>NC_042305.1:8283404-8623904 GCF_901000725.2 Takifugu rubripes
TACATGTGATGGGGGGAATCGGTGCTGGAGCAACATTCGGGGTAATTAGCGTTACACAAGCTCATTTGTCCGGCACAAATCAGATCTGATTTGTGAGCGTCGTGACATTGAAACCACTTCCTCTGATTACTGTTTTTCAATTAAAGCGCACTGTCTAATATTTAATCATAGAGCTTTTATTTACACAATCAATTACCAACAGGTAATTTCTTCACGTGTCACTACAGTCACTCTGCACTATTGGGTTTGGTCTTTGACACTGTAAATCTGAATTTATGAGATTTCTACAAGACTTCTTATATCTATAATAGACAGAGTGTTAAATAATATCATTTAAGCTGTCTTGTGTGCACTAGGTGGCTGCTAATAAAAACCAAACTGAAGGAAAGCAAAAGCTAACTGTAAAATAAGCTAACAGGTGCGTGTCCGGCCTCATGACCACCATTTTGGTTCTGTCACTGGGAACGACTGACCCTTCATGTGTAACTGGTGGAACTCTGCGTTGTTTAATGAGACTCTCGTGTCCAGGATTCTCTTTATTCTGGCAGCAACAAATAATAACATCGACAGTTAGCAGCCCGCTCGAGTTCCTGAAGACAGACAAGGCGGGAAGACGAACATTAGCGAGGCTCGTCATAGCGGGTAAGCTAGCGGTCAACACTGTCTAAACATCATGTTTAAGTACTGGTATGTTTCTATTGTATTTCTAACATGAACAAACAAACATATTAAACAATCAATTAGAATACATAAATGGATGAACACAGAACCAAACGTAACTAATCGGAACTGACGTGATGGAAAATGAGACACCCACCCCTCCCATGAGAGTAATGTGCAAAAAGGGGGGAGGCAGAGGGATCGCCATCACTTTTATAGGGGCACCACAGAAGAAGAAATGCAGGACGGAGTTCCCAAACCCATTACTAAACACTGGAAATTCTGTATTTCTGACAGCTGAGCATGCAACAGACCATATTGTGTGTAATTAAATGCTTTATAACGCATTATAACACAAAGGCCCTGTTACACATGTTCGCTACACTCAGGCTGAAATGCTCTCAGATGTGAGGAACGTGCACAACATGCACAAAGGGAAATAACCGGGCATGTTCGGTGGCTCCTAAATGCCCCCAGATGGCCCGAGTGTGTAGAATAAGAGCTTTATCAAGATTTGTCGTAGGCTAAAATGAAACCAAAACAGGCTTTTTCAAAGATTAAGTGAGGAAGAATAATGTGGTTCCAGATCAGGGCTCTTTTATGGAGGATGTCAGGAGGAAAAATGGGTTTTGACCTTGAACACAGAGTGGGTCTTAAGAAGAAGGCTGTTGGAAGGGGACAGCAGAAGTCACAACTTCATTGCTGGCAACTGTGGCTGGAATTTTCTCATTTTTGCCCAAGAGGTGAGTGGCTGAACCCAAGTGGACTGGACGCACCTGACGGTAGCTGACGGGCAGCTCGAGACGAGATCCCAAAAAGAGCAAACGGAAAGATTCATTTATTCCTCAGCACATATGGCAGCGATAGTGAGTGAAGTATCACCAAGTATCATCAAGTGGATGGTGCCGGGGAGGCTGGGAAGTGGCTGTTTCATCCATCACACAGCTGCTTGTCTTTTACTTATTTATTTATTTGTTTTACTAAAAGCTTTAGAGAAGCCTGCGGGTGCTCAGGAGAGCTGTAACAAGGTGGAGAATACATGCAATATCTCGGAGTCTGTCAGTTCTGCCCCTCCTTGGTTCTCTCCCCTGCTCTCATCTTTACAAACTGGAGGAACTCTTGCTGGCGCAGCAGGATGAGAAAAGGCTGCGTCGCTGCGACAGGCTGCACATCACCGCGGCGATCTTCTGTTTCCTCTGACATTAAAGGTGGCTTCCTCTCCTCTCCTCTCCTCTCCTCTCCTCTCCTCTCCTCTCCTCTCCTCTCCTCTCCTCTCCTCTCTCCTCTCCTCTCCTCTCCTCTCCTCTCCTCTCCTCTCCTCTCCTCTCCTCTCCTCCCTTCCCCTCTCCTCTCCTCTCCTCTCCTCTCCTCTCCTCTCCTCTCCTCTCCTCTCCTCTCCTCTCCTCTCCTCTCCTCCCTTCCCCTCTCCTCTCCTCTCCTCTCCTCTCCTCTCCTCTCCTCTCCTCTCCTCTCCTCTCCTCTCCTCTCCTCTCCTCTCCTCCCTTCCCCTCTCCTCTCCTCTCCTCTCCTCTCCTCTCCTCTCCTCTCCTCTCCTCTCCTCTCCTCTCCTCCCTTCCCCTCTCCTCTCCTCTCCTCTCCTCTCCTCCCCTCTCCCACCAAGGCCACCAAACAGAGGCATCGCCACAAGCAGAGCCGTGTCCTCAGTGTCCTCAGTGTCCTCAGCCGCTCTGCTCGTTCACTTTATGTTGCCTTTTCATTGTCGGATGGATTCCCGTCCTCTTTTCTGTTTTCCTCTTAAAAGGATGAATCTCTTCACAGAACAAGCTTGAGTGCAGCAGCTCCAACCTTGAGCAGAGGCTCTTCACATATTTTCCACCTGTTTAACTGAAAAAAAGGTTCTATTTCGTGAAAACAATCCCTACGCGGCTCGGAGACATCCTGGATCAAATCCCTTGTTGGTGCCTCATTGGCAGCTGGATCTTAGCTTCTGTGTCACGATCTGACTTTAATTTAATTTCACTTCTTCTTCTGCTGAGTGATTCAGCCAAACATTCTGGAGGAAAAAGAGTTTCTGATGCTTCAACTTGAAGGCAAAAGCCTTGAAGGGTAAGATCAATAAACTTGGGATGGATTCATTCCTTGTTTTTAATAACAATGAGAAAATCTTTCGATGTATAAAATCCTAAATTGGCAAGCTAACAAGGCCAAATGTGTGCTATTATTGTGACGAGCTGTCAGAGATGTGAGAATGGATTTTACCGGTAGTTCCTCTGGAAAAGAGCCCAGGCATGGAAACACTAAATCAGGAACCAGGGAGTCTATCGGGTTTTTGGACATGGAGAAGGGGGGGGGGGGGGGGCACAGCTTAGGGAGGCTCATCAGACCTCAGCAGACAGAATCTCTGATTTCTCTTCCTCCTTTTATCATTTCTTTCTGCGGATCAGGGGAGAGATAAGGCTGCAGGAGAGATGGAGTCTGGATGGACACGAGCTGTATGGAATGCAGGAAGGAGCTTGGAAAGCACACAAATGTCACAGCAGCAGATATTTTAGGAAACCAACATCCTGTTTCTGCAAATATCCTGATGATATAACTGATTCGGCCCATGTGACCAATAATCCCACGGATCCCTATGTGCTGTGTAAAATATCCTAAAGATCCAATGATCCAGACTATTGTAGCTGAGAGAGCCAGCACGGGTCCCATAATTCATCAGGTTTCCAAATAACGAGTCAAGGAAAGATCCGGGAATTGTGCTGATTGTCCAGCCAGGACTGATACTTGAGGAGGTTGTTTTTGTTTTTATAAATCCACATGTTTCTGTCTTTGTGGGGACGTTCATTAACATTGTGATTTCCCAGCTGCTCCCTGACCCCTGACCTGACCTTAAAACCAAGTCATAACCCACAAACGCACCTCTGAAGATGTAAGCTCCAGCCCAAATGTCTTCACTTTGCTATTGAGCTGTACCTGTTCTGGCCCTCACGATGTGGGACAGAGGTTAGATTAGTGGCTCGGATTTCCTCTTTATTAAGGGAAGTCTGGACGCTTTGAACTGCGAGCACACCGAGAGAAAACCCCTTTTAATAAAAGGATTGTCACCATTTTCCTCTCAGCTGTTCCTTTCACAACCCGTATTTTAAGCTCATCTCCCTCCATCCCGGGAAGAAACTGCGATCACTTCCAGCCTGCCAGCGTCACATCGCTGCGAAGGCTAATCCAGAGGTGTGTGAGGACGCATCAGACCACCCTGATGGATCCGTCGCTGCCTGTTTAACGGGCTCTTTCCGTGGATCCTGAGCTGAGGCCCCCACATGGGCGCAGGAAATGGGTTTGGAGAGGTGTGTGGCTAAAGTGAGGCCAGAGCTGAGGGAAGCTCTGGAGCACATCCCAGCTCACACGTATGTGGCTCCACCGCAGACCAACGCCACTGCACATTCCAAGCTGAGATCCGGTCCAGGAAAATGACATTTCCTCCACAAACAGACTAGAACAAAATCAGCTTATCTGCTGCATTTTGAGGGGATTAAACGATGACCTTAGAGTAATGATTTTTAATGGATGCTTGCATATTGCAGAAGAAAATCCTTCAGCGTTATAAAATCAAGCAAGCGGATAAACACGCCCCCCCCCCCTCTACACACACACACAGACACACACACATTTGCTCAAATGCATATCAATTTACAAAAGAAAGCTGCTTATCTCCAACCCTCCCTCCATCTGTGACGCTGGAAATCTGCTGTCACACATGATCAGAGATATTACATTTCAAGGCACCGTAATTAATCAGCAAGTCGCGGAATAACTTATGATCTCGCTCATAAATTATATTTAACCAAGTCATTACTCAGGCTGGGCTCAATACTCGATACCTCCCATTAAGGGAATGGCTGAGTTGCATCAGCACAACTTCTAAAGCCTCCATTATCCGCAGAGCATCTCCGTTTTAATCATCTCTCCTGTTTTATTACACACATCTTGTCTTAGCAAAGCCGTAAAGCCTGCAGAGAGGTGTGTATTAGCAGCTTTCCCTGTGATTGCAAATCCGGATAGTGTGATTACTTTAATTTGCAGGCTTAGAAAAGCACTTGGGTTTGTAAAATATTGACTTAAATTGTTATTTCTGTTCATAAAATAATAAGTCCGCACTCTCTTTAGAGTGTGAACTAAATGCGCACCATTAAAAACTCAACACAGCAGACTCGCAGATTCAATTATGAATGAAATTTAGCGGAGTATTATTTGGAATACCGAACAAATAAACACCGCTGGACGTCAACAGCTCACTAAATTGTTTCGGCTTCCTTTCCCGCTGCCGTTGCAACAGCTGGCAGAAGTCTACAGGCCCCAGCAGCTGATGTTGCTCCGCTCTTCTCTTCTCCTTCCAGATGTTATTCAATGGAAAGCTTCTAATTCAACCTCTCCTTAAATACTTCAGGGGAAAGAACCTCTTCCATCCATCCCAACAGTCTCACTCACATGAATTTGAGCTGATTCATATGGTGACATGAAAACTTGTGTCCTGCAAAGCTACTCGAATCTGACACGAGATTCAAGCAGCAACACGTTTCATTTCATTCTGGTTCTGTTAAACACTCGAGTCTCTCAACGTTGAAGTGAAACGTGGACTCTTAAAAGGAAATTGTCTTCTACTCTTCTTCACGTGTCATTTACGGCATGTTCACCCATTTTCATGGTGGAACTGCTCACCTGTGGAAGAACTAGCATCTGAAGCGTCTCGGCTCTCATCTGAAGCATGCCAGAGATGTTCCCACTCTCTTTACATGCAAATCCAGCGGCTGCCTTTGAGTGTGTTTTTATCTCTGCTGCCGCTGTTTGCTAATCAAGAGGCTTGTGAAAGTCAGGGGAGCGTTATAAGACGCTGAATATTACACACTTGCTCGCAGCCCTCTCGCTTTATGTGAACACATGCTCATTTTACAGCCTTTTAACTTTCAATCTGCCCGTCGTTCAGTTTTATTCGTTCTGCTCGTTTGTTATTCAGCAGGACCCTCCGTTGCTCTTTGAACGTACAGATTGTATTAACACCGGAGGTAACCTGGGCCACCAAAGCACGCGCTGGCTTCCCTTTGTTTCACATTCAATACGCATGTACAGTGCCAGGAGTAATGATGTTATAAGTACCGCATTTAAAAGTGAAACCACTCAGCTCAACAAACACTGCTGATGTTTGCGATGTTGATATTATAATTGGGATTATCTTATCTGTGTTTATCAAAATTCTGGATTATTCTTCCCTTCACTCCTCAAAGGAACATGAGTCTATTTACCAAGGCCAGCCTTGGTTATTTAGCTATAGGTTATTGAGCTATAGCATTGGTTAATTAGCAATAGCATTAGTTAATTAGCCATTGCATTGGTTAATTAGTCATATGTTGTTATTTAGCTGCAGGGATAGTTATTTAGCCATAGCATTGGTTATTTAGCAAGAGCATTGGTTATTTATCTGTAGAGTTGGTTATTTAGTTGTAGAGTTGGTTATTTAGCTGTAGAGTTGGTCATCAACGCAGGTTTGATGTGGTCATTGGCATGAGGTCACAGATACTATTGCTATTAGAAATGCCGCTTAATGGTGAAACAAACATGCGGGGGAGCTTTGATGGTCAGCGATGGCCCTCCCCATGAGTGGTGTCATGAAACCCTTTTGAAGCCGTTCTCTCTCCGCATAGATTCTGCACAGTCAACCAGACGTGTGCACTTAGACTCCGTCCTCGCTGCCGCCTGCTGTCAGCCTGTTTATTCTGCCTGCTGTGTTTACCCTTTCTGTTAACATTGTGCTCATTATTCTGTGGGCGATCAGGAGAGCAAGAAGCTCCTTTCTTTCTCTCTCTCTTTCTCTTCCTTTGCTTTGGTGGCCCTAGCTCCCTTATTCTTAATGAACCAGGTCGCGGGTGGTGGTGGGGAGGGGGCTCCGCTGTGTAAGTCTTGTCATATTATATCGGCCTCAGTCGAGGGGCAATGAGAAAGCACGCCCTCTGCTAACGCAGCCATTGAGGTGTGCACGTAGGCCCGATGGCAGCAGCTCGGATGGCTTCAGGGGCGCCAGATCTGACTGCAGCGCGATCAGCCAGGAAGACATTCAGATCCTGTTCAAATCTGATTTCCTGTGTGATGTCAATGGCAGCGATGGTCTATTCCGGACCCCCTCTTACTGCTACCAAAGCAATCTCTCAGGAATTAAACCTTTTGCTTCCCACCCGGGTCTAATCACGCAGCAATGTCAAGTAGATCATGCTAAATGTATTACAAAGTACTTTGAAAATGAATAATTTACATAATCTGCTCCGTTTTCCTCGAAGGCAGGCAGTGACCTTTGAGCAAATAGGCTTTTAATTAACCAAAGTGTTGATGAAACGACCTTTACGTTCCAATCAGGGCGAAGCGTGTTGGATTCGCAGATTTCGTAATAAACGTCTAAATCTTTTCTTTTCGATGGGGCAACGACTAAAGACGCAACGTCGTGGCGGTCCGAGACCCCGAGGACGGCCGTCGCCGGCTGCTGGGAGCTGGAGCACAGTTGTTGAAGAATATCGACTGCCTTTGTCTCCCGAACAGCTCTGCTGTCACAACATTTGCAGATGCTGTTTGAAGGAGCAGAAGTCATTGTGGCGCGGGGCGGGGGGGCGCGGGGGCGCTGGGCATCGAGGATCAATAAAAACCATAATGACGTTTCTCTCAAAATGTTGAGAGGTGCCTGCAACCAAACAAGGAAAGTGGGAATTCTTCAGTGAGGGATCTTCCGAGGGGGGTAAGTAACCCCCCCCCCCCGCCTCCATCCTCGCCACGGACACACCCGCAGTAACTCGGAGAACCACGGCTTTTTATGATGACATTTAACGTGGCATTTATCCACACATCAATCTCTCGGTTCCTTTTATTCCTCTAAAATAGCAGGTCAGGTAGCTAATTTGGCCCTGAATGATGCCTGTAATAAAATCTACAGCCTTTTTTCGAGGGCTGCCAACAGATTCAGCTCTCACCCACACAGCTCAGAGGCTAGTCTCTCTGTTTGATTAAACTTTGCTCCCCAGAGGTAGCAAATATCCAAAGGCACTTAGATTTACAGCCTACTCTGTTAAATTATTGACACCTCACCGCGCTCGCTATCGGATCCCTCGCGAATCTCGTTGTTGCCTCCCGTGTTCCAATCTGCGACTTCTATCCCACTTTCGGCCAAGGAAGGATTCATTATGTGTTTACATTACAAGTGCAATATCTGCTCATTCCAGGACGCTCCGACTATAAATACTCGTCTGTGCACAACATGAAACCAGCAGCTGTTGTCTTTGAAGAAGAGCCACTCAGCACTTTCCCCTCTGACGGGTCCAAACAACACACGCTGTGCAGATAACATGCTCGCCAGATAAAGAGAGGAAGTTGGGACAAAAGGCTGAAAAGACAGAAGAAGGAGGCAGGAGATGAAGGGAGCGTGTGAGGAGGCGCTGGGGCAGGGAGGACATGTAAACCGTGTCTGCGGAGTGTGCGGGTTAATTTTTTATGCCTTGCTTTGCAGGCTCTGGCTTAAGATTCGGCCAGCCAACCACACTTGCCTGAGAGGGGGAGCTCTTTGCCCCAGGCCTCCTGTGGAGTCTGCCTGTAAATCGCCGCCAAACGAGTGAATTATTCTATGATTTGTCACAGAGGCAGCTGATAGCCCTACAGGCCTACAGCTACAGACTTCTGTTTCCCCTCATAGTGATCCCTCAGCAACAGCTAAGACGGCAAAGCAACATGTCTCAATTAGGATCCGGCAACACCGGAGTCAGAGCAGCACGCCGCCGGTGCCGCCTGACTCCGCCATATCAGGCATTGTTTAATTGGGAGAAAATTAGCCAATGAACGAATCTCATGATTAAATCTGCACTATTTTCTTGCAGCTTGTGTCAGCACAGGTAGGGGGGCGCTGCAGGGAAGCAGGGCTGGTAGCCGTAGTTGCTAGCGCAGCGCTAATATCGTGGAGAGGTCGTTGGGTGATGGATCGGCGACCCCCACCAGGACACTAACGTGACCTCGTTAAAGGAGAAGCAGTTGAAGATGATGTTGGTGTTCAGATGGTTGTAAAAGCTCCGTCCTCCACAAACAATGCTTCCTTTGTCTCCAGACTGATAAGTAAGCTAGCTGCTGCACCCAGGAAACATTCCTTCCAGTGTCACCACCTCACCCCCTCACATTTGTGGCAACATTTGTGGTTTCAACACCCTGTTGAGCATTAACTGCTGACAGCCAATAAGATCCCCTCTTCGCCGGTTACCGCCAGGTGCGATCTCAGCCTCCCCGACGAGTTTTCGCTCTTTTCCGATCAGTTTGACAAATTACGCTTGCACATGTGACACCGCTCACACACGCGGGATTAATGCTGTTCAGAGGCTTGTGAAGACGAGAATGATCCGCGCTTTCCCTCCCGTGTCTGGGTTAAATCCTCCGCTGTTGTCTGGCGCGACATCTTTAGCGTTGGGAACGCGGATGTGAGAGCGCAGCGACGGCTCCTTCATTTGCACATCTAATGACGTCTGTGTCTGATGGATGACTGAGCGTTTCTCTGGGCGCAGAGTTAATGGAGAGTACAACAGTTAACGACAGTCCATTTTTTAAGATCAAGTCAAATCGGTTCAGACCCTCGTGCGCGTCAAAGAAAATGAAATAGGCCCTCCAGACAGCGGTGAGCGTTTAATAATGCCTGGGGCAATTAGAGAGAGGAGCAACGTAGGACGGGCCACCGTTATTGCACCGCGGTCCCCGCGTCTCTACCTGAGGAGAATCGGGGCCTTTAAATGCTGCGTTCGCTGTCTGCCAGCTCATGGAAGCCATCTGAGGCCTGGCTTGCACCTTGATATTTGCATCACTGATGAGTGGGGTGCGTTCAAGAATCTCCTCCAGCGCCTTCTCATCTCGTCTGATGTCGTTAAACTGCGTCCATTAAACCGCCAGAACCCCAGAAAACAGCAGCGGGGTGGCTTGTGCATCGACCCCGCGTACCTCTAATCTACTGACTGTGCACAAATTGTGTTGTAACGGCAGCTGAATTTATTTTCCTTGCAGCGGGGGCAGGATTCTGTGTCTTACAGCTGTCTAATGTTCCAGTGTGAAATCTGGGCTCATTGATTTTTGCGGAGATCTATTCTTCACAAAGGATCGGGTGTACGCCGGAGGAGAGGCTCCTCTTCTGCGGCCTGCTTCAGATGCCTTATCTCCCGGTCCCACGTATGAGTTATCTCAGTGTGGGAAAAAAAACAACCCACTTTAACCAGGTGGCATCAAATGGATGTTTATCACGGCGGCTTAGAAACAATTCCACCGTTTAAACTCGAGTAAAACGCGGCGGCTCCTTCTTGTTGGGCTTCCAGGACAGCCGGGGCCGAACATTTCAAAGAGACGAGCGTCTGAATGACGTCGACGCGGGGGCTCAGAGTCTGGAGCCGTGGATTAAGCTCACAGCGAATAGCAGCGTGGAAGAAACAGAGGTAATCTCTTCCCTCTCCTCCGCGGCCCTCTCCCCATACCTGTCCCCCCATTTTTAATCTCCTTACTGAATTAGCTCCTGCAAAGCTGCTCAAACAGAGAGGGTATTTTCATAAGTTACAAAGGTTAAAGCAACCTGGAGATGATAGTGTCTCCGGCTCCCACAGGGTCCATTTGTTCAAAGACCGATGTGCTGCTCAGGCGGTTATTGTCCTCCAAAGCAACATACCGGCGGCGTGGAAGAACACGCCCGCCGTTCTTTAGATTTGCTGCTCGGAGAGCACGCGAGGGCACTTGTAGTTACAAGCCGCCAGTTCCCACAAGCAGCATTTTTTTTTGATATCTCTGTGTGGATTCCACAGAGCGAGTTTAATGGGAGCGATCTTCACTCGGACTCCTCTTTAATCACCTGCTGGACTCTGGATGATTTCCCCGGCAAGCGCGCCTCATTTCCATAAATATGGCTCTGCATTTTCAGGCTTTGCATGATTGTTTCCACTTGAGAAGAAAGTTCCCACACTGGGCCGTGGAGTTGCCTCCCAACCTAAACATTTGCCCGCAACCCGCTCATGCAGATTTAATGTCGGATCCACAAATGAGCCGTGGTGTGAGGATCTAATATCACACCGTGGCGCCGTGTTTCTCCGGTGTGAACATGTGATGTAATCGCCAGCAAGCCTTTGGTAATTAATTCTTTATTGCTGGATTATCAACATTGATCTTTTCCCCATCCGAGCAGCAAACAGTCAATAATTTCGTGGACGTGCACGACCGCGGCAGCCGTGTTTCCTGCCGATTTAATGGCGCTTTTGAATCATGCGTTCCCCCGGAATGCATCGGCGGTGGCCCCGAGGTCCTGCCATGCATCCAGATCCACAGAACAGCTCATTAGTCCGCTCCCTTACGTCATGTGAGCGCGCTGGATGGACGTGCACTCATAATAGAGCTGGAGTGCGACAGATGTGGCTGTTGCGTTTCCATTTTTGTCACAGTAGATTTTCTGTATTGTGGAGATGGAACAGGACGTGTTTTTCCACAACACAATATCAGCAAAAACAGGCGAATCGCAGCGTATTAGATGTTTTGTTGTGCTGTTTGTTGATGGAAACCAGACGCAGCAGAGGCGCGGCGTGGCCTTCGGAGGATTCCACGGTGGGGCACTGGGAGGGTCGGCCTCGCGGATTCGGGATCAACCCCGCAGCCGCCGCAGGGAGGGTTTGAACGCGCTTTCACAAAGGTTCTGCACAGCCAGAGTGTGAAATGTGAGTTCCCCCTTCGCGTTTGAGCAAGTGAACTCACGTGACCGGGGAAGAGATGACCACACAATGGAGAAGTTGTCAAATCCCAGCGCGCGCGCCCGTGCGCGCACGCCCGACAAAAATGCCAGTAGTGTGCATGATGTCACAGCAGACTAAAACAGCGTGTGACAAAGTGTGTCAAACAGCGAGGAGCGAGTCCTCGCCACCCCCAGCCTGCCTGGCGCACAGTGAACCAGAGGTGGCGGAAATACGTCAGTGATGTGGGCTCTGTGGAGCTCGGCTGTGTCTTAATTTCGGATGAAGGGGAATTAGAGGGAGGGAGAGGAGATTTTAATCACTCCTGTCGCTTTAAGGACACTTATCAAAGCCTTCTTATGCGAACAGAAAATAGCACGAAGCGCGGATCAGGCGAGGGACGCTGCTGGAGTGGATTTATGGGCAAACTCAACATGATCTAAACTGGAATAGACCGCTTCGCTTCGCCGCCTCATGGAGTTTGGTTCCGCACTGGATGCTTGTCCTGTTCGGCTGGTTCGGATCCTTTAGGGAAATATTGCGCACAAGTAGACTTCCCTGACCCCTGAAGCGCACGGCTCTGGAATTATGCCTTAAAACTCGGACGGGATTACACACTCCTCTGACCGCCGCAGTCGACACTTTATCGCCAGGCGCCGCGTCTTTTCGGACGGATAGTTCCCCCGATTCTCCGGTTTGACACCCTCGGATCATGGATCGGGCTGGTGGAAAACAACAACGGGCAGCGACATGATTGCTCTGCGCCGGCTGCGGTGAGCTGCGGGCTCCGGCTGCGACGCTGCGTGTTATTATTCCGATGCAACAAAAGTTGCGAAGCGGCTGGAATGCGTTTTTCTGCAACTATTTGGCCGTTTTGCACCTGCTTTAACGGGAACCGCGTCGACGCGGCGCGGATTCGTGACCGATCCCAGCGTGCGGATCCGCTCCCCGCCGCCTGAGTGGGATACTTGAACATTTGCTTATCGCGGTGGAGATTGGAGAGGTTTGTACTCAAGGTCATTGAGTGTTTTAAGGCTGTAATAGCGGTGGTATTTACGCGCACGCAGTGCTATCGCGTTATAGCGCAGCCTGTAATTCTCCTCAGTCCACCAGTGTGTGTGCGTGTGCGTGCGTGCGTGCGTGTGTGTTATTACGCGGTGCAGCGAGCGTCCATCAGAGCGCCCACCGTGTGGAGTTATTTATTTATTTATTTATTTTTTTGTATCTATTTTTCTTTTTTTCTTTTTTTTTTTTTTTTGGTGCCAATCTGAATTTTGACACTGCAAGCTTCCTCTGACATCATGGATGGGAAACTGAAGCAGGGTCGGAGATGCCGGACCAAGCGGGAGCGGGTGCGCAGGTTGCGTGAGGCAGGAAGCAGAGACGTCCGCAGCCCCGACCCCAACTCCTCCTGCTCGGACAGGGAGGGACACAGTCCAGGGAGGGACGCCGCCTCCCTGGCCGGTAAGAAGGCGCCGCACCCCGCCGCCGCCGCCAGAGCGCCGCGTCCCCCCCGACGGAAGAGACGGGAGTCCAGCTCGCAGGAGGAGGACATCATTGATGGATTTGCTATTGCCAGTTTCATCAGCCTGGACCGCCTGGAGGTGAGGAGGAGCTGCTTCTTTACCTGTTCATAGAGCTAATGTACTGTATATCCGCCTGTGCTGCGTTCAAGTGCTGCTCAAAGTCCTCCTTCATTCACTGAGGTTCTGGTGCAAGTGTCTGATCAGAGGCACCCAGGCTCAAGGTGTCCATGATCAAACCTGTGATGTGGTTCTGCATGTTGACAGCTTCCTGTTCCTGGTTCCTGGAGTGTGTGTGTGTATGTGTGTGTGGAGTCCTTGATGTGAGGGCGTCTGGAGATCCGCCGCAGCACTCGGCTGTGTTTGCGGAGTGTATTACAAGTGCGAGGCTGTGCCGTTGAGATCTTGCAGGAATTACTGGCGGCGTTTGGCGCGTCGAGGAAAAACAGACAGGTGCTGCCGTGTCACCGGCGCGGCGTTGACATTCCGCTCTTTGATAAGCTGCCGTTTGCCCCGTTCGTCTGTCAGAGGTTGATAGAACATGTGCTGATACCTCTGCTTCTGCGGCAGGCCCGATGTCAGCGGCGTGATCCCGGGAAAGGCGTCCTCCTGCCACGGCCTCTTATCTCCTTCATTTCATTACCCTCTAAATGACAAACAAAACATTGTTCTTCTGGGACTTCCTGTTTTTATAGCTGAGGTCTTCCTGCCTTTAAACGCTCTCATAAACACGGCCATGCGCCCGCCGACGTCTGTGTTGTTTGGGGGTGACGACCTCGTCGGAAGCTGGATGGATCATTACCCGGGACGACTCATTCCAGCGGCAGCCTCCCGTGCAGGCTCAGCGTTAATCAGTCGTGATTGACTCCCGCCTCCTACGCTGTAACGGCTGAAAGCGGGCTTCGCCGCAAAACAGCCTGCGAAACCAGTCGGGCAATCCCGTAGACAGCCGGGAGGTCAGTCTGTCATCTGTTAACAGCTCTTACCTGCCCGGGTCGCCGCGACATAATGCTATTCCACTTAGCCGAGCCCTCCGTGGCGCTCACGGAGGATTTGGAAGCGCGGGAAAGGGCGTCACGGTGAAGTATGCAGGAAGGCCGACCGTGTAAACTGCTGCGGTGTTGTGAGGAGCGTGACAGGTCGCACTTCTGGGGATGGGGGGGGGGTCATTATGTACCCGCGGTGGAGGAACAGTGGAAAACTGATGTGCAATTTCAAGGATAGCTGGAATAACCGTCGCACCTGATCACATCTGGATGGGATCTGGTGGCGTTCGGTCCCCCGGGTCTCCGTGGATGCTTCACGTGACCTCACGGCTCCCAGGTGGCAGCGCCCCCCCCCCCCCGCTCTGCCCTCCCGACTTGCAGGAACGACGCCGCCATCCTGTAAATTTGCCGCCGCTGCCAGGCCGAAAAAAAACGTTAGCGAAACGCCACCTTTTTACGTGAGGGACGACCGTTTCTGTTCTGAGGCGGGGGGAGACATGGTCCACACAGCAGCTTCTGTTTGAATGCAGTGCAAATGAGGCATGATCCGGCTCCGTGTGCGCGGGCGCTCACGTGCAGGATACGGGCTGGTAATTGGTGTGATTTGCATGCAAATGGTCTGCACTTATTAAATGAATGTTGGAGGATCTGGTACAAATAGACGAGGGGGCGGGCACACGTGTCTTTTCTTTTCCCTCCTGTGCTTTGTCTTGTGATTTACCGGCTGCGTGCACGTTTCATTTCCTCAGTCGCGCCGTGTGTTTTCCACAGTGTATGTGTAAAAGGTGTGCCTTCAGGAAACTCCGGTCCCGACTCGCCCTGTCGCCTATTTACAGTATGCTCGAGTCATTGTGTGCCTGCGCTAATTGCTCATCAATTATGAGGAGGAGACGGCGGCGTGGGCCAGGAAGAGGCCCTGACCTATTGCATCATGCTCTGGACGGCCTCGCTCGAGCCCGATTCAAGCTAGGGAGCACGGTGGCGTGCAGACAGGCAAACGTCCAGTGTTGGCGTCCCATCCTCCAGCCCACATGGCTAACACGCTAATGTTTACTCGAACTTGTGCCTTTTAATCTGCAGCTAATCCCTTTCAGGCACTTCATGATGAACAAGTTTTCTAAAATCCCCGTCACCTTCCGGGTGGCTGCCGCTGCCGCTCAGAGGTGATCCCTCAACATCATTTTCTGACTCTCATCACAAGTTGGTGCCGTTGATATTCCAGCTCCACGCTGCTGGGATCAGGAAGCTTAAGCTGCACGGCGGTCCCAGTTGATCCCGTAACCTCGCCCACTATGGCAAAAGCAATTTGTAGCCACGGCTTGTCTTTATTTTCTTTTGAACCCCCCCATTGCTCATTTGCCCAAAGCTACTGTCCGAACACATCTGCGCAGATGTTGGAGGGCGATTGTCGGCACCCCTGGAAATGTCTCTTCTCTTCGCTTCCAGATTTTCACCTGACAAACGTTCTGGAAAAACAATTACCTCCAGTGGCCTAATCCCACCCAACCGGTGCGCATGTGGTAAAACGACACAATTATCCGTCTGTCGCAGCATTAATAAGACGTTTGATTCGCTCCATTTGCTGTGTGAGTAATGCCGGAGTGGCAAATCCCCCCTTTATTAATCCACAATCCCTCTGTTCATCTGCTCTAATGTGAATTTCCGCATTTGTTTGGCTTTTTCATTCCACACGTGAGTTTGAACATTCCCTCACATGGAGATTTCCAGCATGTCCGGTTGATTCGGTGATGCTACAACAGTAAAGGTCAGCCAGAAACGGGCGTCGCGTGTCCAGAAGCCCCCGGCTGAGCTCTGGACTTCCAGTAGAAATTTCCAAATCCGATGCTCTGTAAATGCAGCCTGCGACCCGGGCGGAGGGAGGTGGCAGCCAGCGAAGCTACGAGTCGCTTCTCCACTTTCCCCGCTCATATTTTCCCAGCTGCAGCATGGAGGGACGCCAACCACATTCCCGGCAGAAGTATGTGTTTTTGTTTTTCATGGAGGCTGTAAAGCCGAGCGTCGCGTTCCCCGCCTAAAATAACCGC
This sequence comes from Takifugu rubripes, assembly GCF_901000725.2. Lineage (NCBI taxonomy): Eukaryota > Metazoa > Chordata > Actinopteri > Tetraodontiformes > Tetraodontidae > Takifugu > Takifugu rubripes. The sequence continues at coordinate 8,299,337 of NC_042305.1, forward strand.
GGCCGCCTCTCTGCAGCGCCACTCGCTCCTCTTTGGCGCTCCTTTGTGCAGGTGACTCTGTCGAGTGATGGCGTTGTAATCGGAACGTTGCGCCTCTTTGCATTTTCCTGTCAGATATAGCTTATAATGAACAGAGCGGGACCGAGGGAGAGCTGACGCGGCTAATGTTGGCTTTGATGTCTTTCAAGCGTGCAGATGTGCTCCATTTGAACTGGACGGAACCGTAATCCTCCCTAATTTCTCGTAAAAACGGCGAGGAAATGCTAAACGTCTGCGCCATCCGTTGTGCAAGGCGGTGTGCAAATGCAAAATTCCCCCGTTCCAGAAGTTCAGTGCGGCAAGCTGAGACGCTACGAGATAAAGCGTTTTTTTCACGTGATCGGCGGTTTTTCAAGCGCTGACACGACCAGCAAGTCCGAACTGGAAGAAGAGATGGTGTTTGTCACGGGGAGGCAGCGGAAGTGTCTGCCTTGTTCCCCATCCCGACGCCGATAGCGTCCGTGTGCTGCCCCGCTGTGATTAACCAGGCGGCCCCTCGAGGTTCTGCTGCTGTTCTGAGTCCTGGTCGCGTTCTCCAGCCAACGACCACTGATATGGAGGTTCTAGCTGAGGTTCTTGTAGCTAAGAAGTAGTGTTGCTTCAAACCCGATTACCAACCAGTATAAGAGTCTGATCTTAAGAGTTTACTAAATTCCTGCTAACAGTATGGCTGCTAACGCTAACACGCTAACAGAGCTCCGACTTTTGTTGTGGTGTTCCAGAACGCGCGCAGCACGTATATCTGTTTCCTGTCGTGCCGTCTCCCATCCTCCTGTTTCGTTGTTTTCGTTGCTCTGAATGACAGGATGTAATTACGCCGTGATTAAGATGCCGACTCCGCGGCAGATTAGGAGCGGCGCTGCTCGCCGCTTCTCTGCGGTAATCACGCCACCGCTGACTCGTCTGCGCCTCTTCACACTCTGGATTACAGAAGTGTGCTGTTGAACACATTTAAGAAAGGATCTTTCCTCTAAGCAGTTTGAGCAAAAGATAATCTTTGGATTCAGCGTTCTAGTCATCATCTTTGTCGCTTCCCAGCTCTGTGATTCTGGTGGATAAATAACGGCGCACTTGGCCGCAGACAAGGCCTGTGGAGGATTTACAATAAAAATAGGGAAACCTAAATAGAGAGGGCACCCTTTAAGTGGCTCATTAAGTAATGGCTGTTTTCCTTTTCAGCTGCGTCCTTCACTGACGGCGAGCTCTGAATGCCTGGCTTCCTTCAACCGTCACATCACTCCAAATGCTTTTCAGGCTTTTGATGAAGTAGAGCGTAGGTCATTTTTTCCAGCCTTGCAAGACTCATTTAATGTAAAGGTCCGCCGACTAAAGGTCTGTCGACTTATTGAGTCGTGTACACGACGGGGAAAGTAATAACTCTGCTTTTAACAATCCTCCACTCAAACCAAAGTGAAAACTTCACAATAAACGGCTCCGCTTCGCGTGATGTTTAAAAAGCTGCGTTGGCTTTGCCAAATGATTTTCCCAGCCAGGAAAGGCTCCAACCAGGCAGCAGTTGTGCGGAATACTCTGCCTCTTCCCATTTAGTTTTATTAGCCTTTCCAAATTAGGCTTCCTCAAAGTTAGAAAAAATGGTGTTTAATTATGGAAATGACACTAATTTTGCAAGTGCCACGTGTGTTTCGCTTCTGTCTGACCGACACACTTAGCAAACGGAAAGATATTCAACTTTTTAATGAACTCGGCGGAACTAATATTTGCTAGCATAACGGTGGCGCAGCGGCTAACAGAGACAGAACGGGATTTTTAGATGAGACGGTTCGTTACAACTTTGACACTGTGGCGCAATGATTGGGATAATATGAACTCAGATTCTCCGTTATTACAATAATTATCAGGACATCAAACAGCTGCAGTGAATTCTTTAACTTTATCAAGATAATTATAAAATGGGAAGGGAAGAATAACAACAGTATTCGGAGCACAAAAATCTATTTGAATTTGTAAATATTAAGCGGTGAAATACACAGTCTGAATTGTTCAAATACCATTTTTGTCACAGAGTGCACAGAATTGTTTATTCATGCTCGGATGAAGCGGCGTCCCCATAGAGTTCCGCTAATTGGACCATTTGCTGCCTTTGCAGTGATCATCGCATGTTGTTTTACAAAGTCGGTCACTTGAATTCAACACCAAAGGACATCTGAGATGCTCCAGGATGCAGCATTTAACTCTTTTCCAGACTTCAGTTAATGTAATGTTAAATCTGTGAGGGCCAAGGGGCTAATTTAGCATGATAGCTTTGCCCAGATTAGCGTTGGGCAAACATGGGCAGGAATTTCCGGCGCGGCTGCATTTTAAAGGCAGGAATCATGCAGCCCTGACAGCACAGTCCTGCTGCATGTTTTCTTAATAGATAGCTCTTAGTGTGAAAGCAATTAGCACTAACAGTTGTTGACACGGCCTTCTGTTAGCGACACTCGCTACCAACACCAGCTCTGAGGGGAATAGTCTTTACAGGCCAAGCAATAATTGCTCAGCACTCAGCTCCCAGGCTGGAGATCCGGTGATGTTTTAGCTCACTTTATTACAGCTTCATTGTTTGTCACTGCCTTAATTGTTTTTGCGGCATTTAGCCTTTTCCTCGGGTTTTATGTGGCGGGTGAAGGCAAAGCCAAATAAGGGCTGAGGTTTTTTTTTAATGTGATGGCTTTGGCAACAGTAGAGCTGACTGAGGCCAAGATAATGGAGCTTAGATAAGAGAGCGCTTATGCAACCTGGAATTTCTCTCACTCCCGCTCGCTGCCACGGCTGCTCCTTTTATTTGCTGGGTGACATCTGCCAGACAACTGCAGCACACTCGGCGCAGTTTAAGGTCGGAACGGAGCAACTCGCACACCTTCCGTGTTTGTTTTGCAGCACTGAACCGTGATAATAACCGTATCATTCCACAACTTAGCTCCTAATATCCTTTAGAACTTGACCTTTAGAGGAATCCGTGATATTAAAGCACTTTAGTTTGTAAGGCGAGAGTCCCTTAATGCTTTTAATGCTCTGCAAAATTGCATTTAAGTGAAGAGCGAACTGTATTTAAGCACTATAAATCTAGAGGAGACAGCTGATGGAGGTAATCACTCAGTTTTCCTGAACTCAATCACTCCAGAAAAGATATTTCCCCTTCATTCATTTCTGTGATTGGCTCATTAATTTGCAGAGTCGTCACATTGTACTAAATACAGCAAATGTAACGACTCGTTAGTGTTCTTAGCTGATGGATCATGTTTGGAGATTCAGTGGAGCGAAAAATACGAACCACGGCCTGATCTCCTGATCACTCGGTGTTTGGAGTCGCTGTTGCAGATCCGAGCTCCGCTGATGATGCGTTCGAAATCCGACGGGATCCATCCGAAGTGCTGCGGCGTTCCAATCCGAACGCCGTCGTCCTGGCGAGACGAGGCTGACGCAAGTGGCGAAGCCGGCTCCCATCACAGGCTGTCTCCTCCGGGCTCCGGCGCCATCAATCCCAGCCGTCCCGTCCGTCTCCGTGGATCTCTCTGCAGCTTGTTTACGAGCGGGTCAAATGGAATCCGCTCGGTTTTACAGCTCGTCTACGAGGCCGGGGCAGGCACCTTTGAGCCAGGCAGACTTTACCCAGGGCCCGGAGCCCGCTCGTTACAGCCGTGGTGATGATGAGGATGGCCTTGTTTTAGCCTCACACAAGCAGGCAGGCAGGCCGCCCGCCTGTGCTGCCTGTTCATATAAGCAGGCGGTAAATGCTTTTAATAGCTGCTGTAGCGCGACGCTACGAATACCCAACGCCCTTTGAAGCAGAAAACGGCTCAAGTGAGTTATCAGCTTCTAATTAAAAAAAGTTCTTTTTAATGAGGTCGTAATTTTAAGAGAATCTTACAGCTGTTCCTTTGTGGCAGGCTGTTCCATAACTGACCGCCTGGGTAGTTGTGATCCAAGGACAGTAGAGCGTGTGACAGTGTAACGCAAAGGACTCGTTCTTTACAATTAAATCCAATGATTCGGGAACCACATTAAAGCACGACTGTCTGGATTTACTGCCTGCAAAGATAAGAAAACAGTCAGTCAGAGTCAACTCGGGTGGCCGGACCGTACACACTTGTTGTTGTCACACACTTTATGGGGATAAATACCTTCCCTGTCTTAAATTCGGCCTTCCCCAAGGCTAGCTATCAATTCCCTACATGAAGCACTGGCATGAAGCCTGTGTGTGTGTGTGTGTGCGTGTGTGTGTGTGTGTGTGTGTGTGTGGGGGGGGGGGGGGTAGTTTTGCAGCTTCCTGCTTAATTGCTTCCTGGCAGCAGAAGTAAGCTTGTTCTCAGTACATAAATCCTCCTATTTTCATTTATCTGCTCCAGGTGTTGATGAAACAATTCCCCCACTGGATAATCATATTTTCCCTTCCTGCTTGCCAAGATGGGGGGGCAATACCCTCCCCATCCTTTCCCCCTCCCCACTATATTCCCCCCCGTGCACGCCTCTCGGTGTGCGTGTGAATCGCTCTCCTTGGCATTTCAATTTGCACAATAATGCCAGAGGTATGACACGGTTACAGGCTGGAGTGGGCTACACCGGGGAGGAAGGGGTGGTGTTTGGGAAGGGGAGGGGGGGGGGGACATGTGACCACGAGTTAATTCAACCAGAAGTGCCTTTAATTAGTATTAAGTGGGTCAATCAATAAACTAGCAAATGCACTTAAACCCAGAGCGTTCAGCTGTTCTCTGTTGTCAGAAATGGAGAAGCGCTCTAAAACGGGGCCTTAACTTCACCATCTTCTCCCCCTGCTGGCTGATAAAGCCCTGGTTTATGACAGGACGGACAATCTTGCGTTTCTAGTAGCTGCCAGTCATTTTTTAGTAGCCGGTGGCACTCTCCTTATCAGCTGTGAAGCTGATAAATGGAACTGAGGGTCACATACCTCCGGAGGCCTCTTGCAGCCTCTGGAGCTGCAGGCAGGAATGTTAAAACCAAGGCCAGACGCTGTTTCGTCTTTATCATCAAAGCTTCAGCGCGGATCCAGGCGCAGGTGGAGCGTGCTTCCCCGCGGCGCCGCTATTCCTGATATTCAGGGTCCGGGAGTGTTGCTTTGCAACATGTTTGCTGGCAGCAGGGATGGATTCATCCGACCTGTTCCGGACCTTCAGGTTCCCACCACGAGGGCGCTCCAGCAGCCGGATGCACGACCAGAATCTGGCGGCATGAGGGAGCGAATGTGTGTTTTTGGAGGCTGGAGTAGCTGCAGGAGGTTGTTCGTGGTCAGAGGCGCGCTCGTGTTATTTGTCAGGTAGCAGCAGGTCCAGGCGCTCCTTCGTTATTCTTACTGTCAACATTTTCCTACTCGAGTCGTCTCAGGAAACGTAACATTTTGTCGCTGAAGTGGCCGAGATGGGTGGACTCGCGTTGACCTCCCATTAATTGTGTCTGGATTCAGCAGCTGGCTGCGGGAAACCTTTAATCTAATTGGATCCTCGTGTGGCACTTGACTGGATTCCACAGAGTTTAGCTCGCTTTTGTTGCATTTATAGGTTCATTTTTGGATTATCTGACATCGGCGCACGGTTGGGGCAGGACAGGAGGCCCTGGATGAGTCGGGTATGAAGACGTCGTCGGGGTGAAGCGTAACCGCGGTAACGGCTGGTGACGCGTTGCTGCGATGGGCTCCAGTGTTTCGTGCCGCAGCCTTGAGTCGCTTCCCAAACGTTGCTGCGACCTCTTGTTGGAAACTTTGATGAAATGCCCGTTGGAGCAGGTCCGCAAACGGCCAACATGCAGCCTCAGCGGGAGGTTCAAACGGGGTTCCTGCTCTTTCCGAGACAGCGTATGGAAGCGTTTGCAGAGGAAAACCACTGGCTGTGTGCTGAGCCTTCCATAAAACCCCGGCGCTCTTTCACAGCTCTTTAATGAGTTCACTCTCCCTGACATCAGATAATTAGACACATGCAGAAACAAGCCGGGTAAATGTTACCGAGCGCCGTCAATCCTTTAAAAGTAAACACTGCACGCCATTCTTATTGAAGCAGATAATTCTTTATGCGTTATGCATGAAACGTTCCTCTTCGCAGACTCATATCTCTTTGTAATAAAACCCCAGAGAGGCCGAGGCGCTCGGCACATGAAATGATTGCTGGATTTATCAGTTCTGTCCAGCTGTAAACAAGGAAAACTCTCACCGCAGTTCGGAATTGCAAACGGTTTATTGATTCATCAGGCGGCGCGTTAGCTTGCCATCAAATGAGTTGTTCTATTAAACCGAAGATGGAAGCAGCTGGGCGAGTGATTTCAGAGACGGTGCGGATGCGAAACGAGATGTGGCCTCTGCTGTGGTGGAAGCTGCTTTTTTTACTCCCCCGTGTTCGGGGTGGGTCCGAGAGGCAGCCTGTCAGAGTTAATCAGCCGACATGGGCTGGCTAAAAGCAGACATCCTGACTGTAGCACGGCTCTCTCACAAGCACACACGCAGCCTCAGCTCCGTGCTGATGCTCATGCTAAAGGGATGGGGGAGAGCTTGGAACGGATTTCTCTTCCACGGTGGAGCCATTAATGGAGTCTTTGTTAATGGTGATTCTGAGTGAATCTGAATAGAAAGCAATCCTGTGCTGAGAGCGTGAGCTCGGCTTCAATAGAGACGGGGCGCCTGAAGACATTTATTCAGACATGTTGAACTGTTGGTTCGTTCTCGCTGTGTCGGGGTGTTGCTAGTAGAGAAAAGGGAATTGCCTATCCTTTCTCATTTGGCCCTGTAGCCGCAGCACTCATCGGGGTGTAGCGCCGTTATCTGACTCCATCGCAAACTACGGCGAAGCTTTCTGGTAAGTCTAGAAGGTGAAATGAGAGACGCCGATGGATAAATCGTTGCTAACAAGTTTATCTTCCCCGGCAAAGTCGAGACTTGTGGGAAAGGCGGTCTGTTACCGACAATACTTGTGGCATTGACTATGGATATTGTTGCGCCACTAAACAAGCGACCTCATCCGGCTCCAGTTTAGGTGATGCCGATGTGCTGAGGACGCCTTTGTTCCATCTTGAAATTACTCACCGAACTGGAAAAACTGGAGAAAACGGATCTTAATGAGATGCTGGCGCTCCAGGATTTAAGAGCTAATGAGGTAATGCAGGCGGCTCAAAACCATCATTTATCACACGCTGGAGCTTCAAACTTCAGAGGTTGAAATGAGTTGTGTCCTCGACGCCGCTGCTACATAATGGTCCCCGTCAGACGCTGAGTCCCCAGACAAACAAACATCCTGGGCTGTACCTGCTCGCGCCGCGGCTAATCAGACTTTAATTTGCATGCAGGCCGTGCAGGGACAATACTGGCACTATCCAGCCCGCGCTCGTAGAGCCATAACACGGAATCGCCCCCATGCAGGAACATCAGCACAGAAAACAGGTGTGAGCCAGTGGAAAATGCTGGAACAGTGACGGTAATAATAAAAACAATGAGAAGCATCATAATAAAGGCTAGGAGTCACTCTGAGGACAATCAAGCCTCCGCCAGTGCTTTATAATTATGTGTTTATTGTTTATTGCTGAAATAATTTTGGACAAAGGGTAGTTAGGAGGAAATTACACCGAGCTGGGATGTTGTGGATGGTGCGCGGAGTGACACACACCCTGTGCTGTTGTTACTGCTCCAAATAATTAGAATTTACTGGTGTGTTGTGCAGACAGAAGGCCCTCATGCACGAGACGAGTTGTTGGTGTGTTTGCACTACAGAAACGAATGTGATTTTAGCCGTGACGACGCCATTTTAGGGAGTGTTTGAGCTACTAATGTAGCGTAAGGTTTAACCCGCATCACTGGGTATATGAGGGGTTAGCCTCAGCCAGCAGAGAGATGCGATTATGTATTTGAACGTCACCTCAGAAGGTTGTGCGCAGCGCCAAGATGGTGTGTGGAAAGGTGTGTATGCTCTGCAGCCATAGAGGTCAAACTGGTTTAGCCTAAAGCTGCCTCCCAGTTGTAATTTGGTGTCCAGGTTAATTTAATTGATCTGCGAAGACTTGCTTCCTGTTTATCTAGAAGGTGACAAGCCAAAATTAGCAGATCACCTTGTTGAGACTTTAGAGTCCTGGTGTAAATGTACAGGGACGAAGCAGCGCTTCCAGTGAGTCCGGGGATCACTTAAATGTGGAGAAGGCAAAATGAGCTCTTATTATTACCACTGTCCCTCTGCTCATTAGTTAGGAACAATTTCTAAGAGGAGAAGTTGTTCCCTGGCCGGGAATCGAACCCGGGCCGCGGCGGTGAGAGCACCGAATCCTGACCACTAGACCACCAGGGAGACTTCCGGAGAGGTCACAGTTGTTTTGATGCATCTCAACCCGTTGAGCGTTGGGTTCTGGGTAATTGAAGGCTTCGCTTGTGGCCGTGGCCCTCTCTCACAACTGAGATATCTTTATCACAATCATGTCATTATCGCACCTCTTCCATCACCGCGACACCTTGAACGTTGCCGTTCCTGCCGGCGTTGCTTTTGTCTCCGACAGTCTGGAGCCCTGTCAGAACTCGTTTAGCATGGGAACGGTTTGCACAAGCATGCTGGTAATGTGGGCTTGTGGTTTTAGCGGTTGAGCTTGTGACAAGCTCGTGTCTGATTGACTGATAATCCTCACTTAGAGAGGAGCCGGGTCATTGAATACCTACTACAAACCTATGTTGTTGTTTTTTTGCTCCAGCCTTTGTTGCTTTGAAAGAAGTGTTTATGGATCATTTTGGTGATTTACCATAAACACACATCCACACACTTCCTGTAATATGGCTGCACATTTGAGAGTCCTCTCAGTGTTGCTTTACAATCTGGATGTAGTAAATACAACATATTTCTAGCAAATAAAACCGAGCTTTTGGCTTTGCTTCCCAGGATCTGAAACACTTATGTCATCAGTATTGATCAATCTCAGGAAAAGTCTGCGCTTGAAACGCACTAATGGTTCGCTGGCTCGGTGGATCTGAAACTATAATTAAAAGCATAAACATGAACGGTTGTGTTGACGTGACACATTTTGCGCGGCGGCCTGATAGATTTTTCCGTGCAGTTGATAAGTAGCAGACGATGACCTAATCAATCACCGCTGGCTAGGTTTGATTTTTCATTTTCCTTTTCCAGTTGTGCTCTCGCGTCACGCTTTGCAGGTTGTGCACCGAGATTACGGCTTTGATCGCGGATTGGGAAACGGGTTTTCGGGCAGCGTTCGACAGTGGAGCTTTACGAGTCAAAGATGTCGTAATGCGGGGAAATTGCGTTATAAAACCAATGCGGCCCTTGTTTTTTACACGCGCAGCAATATTTTCTCTCATTAAAGTGCTGCTGGTACTTGACAGCAGTAAGTTTGCTTTGCTAATTGATGGTTGTTGGTCGGTTGCCATGGAGACAGCGCTCCCTTTTCCCCTGCCGGGGCTCGTAACTCGCTGGGCCTAAATGACGAAACGTGTTCTTGTTTTGAGGTGCTGGTGGGAGACGGTTTGTGAAGGTTTGTGCTCTCATAAGTGTCATTTGTTTAGGAAAGAAAGCTGCTTAACGCATCTTTTTACACGGGCAAAGTCCTTGGACGGCTTCTTTTGCAGCATGAACAAAGCGATACTGACTCAATGCCGACTAAATGCCTTTGAATTATGATACTCTTGTGAGTTAAGCTGGTGAAAACTGCAGAGACATCCAAACATTAAAGCTAATTTAGCCTGAATAAAGTGGATTTGAGGAGGATTTTTAGGCCTTTTTGCTTCAGCGATGTCATTGACGAGTTCGCATCAAGGGCCGCTCCGTTTCCATTTTCATGCTGCTGGAACCCCACAGGCCCCCCTCTTCACGTTCTCCCTGTACTCTCTCGCTCTCCCATCTTGCATTCCTCCCTCGAGCGTCCTTGTCACAGTCAGCTGATGCTACGGAGAAAAGAGCCGAGGTCAATAGTTTGTCTCCTTGCTTTATAAATAATGCGAGTCAGAGGCTGACAGAACCAGTTTGGATGGCGGGCGGGATAAAAGGACCAGAGCCTTTTCTTTACGACGGCTGTACCTTTGCACGCCGGCGTGATTTGTTTAATCTAGGTGACAAATTGTTGTTTGACCTTGTCGCTGTGTTTATCCATTTGCTGATGTGTAGGAGAGTTTTATCTCTCTCTCAGTGTTTCGCCATCTCTCCGTTGCTGTTTTAGCTGAGCTAGGACGTGTTTTCTTGTCAGAGAACCATGTAATCGTATTACCCTCCACATGTGTTTTGGTTTGGAAAATCAAAGTGTGTGCATGTGTGCGTGCTCGTGTGCGTGTGTGTGTGTGAGTGCTGCCGAAATTCCAGTGCGGCAGGATTACACAACCGATAGCATTAAAGTACGCTCGCCTATGCTAACGTTTACTCTTTCCCTCATTCGTGCGCTGACACGTCTGCAGGTGTTGTTGATGCAAGCTGGGGGGTGTTGGTGGAGGGGGTGGAGGTGTCTGTGAAGGATTTTGGATGTCACAGTCGCACGTTGCTGCAGACACGGCCCAGGACAGTCGTGCTGTGCTGCAACAGCTCAGGGGAGGGGGAGTGCAGGAGGGAGTGTGTGTATGTGTGTGTGGGGGGGGAGGAGATTTCCTGTGCTGCCCACACCGCTCGGGGTGAACGCCAGTGTCAAGCGTTGGGTTACAGCCCAGCACATTCAGCAGCAGCAGCACTGATTCCCACTTTTGCTTTGTCTCCTGAACGTGAAGCCGTACCTTTACACTCATGCACACGTGAGACATCACAACAGCTTTGATGAGTCATTGATAATGCTGCTCTAAAGGAAAACGGTGTGCGTAGTTGGTCAATTTCCTGAGAAATACACCTGACTAATGGTTCTTTAAAACTGGAAACTTGATACTAGAGAAGAAGACAGATTTTATTCTCATCAAAGAACAAGCAGCTGCTGCCCTGATGTTCCTGAGCTCAGCCAGTGGGACTGAAACATCTGCATCTGCACCAAAAGTGCCGTCTGCTGCAGTGCTGGTGTACCAGAGCCAGTCTAGGATGCTGTAAACGCGCCACCGCGGACCTGCAGTGTTGCACTCAACCCGCAGATCCATTTCGAGTGTCCACTTAGTTTAGGTATTTTACCTTTCCCACTTTGGCTCCGCCCATTTTGCAACTGTGTTTGCTGGAATCTCACCTTCTAAATGTGGAAGTGTTGTTTTCTCTAAATGCACTTGATGTGTTCCAAATTTAGAAAGTGACAAGTCATCAGCAAAAACCGCTGTGTACGTGTCTGTGTGTGTGTCTGTGTAAAATACACATTGCATTAAAGGCAGCACTGGATTCAAAGCCTATTTAACATTAAGCACACGTGGTGTGTCTCCATATTCATAGACGTTTGAATGCATAGGCACACAAATCCTTTCCTTCACACGAGTGAATAAAGTGTGCAAATGCAGCCTCACATCCACACATTATTCAAATTCAATCACTGTGAACAATCTGATAAAGGTGCCAGTGGCGGTCTCATTCAACAACCGTTCAGAGAGGCATATCATCATTTTCAGCCTCTGAACACCATCTTAGAGAAAGCCGCTTCGCTTCTCCCAGGGAAGAGCTCCCCGTGCCGAGTTTGGCGTCTGATTGAACATTTTTTCCCCCCTTCCCTCTCTCTAACATTTTAGCAGCGGGGTTTTGAAATGCCACTCCAGCTTCAAATTGACTCTTCAGGATTCCTCCGCTTTTACTATCTGTCATTCAGCATTAAGCCGAGGGGGGAGAGAGCCAGATGGAGCCGCGCTTGTCGCCTGGATGGAAATAGAAATCGCATTTAGTGGAGGAAATTGCAGTATGTGCCTCATTTTCACCTGTTCACACAATGATCAAAGGGGAGCTGTATTTTCAGGTACCATGGGTAAGAAATTAGGCTGCAGTGTTTTGCTTCCTGCTCATCCTGCCTGTTGAGCTCATGAGACCAATAGTAGATAATTGCAATCGTTCCTGATATATGGATTCTCATTACGGTCAGGACAATGGATTTTCTGCTGGAACTTCGGGCTCCTGCTCTGGCTGCACAGTGTGTGTCACATATTTAAATAAAGGCATTGGGAAAAGAAGGACTCAGGAGACCCCAAAGGTCCAGGACATGGAGGGAGATAAGCAGTTATACACCTCTGGCATTAAAGGAGAAAATGAACAACCAGGAATGTGTAGGGCAACTTCAAAATGTTGCCCTACACATTCCTGGTTGTTCATTTTCTCCTTTAATAACAGTCTTTTAACGGCATTGACTTATAATTTATTCCTATACACTCATGTTTCCAGGTCATTTGGAAGTATTGATAAGGGCATTACAGTGAGACACCCCCATATTGTGATTATGTCACCCGTGTAAACAACAGATTTGAGGAGAACAGAAGACCATCATCTGCAAACAGGTTTACCCGAGGATGCAGACCAACCTGGGGTGTGTGTGTGTGTGTGTGTGTGCGTGCGTGCGTGCATGTGTGTGTGTGTGTGTGTGTGTGTGTGCAGTGAGTGTCACCTAATGCTGAGTCAGGAATCTTTTCATGACTGATCCATAAAAGATCAAATCCACCAGCGTGTCAGCAGAGATGACAACTTTCAACAGCTATAGATGAATGCTCCAGCAGCCAGGCTGTGTGTGTGTGTGTGCGTGTGTGTGTTGTCAACGGGCGTCCCGGGGGGAGTCGCTCCTGGCAGGCGGAGTGTTAGTAATAGTCTGAGTTACCTACAGACTGCTGCTTAAATTCCCTGCTGTTCCAGGAAGCTGCTGCCGACTGACCGGCTGATTCTTCAGCCACACGTGCACCGACGTGCGTGCGTGCCTAAAGACAGTGAGGCTTCTCCAAGGCCCGTATGCTCCGGAAACAGTAAGGAAGCATTTGGCGGATTCAAAGCAAGTACAGGCGTCAGACGGTGCTGAAACTGCGCATTATTTCACTCCTTTGTGTTCCAGCGTCGAGCGTCTTTGCTCCGCCTTTGATATTTCTTCTTCTCTTCCTGATCCCTGCAGCATCTGATGTTCGTGCACTCGGGGTGATGTTTGCTCGCAGATTAATCTAAGCCCGGTGGCTTTTGAGACGCCGCCGGATCGTTAGCAGCGACTGTGTCATGTGTTCCGAGCAGGGTGGATGAAACACGTGTCTCAATTTGTCATCGGGAGCCTGCAGCGGCTCGCTGAAAGCAGCCTTTCAGAGTCTCTGAATCAATCAGCTTTTCTTATCTGATAACCCTTCACTCACAAAGTCAGGCTGATTTTAAAGCCCGATTAAATTGACTTGTCATGACTGAAACCTTTAACCGTCGCACTTGTTGCGTGTGCCAAACCCATCTTCTCTTTTCTCTTTGAAAAGTAGCGGCAGGTGGACGTTCAACCCACATTCTGCTTCATTCTTAGTATAATTAGAACAGCACAGAAACGAGGCAATTAGGGGCCTTTAGCCATTTGTGCGCTCCATTTCTGGGTCCTTTTATTGGTGCCCTTGAATAATTATCTGTGTAATATTAAAGGAATTGGCTCATTCCAACGGCTGGGAGGTAAAAGAAGAAAAAAGAGGACACATTATTTTCAATTTTACAACATGATGACAAAATATTTAGCTGTTTTGGAGATGGAAAGTTAAATGAATATGAGTACAGCAACATGTCTGCCTTTTATTCTTCCCAAGTCTCATTTGAAATGGATGAATTTATGGCTATTATTAATTAAATGTTGCACCAGCCTGGGATTAGAAATTGAAAAAAGTGTTGTTCATCAGGCTTTAGAATGATGTTGGACACGCTGTTCATGACACGTGGGGAAACCAGCTCGATCTCGTTGAGTCAACAAGTCAAACCTGCCCAGTGGAAACGGGTTAACCGTCACCGAGCGGCGCGGCGGGCGCAGCTTAAAATGTTTCTTCAAGGCTTAACTTCTGCGTGACAAATTCTTTACCTGTGAACCTCCGAGCTGGCAGCATTTCAGCTGTGTGGAGACGGATGGGTTTTTTATCCTTCCTCCAGATGAAAAGGTCCTTTATTTAGTTAACCACCAGCCGAGCAGGCAGGACGGACGGGCAGCCCCAGAACGAGTGCTGGACGGCTGATTTGTGCTTGTTCGACAGCAGCATCTGATGCACCTGAGCTGCGAAGGCTTGAAGGCTTGACCCCCCCCAGAGAGGGATGGGGGGTCATGCCAATCGATGTGTCATTTGCTTCAGCTTGGCAGGAAATAAAAGTCAGTTTTCAGAAAAAGCTCAGAGCTTTCTAGAACGGATTATCTATGTGTTTGCCTTGAGACCCGATTAGCTCCGTTAGCGCACAGCTAGCACGCCGTCCCCGCGCCTGGATGCATTTCCTCCCGGTGCTCCGTTCTTCTCCCCCACTCAAAATGGCGCAATAGCTTCGTTTCCAGTCTTCTCCTCCGTGCCCTTGACTGCCTGGATGAAGATGTTGATCCGGTCCCCGGGAGCGGCGCGTTGGCCGCCGCCCGCTCCGGCGGGAAGGTTGAACGTGGAGGTCAGCTTTGGCGTCCTCCCTGTGCTGTATGTGTCATAAACAAAGTTGTAAACACCGCTGAGGCAAGCGTGCACGGACGATCTCGTTTCAGCTATCATGGCGCTATTTTAGGTAATTAACACGTGTAGCCCGGCCCGCCAGCCTTTACAGAACCCGGCCAAGCAGGTGTTGATGATTTCGCTGTAATTAAATTAGATTTCATTTAGACATTAAAATAATGCTTCCGCTCCCGGAGCAATAACAGCCTGGAAGACACCCAGTGGAGTGTGTGGATAAGTCTGAGCCATAAAACATCTTTATCTCCAGATATTGAATGCCTTCCTGCAGAAGTTGCTCATATTTATGAATGTGTTTACCCCACCAGCATTAAGATTCATTAGCACTCGCCGCTTTGGCAGACGCCATTTATCTTTGCCGCAAACACGGCGAATTGTAAAACTGGAATGCCGCTGAATAAAGCAGGAAAACTGAACCCATCTGATCAGGAAGGCGGCTTTAATCCCGCAGGCTAGTTAGCATGTCTGCTTAACCCCGCATTTAAGAGGAATAAGTCTCGAGCGTCGGTCCGTTCGTCTCCATTTGTGTCGAATTCATCACCAGCTGATTCTTAAAAGATGAAAACGAATTCAGTATTGATGTGGCAGCGGTGTCGCCCGTCTGTCGCTGCCCAAATACTCAACTGCTGATTCCTAATATGGAGTAGAGCTGGATGCTAGTGGGGGGGGGTTGACTGTTAAGGCGCCCTGCTGCTCCGCTGCCCTACAGCCCAACATCTGCTGTGTGCAGGAAGCATTTGAAGGATAATTAAAAGGACTCGCTTCCAACTCATTTCCCGCCTCCCGCGGCTCGGCAGCAGCCAAACGTCATTATTGAGACGGCAGGAAGGGGCGAAGGGTCGTAGATATCGGATCTGTGCAACAGGCGGACGCTTTTGTCATTGCAGAGATTTGAACGATTCTCTCGGGCGCCGGCCTATAGGGGGTCAGGGTGCAGCCGTTGTTGTGTTTTTAGGACGGCGGGAAACGCCGACGCTTTGTCTGAGTGCCTGCAAACACGCGGTTGACTCGGCTCCGGTCTGAAAGGAGGCGCGGCGGCCTGCGAGCCCGGCGATGCCGGTGAAAGGCAGCAAAGACGTGCATTCTCTATCCCTCAATAGGTCTTTTCAAGGCGATACTCAATAAAAGCTCTCCGAGGGCTGTTAGCTCGCTCTGAGGAGCGGCTGAGAGAAACGCCACGTCACCTGGAACGACCGTGCCGTTGCTCGGATAACAATAATGAGCGGCTGTTTAAAGTGAAACCTTCATAAATTCTGCTCCGCCGGAGGCTCAGGCACACATTTCTGTCTCCTAAGCAAAGAACAAACCTGGGTTCCTTCTCAGTGGGCGTCGACGAAGGTGGACCCGTCCCCTGGAAGTCGATCCATTCATCAGGCGCCGTCTGCACTCGTCTCTTTACGGACATTTACAGGCCTTATCGGAGCGGAGAGACACTCGCTGTTGTTTTTTTCCACCCGGTTGGGCTATAATCCGGAGTCCAGCTCAGCCTGGTGGGACGGCGGCGGCTCGGAATGGAGAGCCAGCTGCCTTTTTCCTGCCAAGTCATGTGCAAGTCACAGCGCGGCGTGCATGTTGAAAGAGGAAGCAATAATCAATTTTGCAGAGTTGGTGTCTGAAAGGCTTGTTTTGTTCTCGGGGGCCTGGCGCTTTGGGCCCCCGGAGGGCAGCGCTGGCCGTTGTCTTTCTGAGGAAAACACTGTATTCCTTTGTCCGGAACCCCGCGCCGCCCGGCATCAGAGTCCGTTTCTGTCGTTCTGCAAAATCGACCTTAAAAATGTGACGGGGAAGCACAGAGAGTTGCCTGTTCAGGTGTGATGCCTTTTCTTTAAGCGCCTGTTGGCGTCACGGCCGGCAAACGCGGAGCGAGGGGGCGGGATTTAGGGGCGACCATCAGCTGATACAGTAGGACGACCTTTGTCCCAAACAAACCAGCAGCATTTGCCTTCCTGCCCCCCCCCGGTCGGGGAAGAGAAGCCCCGCCCTTCTTGCCTACAAACGAAAAAAAAAAAACACCCCACATTTTCTGTCAGTTTCCAGCGACTGATTCAAACAAGGATTAACACCAAAGGGATTTACAGCCTCTGTGAGGACTCACCTTTATTTATCGCAGGGCTCGAAAGTTTAACGAACAACTCGTGATGCGTTCAATGACCCGCGACCCATCGCGTCCGTTTAATTACTGGGATCTCGCACGCTGGTTGTCTTTGGCGTGATGACCCGGCGTTCCCCAGGGAGCCGGACTGGGTCGGTGTTGCAGTGAAGGTCACCCCCCCCCCTCCAGACATAAGCCCCGCCCCCAAGGCCGCTGGGTCCTCTTGAACGCGCACACACCCCCAAACGCCTCCGCACAAACACCTTCCCTTAATGCCGCGTCCTCGCTCTCTTTGCTTTTGCTAACACTTGCGGCTTCAATTAGCACGCCGCTCGACCTCCTCACCCCGCCGGCGTCCCCCGGGAGACCGCTGGGATGGAGCTCAGCGCGCTAAGATTTCCTTTGACTGGGATGGAATGAGAATCCTCTCCACATCCCACAATGGCTCCCTTCCAGGATGTGCCATGCACAATGAAGCGGGGGCCGTGCTCGGCTCGGGATGACGGGCTCTGAGGAAGCCGCTCCGGAATGCTGTAATGGAGAGCGGGAGCGTAGTGGAAAATGTTGGGATTTGCCGAGTGTTTTTTTTTTTTTTTACCGTGGTGAAAAATGGATCCGCTGGCAAAGAACAAACGTTGCCCCGCCGACCTGAGCTTGTTTTCCAGGAGGAAAAGGCTCTTTAATGCAATCTCCTGACTTTACCCCCCCCCCCCACTTCCTCTTTGCCGTCTGCAGCCGCGGTTCCATTCAGCCGGCTGGAGAATAGCCGCGTCTCGTTTGACATGAAGGCGGACGTGTTTCCATTGAATCACACAGTGCAGTTCACTCCACTTGGTTTTTATTCCCCCTTTATGTATTTAGTCGTGCACACCGGGGGGTGAACCACAGCGCCCCCCGCAGGCCACTGGAAGCAAGTCAAGTGCCTTTTTTCCGTCGGAGCGCGCCGCTTTACGTGATGGGTGATCCGTCCCCCAACGGTCTCCGGGGCTCCGGTGATTCTGCTGAGTTGACCTTTTCACACCCCAAAGGCAGCTTGACTCTGCCTGGGTCTCAATAATACCCCCCCCTCTTCCCTCCCTTCTTTTCCCCTCCATAAACTCCCGATAAGCGCCACGTTATTTTTGTCCATATCTGGAGCCATATTTGGAGCTTTTGCCCCGGTGCAGCAGTCTCCGCTCTCTTAAAGGGGCATTTGCCGAAGCTGCCCCATGGTTGCTATATTTGGTGTAAAGCAGGTGGCTGAATGTTATTACGGCGGTAATCTCGGAGCGGAGCGCTCCCCAACCACAACAGCAGCAGGGGGCAGACGGAACATCCCAAAGCTGCGCAGTTTAATCCGATCCGGCCGCTGCGGAACACAAAGGATTCTGGGATGGATTTTTGAGCAGATGCTGTACGACAACCTGTGGTTTTAAAAATAAGCACCGCCGGGTCAGCAGAGCGTGCTGTTGTTGCAGGGCAACGTTGGAATAACCCCCCCACTGCTGGGCCGCGTGTCACTGCCTCTCCGGGACGCGCGTGCTAATGTTCTCCCAGCGGGTTCCGTGGACCATTAGCCCTGAACGGACCCGCCAGTGGGGGCGGGCTGCCGAAACGGCGTCCGCACCCCTCAGATTTGAGGTTCTGCGCTCTTCTTTGCTCTCTTTGATCGATTTGATCCGTAATTAACCGCGACCCCGTCTTCCAGTTTTGGAATTTCCCACGCAACAAACGGGCCGTTAACGCACCAACCGGCGCCATACCTGGGCTGCAGGGAAATGACGGCGTCGCCGCTGCCGGTGAGGGATTGTGGGTTGGCGATGGGCGCGGCTCGATGGGCGCCGCCCGTCTCAGGAGATGCAGCTTCAGGTCGCTCGGGACCGTTTCCACCTTCCCCCGAAACCGCTCACAGAACTCAAACATGGGCCGCTATTACAGCTGTGGTATCACTTCCTGTTTTCGGGTCCCCAGTGAACGTGCCAGCGAAACGTTGAAAATGGCGGCGGCCTCCTCGTGGCTTCTTGGATTTAAGGCTTGAATTAAGGTTAAAGGTCAAAAAGGGATTTAAAAAACCCCAAGGAAGTGGGATGGATGACGAGAGAATTTGTTCTGCAGAACAGAAACTTCTTTTTGTGCTGAGTCAGCGTGTGTGTAGGTGTGATGGGGTGTAACTTCTGAGTCATTCCGTTTGGCATGGAAGCACGTGGCAGGAAAAGGAGAGCATGGAAAGAGTGCCGGGGAACTCTGCGGAGGCCCGGCGCTTCTCTTCAGCGCCGCGCTCACACGGGCAAAACGGCGCTCCAAAAGTAGCCGCGCCGCATCGGGACGGCGTTTAGGTTGCGTAACACCTCCTGTTGGGCGGGCGGTGGGAACTGCTGTTGGGAACAGCTTAAAGTCAGAGGACGGGAAAAGCAGCATTCCAGGAGCCGCGCAGGAATCTGCAAAAGTGTCGCTCACCCCCGACATCTCCGATAAATCCGATAAATCGAGAAGAGGCGAGCTGTTGGCTGGAAAGGATCGAGCTTTTGTTTCCAGGCTTGGCTCCCAAGGACGGGCGGGGGGGGCGGAGAGGGGGGTTAAGGGGTCGTCCCCAGGGACCCCTCCTGTGGAGCCACTCAGAACAAGCTGTGTTGAGATAATAAACCGGGGGAGTCACGGCAGGCTCTGGCTAATACCTGGCTCGGCTCTGCGCGGGAAGAACCGGGTTTGCGGGCCGAGCTTGACGTGGCCGGATTCCTGGCAGATCTGGCAACCCACAATCAAAGCAGGAAAAGTCCGGGTGGTGCCGCTGCGTGACCGCCGCACGCGGTTAATGCAGATAGTGCCGTTTCGATCAGCTGACCCCGACTCAGCGTTAGCGCAGCAGCTTTGACGGGGAGGCTAATGAGCGCCGCTCTTCCCCTCTCTGGCACGTTGCCGTGAGAAACACGTGTACGACGTATCGTGATAAGATCTTATCAGCTGGCTTCTTAATCTAATTCCTGCCGATAAGCATCACATCTGCCGCTCGGGCTTTCGCTCCCACGGCAGTAATAAAAGAGACTTTTGATGTTTTGGCGAGGAAAAGGGGATTTAGCGGGAGGTTTAGGTCAACCGGGATTCTCGTTAGACAGCACAACGGAGGGTTTCTGACTTGGGCGAAGGTCTCGTCAGTCGGTTTCCTCCCCGTGCTCTATTTAGCTTTTAGCTTTTCATTTAGCATTTTTGAAAAAGCAGCCTCCATTGCTCGCACCCGTCTCCCTGGACAAGGAGGCTTGTCTCTTCCTGTGACTAAGAGATGATATCTGTTGAAAGAGACGTGGGCAGCGGTGTCGTTTTTAATTCACTAAAAGGCAGGAGAACACCTCCAGCGATGGGCCGATGGGCTCCTAGCTTGAGTGCGTCATCTCCTCTCGGCTCCATTTCAAAGCTTCGTTTCTTCCTCATTTCGCTCGGCAACCAAAGCAGAGGACCTTCGCAGTTTGATTTTCCCTGCAGGGAGCGTTCACCTTGGCTGGATGCGCTCATTTGTAAGTCCGAGGATGCGCTGCAGCGGCACCGGAATGATCGCGACGCTAACTGCGACGCGCTCACACAGACGCTGCAGTGGTTGCTCTTCCCCTTGGTTCCTTCCTCTGACACCCGAAACACCTCCATTCTGGATTACACCGCCATCACGCCACAGCTGTCGTCCTCCATCCCGCCAGCCAGTAACCCGCCAGACTTAAAGCGGGAAAAAAGGCTACTTTTCTGTTGTTTTATCCAAACGCATGGAGCGCAGCCTTCCATACGCTAATTGCCTGGTGCTGACGGGTGTTTTTCTGCAACCGGTTGTCTGTGTGTTTCTCCCAGCGACTCACAGGAAGCTGCCATCAGCCTCCCCGGGAGCAGCGTAAAGGTTGCAGGAAGTGGCCATCAATCCTTCCTCGTTTCCTCCACTCTGATCCCGAGCCGACAGGTTTTTGGAGCTTTCGGACTATAAATATATGCTAACGGTCTGAATTAGCAACAAACAGACATCACGTGAGACAACCAGACGTTTTCCCCATTGTTCAATGCAACACGGCGGGTCAGGAGAGCCCGCGTGTGTCGGGATAAGACCGATTTAACCGTGGCTGGAAAAGTAAGAGGGAAGCCCTCGGTGGTTTGTGCGTACATGTGGTACGATTTAGAGACTTGGATGTCAGGAAATGGAACCGAGCTTCCAGTGGGTTGAAAAGCCCCGACTGATCCCCACATTTTTCCATGATCACCTCTTTGTCCTGTCTGGAACAAAGGCAGGAAATATCCGAAGATGTCTGCCGTTTTAGAGCGACGCAGAGAAGCCTGCAACCCAAACTTTTATCACGAAGCACAAACACGGAGCTAGCAAACACGTTTATGAAGTTTCCTGAGCTATAGAATTCAAAATGTGTCGAAATTTCCCGTAAAAAGAAAAAAAACTTCACATCCGTGATGAGGAATCCCTGCATTTCCTTGGCTTTTTAAATCTTTATTTGGTCTCCAGACCAGCTCTCAGCGCTAGAAGGTGTTAGCGTGCTGGGTAAAACCAGGAGAATCTAATGCTGGTTCTTGTAAATCTATTTCTACACATTTCTACACGGATCATGTGGGTGGCTGTCAGCGCCGAAGCTTCGCAGGAAATCGGCCTCCTTCTTACACAGTTTATGTTCTCCTGAGCCTGCATGCATTTTTCATAGGTGCTCTAAAAAAACAGGAATGCTAATTTGATTTGCACTCGGCGCCCTTGGCTGCCGTGCCGGTCCTCCGGGATCCGTCAACCACCCGATTTCACCGCAAAGCCGGACACGCGACGGCCGTGCTGCGGCTTTAAAGGCGCAAACATTGACTCGACTTGGGTGCTTTTGGTATTCTAGGAATGAAAGCTGGTTGGAATGTCCAGATAAGATAACTGAGAGTTGTAATTACAAGTCTGGCAGCAGAAATGAAGAGAGACGATCCATTTTTCAGTGTAGAAACCGTAAACGTGTTGATATTTAGCGTGATATTTACGCTATTTAACTTACGTCCTCGTTCTTCTCTCCCCGGGGGATTTATGTCAGCCGCCAGTCAGACATGTTGACCTCCATGCTAACCCTGTAGCCGCAGAGGACGGTGTAGCCTCAGGCGAAAGACAACTGAGAACAAACTTTTTTTTTAGAGTTTGCTGTGGAATATTGGTTCTCCTCGCTCGCGCCGCGTCGCCGTGGCGACTACCTCTCCCCCTTGTGATAAATACTGCAGCCTTTCGCCATCTGAGGCCAGACGTTGTCAGGATATTGCTTTTAGCGCCAGGAGGACGTCCGTTTCCCGGCCCTTTGAACCAGCTCGTTCATAGACGAGAGCGTAACCGCAGGGGCGGGAATGTAGCTTAATAGCGGCCTCTTTCACGGCGGGGGAAGATCGCAGGAGTGGTGATGACTTTTAGCTCCCATTGTCTCCGCCTCTCTGAGAGCGCGAGGAAGAGCTGAAAACACCTCGAGCCGCCTTTGCGCATTCTTTCCTGATTAAAATCCTATTTGGGCGCTAATCGCAGGACGCCGCCGCGCCCGTCGAGCCGCGCAAACGCTACAGAGAGTTTCCATCTCCGCTCTTCAAAGGTGACGCAGCCTAATTTGCCGGCGCTTCCCCTCACGCGAGAGGCATCCTGTCAGTTCTGAGCGCTGCAGAAGCCTCATAAAAGCCCCGTGACCCACATCAAAGAGCCAGAGGATGTGTAGGTTGCTCTAGAACCTTGCTAGTTGCAGCATGAATGGGCAGATTCCATTGTTCTGGGAATCACACCTACATACATTATGTAAAGCTCTCAGGCCTGCAGAGAGGTGGTTTCCTCATGGGAGCAGGTGATGCATGACAGGTCCGTGCGCCACGCAGGTCTGGGTAATAACTGACGTCCTGCTGACGTGCGTCCTTCGGGGAAAATCAGGGGTTTTTCCCCCCCTCTTGTGCAGGAAACCCCCCCGTAGCAACAGAGAATGCGATTCCTGTGATGTGTGAGATGATTGATCAGCGATTCTCTCTCTGCCTGTTTCACGTCAGCACCGATCATTCGAGAAAAGACATCAAATGCTCAAACGAGGCCCGTCTTTCCCCCGTTAGCCCGTCTTTCCCCGTTAGCCCGTCTTGCGTGACTCATTAGGCTACGAACACACAGGCAGCTTAGCGCGAATCAACAGCACTTCATGTGAACAGGCTTTTTTCTTTTTCTGTCTTTTTTTTTTTTCGGTCACGCCACACGTGAACGGGCAGAGCCGCTCCATTGAGGCGGCGGGCCTTTCAGACCCGACAATCCCGCTGATGAATGTGGCCGACGAGAGAATGGAGCTCAAAAAGGAGGATCAATCTGGCTCTGACTTTTTTTTTTTTTTTAAAGTGTGTGGGAAGAGAGGAAGAGGAATGTATAAACCCAACAACTACCTCTGGCCCGCTACGGCCTTTCATTATCCCGCTCGCCCAGGGAAAGGAGAATTGAAAGGTCTGTTCAGGAACCTCAGCCGACAGAAGGCAGGCTACATATCAAGTGAGCCGCAGCTGCTGCTCTGTTCTTTACGACCTCTTGAATCACTCTGCTTCCCAGCTGTGATTTCAGCCGGCTGTATTTGGATTGTATTAAAAACTGTATAAAAGGCTGTTGAAAGGCAGGAGCGTGCACGCGGGCGCTGGGATTTATCTGCATCCAACAAAATATTCCAACAACATTAATATCTGCTCTCAAAAGCACCAGATTAGCATCAAGATAGCTCTTTTTTGGAGAGGGAGTAGATGCTTTTTCATGCTAGCTCACCTTGATGGCTTCATTTTATCAACTTTGCAAGCCAAATTGGAACTGTTTTTGAATTTCTTTTATTTATTTTGTGTGGATTTTGCCACTAATTACCATTCATTAAGCCCCTTTTCCCGTGTTTCAGTATAACCTCTGTTTTTTACAACATTAAAATGACACCATTGCAGCTCAGGCGGGCCTGGAAATGAGCATAGCTCAATGCTAACAGCGGTAATAAATCTGTTTGCACCGTTGCTGTGAATGCAAAGACATTTCCGGATGATGCGTCACTATAAGAAGCATCTGTCATCTTCATATTTTTCTCAAAGTTGATTTATCAGAGCTTATTTACAACCACGCGAGAGACCTTTCAAGTTAGCAGACTAACAGAGAGTGGTATGTCAAGCGCGCTAAAGCAAATTGCATCAGTCGTGTGGAACGGATTAATTCGGTCCCCGACGGCATCTCTGAAGCCGAGCACTCAAGTAAGGGAGCCGTCTGAGAGATGCTCCTCGGCCCCGTCCTCGCGCTCACCGCTCGCCGACAGCTCCGCTGTACAAAAAGCAGCGATTAATCATGCTAAGCTAACATCTGTTTTGCGCCAAGTTAGGGAGCAGTTATGTCAACTCCGCCGGCGATGCTGCGATTAAATTACGCGAAAGCCAAAAAAAAAACCCTCTTTTTAAGTTGCGTCAAATAAATCTCAATGTTCTGTGTGATCCAAACAATTCCAGTGATTAGAGAGCGCTCATAAAAGGAGGAGCGCTTTCCTTTTGTTGTCATTAAATAAGCTGCAGGAAGATTTTCATTCCTCCTCTTTCATGGACTGAAATGCCTGTGGCCTATTTTCAGCTAATGTTCTCCAGGGTACTGGAGGGCCTTTGTGTCTCCAGTAGACAATCTTTTTAGCTACACAGCCTTTTGCTCCGATTATAGCGCTTCCATTCTGTCCCTATGATCTGCTGTCATGGCAATCCACCCTGCTTGGTATCAACACAAAGGAAAGACCCACAATGCACCTCAACCTGGGGTGAGAGAACTCTTAAGGCCTTTCGCAACACGCCAACGTCTGGAGCCGGGGGCTAACACGCTAGCTCCATTTCTTCTCCACTTCCACCGAGGCTGGCCAATGAGGGGCGGTGGTGTGGGGAGGGGGGGGGGGGGGGGGTGCGTTCTGAAGCTGCTGCATCGGGAGCATGAACAACGCTGTGATTTTCTCTCCTTCGGTGATGAAACTGCGTGTAAACTGCCGCCGAGAGCGATGATGTCAGGGTTTCTGGGCTCGATTCAGTTTGTCTTTATTTGTACGGCAAACCGTTGCGAGGCACTTTACAGAAACCCAGGGCCCAACCCCCCCACACAGGCCCGACCCCTCCCCCCCCCACATGCCGCAGTGAGCGGGCTAAGATGTGGTGGATCTGTGTCCACTTGGGAGCGTTTAGCCTCAGATGAAGGCTGAGATCTGGTTTGATAGATGTTTCTATTTAAGATGATGTCTATTGATCTGCAGGTGGAAATCTGATCATGTGATCAATATTAGCTACAGATGTGTCCTAATGGGCTTGGTGAATATGGTCCATTTGTCTTCACTGATCTGCAGCCTGGAGCTGACCCGACCCCCCCGCCAAACCCAAAAGTTGCCTTATTTCACATTTAGCCCACTGTTGCTGCCTGAATATAAACGCTTTCCAATTCTAAAGGAAGAAAAATCCCCTGAATCTCTCAGTTGCGCCACCTTGTGGCAGAAGACTCTGAGTGTTTTGACCAATTGCTGTTGCCATAGCTACTCGGCATCAGCACAACACTGCTTAACAGCAGCTGCATTGTTAGGTCCATTAGCATGGAGACAGAGGTCCCTTTTATGTTAGCATGGCGCTAGCAGGTTTAGCCCTGCGCACTGTCCTCCTCCGTGGTGAAAACCTGTTCGGGGGGGATTCAGATGCTGTCAGGTGATTTCAGCCGTAACATGAGGGACCACATTCAGCGGCTGTTTGACCAGAGCCAGATGTCACCCCCCCCCCCCCTCCAGGAAACAACAATCACACAGCCGCAACTGTTAACGCGCATTCGGCCTTCGGGGGCGGCAAAAAGATTCACGTCACGCTGAGGGAGCCGGAGGAAAACACTCACGAGCTGGCGGCGTACGGCGTCGACCCCCAGGAGAGAGCCACGGTTATTCAGGAGTCCAGCCGTCACGCCGCCGCGCCGCTCCACGGGCCTGACGCCGCCGTTTGTTTGGGAGTAACCGTGACGACGGAGGCAGCGTCACACCACCGAGGGCGTCTGGCGGGATAAACGTACAGCCGTTTTAGCGCCGACAGGCGAAATGCTCATCGGTGTTTGGACTTTAAAATGGCGTAAAAGTGGCTGTAATAACGGGAGGGTCCTGATAACGTGGCGCGGACATTAACGTGAATGTTAGCGTGAATATTAACGATGACGGGAATACGTGAATGAATCCAGGTCGTGGCGTGTGGAACATCCCACTTGGACTTGTGAATGTCTAGAGTCCGTACTTGAAAGCCTGTAGTTTGTACTTTCTGCCATTACGGTGAAATGCATTGTGGGATACCTAGCTGCCAGTCCACACATGTCACGTCCGATGCATGCTTGCCAAAATGGTGGTGGTGAGGTGGGGGTGCAGTTGCCAGTAATAGGTAGCAGGAGAATGTATGGATGGAATGTTTCATTACTCGTGTAAAGACACCAGAGCAAATGTCGTTTCGGCTCCAGCAGGCGGGAGCGTTTTCTCCTCGGACGCGTCTCGCTGCCAGAAAAACGTAGCGCACAACTGGGTCTGCTAATGGACTCCTGAACCGGCGGTGAACCCACGTGCCGTTTGAAATAAATCACCGCGCCGCCTGCTAGCCGAGCGCCTCCGTTTCCAGCGCTTTGCTGATCGTTAGCCTTGGTAAACGTTGACGTCTTTTACGGCGCGGGTGTTTTTGGTCCGAACCTAGCCGCGGCGAAGCTCGCCGCTCCTGCTGGTGTTCGTGAGGTTCTGCAAGGTCACGGAAGAGATAAGCGCTACTTAGCATATTCAGGGGGTTTGAACGAGGTAATTCTATTCAGCCGGAGACGCTTCCTCTCGCTCTCTCCCCCACGTTTCATCCCTCGCCGTTTCTTCACGACTAGCTTAAACACCAGCGTTGAGCTCTAACAAGGCTGCGTCTGCTCCAGATAAAGCTTCTCATCAGCACCGAAGGGCATCTTATCCGTGCGCCGGCGACCACAAACACCCACCCGTCAAGATGGGCTTCTCGGTGCTCCCAGCGGGGGGCCCTTCGGCCGGGAACGCCGGCTTCTTTCCTTCGGCAAACACTTCCGACTGTCAGTTTGGCAGCGAGACAAACAGAAAAATAAGGAGCGCAGGCTATTGACAGACAGACGCCTGCACCCACGCGGAGGAGCGGCGGCCTCCTTTTGCGCCCTGACTGACAGATCGGCAGGCGAGACGGGGACGGAGGCAGGCGGAATGCTGACATATGCATTTAACGCACAAAGATACGTCCGTGGCGACGCCGCGCTCCCACGCGCTGCATTCCTCGCACATTCCAATCCACGTCAGTCCTCCGGCTTCCTTCGCCTCTTCATCCTCCCCGAACATCTTTGTACCCCCCCCTTGGGCGTTGAGGCCCCCGTGGAAGCGGCGCCGTGACGTATGGACGCCGAGTGTTTCACGGAGGAAGCTGTCGGCGTTCCTGTTCATCCAAAGGGCCCCACGCGGCGCCCGCCAGCCCTCTGTGGTTGTTTTCGCTAATAGAGACACGGCCGTCTCTTTCATTTGGAAGTAAAATAACACGTAGCCGTCGTGCGACGACGCCCGCGTGATGAATGCGCTCCATTCCGGGGCTTCGGGGGGACAGATGGGCTGTTATTACGCTGTCGATGGTTTTGGCAGAATAGACGAGTCATTTGTTTCTGTATCGTAATGAGCCAGTGTTTGGAAACGGTAATTACCTTTCCTGAGGAACAAATCAGAACAAGACCGGCAGCAAACGCACACACACGCACACACACTTGTCAGCTGTATTACGTTGTTGGTGATGAAGCCGCCGTCAGGTTGACCTTTACACCCAGCCGCCGCGGCGCCATTGATCGTGTTTGGAGTAGAGAGCCAAAGTTCGTCCGCCCGAAATGAAGACGCGGCGTCGGTATTTTTTACATTTGACCGCAGGACACACACACACACATAGACACACACACTATTTGCTCACACATGGGAGAAGTTTACACCGTGAGTCGCCTCAACCGGGAGCGGTGAAGGAAAATAGATGACCTGGAAGAGAAACGGGTTTGGAAACCACAACCTTCTGTTGCTGCAGCAGGACAAGTGGTTACGCATCCACCAGTGCAGGAGCAGAGGGCAAGAAACCAGTCTGACCAGTCTGACCAGTCTGACCAGTCTGACCAGTCTGAGGCTGGAGTTTTACCGGGAAAAATGCTCTTTTATTGGGGCTTTTGTAGTGTTTAATATTATGGATTTATATATTTGATAACATATAATAATAAAGTGGCCAAAGAACGCCGGTGTTGCACTAAAAAAATGATGTGTAATGATGTGTTTTACGTTACGCCGCATTTAAATCAGTTACGCCACCGTCCTGATGACAGCGTGGCCAGGAGAGCGAGGCCGGAGTGGTGGTGCGGGGTAGGGAGGTGAGCAGGGAGGAAGAGGAGGAGGAGGAGGAGGAGGAGGAAGGGCTGTCAGACATGTTTTGACTCGTGGTAAATATCACAATAACATCAGGGAGGAAGGTTAACGTGTTGTTCTGTGGCGGCCGGACGGCAGAGGAGGAACACCGTCGTACAGTCAGCAGCATCGATTGTGTTATAACTGCTGTCATACAGTCAACAGCATCGATTGTGTTATAACTGCTGTCATACAGTCAACAGCATCGATTGTGTTATAACTGCTGTCATACAGTCAACAGCATCGATTGTGTTATAACTGCTGTTATACAGTCAACAGCATCGATTGTGTTATAACTGCTGTCATACAGTCAACAGCATCGATTGTGTTATAACTGCTGTCATACAGTCAACAGCATCGATTGTGTTATAACTGCTGTCATACAGTCAACAGCATCGATTGTGTTATAACTGCTGTCATACAGTCAACAGCATCGATTGTGTTATAACTGCTGTCATACAGTCAACAGCATCGATTGTGTTATAACTGCTGTCATACAGTCAACAGCATCGATTGTGTTATAACTGCTGTTATACAGTCAACAGCATCGATTGTGTTATAACTGCTGTCATACAGTCAACAGCATCGATTGTGTTATAACTGCTGTCATACAGTCAACAGCATCGATTGTGTTATAACTGCTGTTATACAGTCAACAGCATCGATTGTGTTATAACTGCTGTCATACAGTCAACAGCATCGATTGTGTTATAACTGCTGTCATACAGTCAACAGCATCGATTGTGTTATAACTGCTGTCATACAGTCAACAGCATCGATTGTGTTATAACTGCTGTCATACAGTCAACAGCATCGATTGTGTTATAACTGCTGTCATACAGTCAGCAGCATCGATTGTGTTATAACTGCTGTCATACAGTCAGCAGCATCGATTGTGTTATAACTGCTGTCATACAGTCAACAGCATCGATTGTGTTATAACTGCTGTCATACAGTCACCCGTTTACCGGGTCGTGGGGGGCTTATAGAGACTGAACGGACGAGGGTCGGAGCAGCTCCCCGGAGGGTCGGCGGAGATTTGTGTCCCCTCACCTGATGCTGTTTTACCAAAGGTCTGTGTGTGTGTGTGTGTGCGTATGTGTGTGTGTGTGTGTGTGAATTTGAAAGGGAAAGAAAAACAGTTGTATTGCGTTATTCACAGACACCAAATCCAGGTCAGCTGGGGTCTGGGTTTGTACTGGCAGGCCCGGCCGGGCGGCAGCTGCCAACTTTCCCAGCGCGAATGTAAACAGTCAGCCGGAGCGGCTGCTCCGCTGCTCCCTGCAACCTGGCACAACAAGTGAGTTGTGGGCTCAGGAGCCATTTTCCTCTATAAAAAATCATTTGGGCGTTTTCTGGGCCGTCCTGGCAGCTCCCGTTGGTGGGGGGATGTTCGGAGGATGCGAGACCAGGGGGGCGGGACATAAGAGCGGGGGTTTGGTTGAATCAGGTGTGCTTGTTGCCCCACAGTGGGAACACTATTAGCTGTGTCCGTACGGAAGCGGCACGAAAACCTTGATGGTGTCCAGAGGACATTGTCCACCTCAGCTGTCCCCGTTTGTCCAAATTCATTTCAGTTAACGGACTCGCAGAGACTCGTCTCCCTCGGAGTTGCGAGGCCGAGTCAGCTGTCAGTTCCAGATTACAGTGTGCCGTTGTTGGTGCGAGCAGCCCATTGTGTTTATCTGCAGCGACAGCTGGCTGGAGGCGGCGGGGGGGGGGGGGGGATCCGTCACTGGGCCGAGGTTGTGGGTGGTTTGGCATTCACCCAGACCCCCCACCTCTGGCTGCCGTGGATCTCTGTGCTGCCTCTGTCCGTCACAGCCGTAAATGTCTGTCCTGAGGACAACAGCCGCGGGGACGTCCACGTCCTGATTGACAACCAGGCAGCGTGTTTCTCTGTGACCCGGGTTGTACGGCAAGAGGGCCCCGTTCCTGCCAATTACGGCGCTTTGCCTTCGGCTCGCCGCCCCCCCCCCGACGCCACGCTGTGCAGCACAGCCCGTTAGCGGCGATGATTCCATCATGCTAGGAGCCTGGCTGCAGTAGGAGGAAGGACAGTTCGCCCTGCGCTCTGATTCCTCTCTTAATTCTGGCAGCAGGGGCGCTCAGTAATGAATACCTGCCCCTCCAACAGGCCCACTCCTCACTCGTGCGCGGCTCCGTGCGCGCTGCCCGGGCCAGCAGCTGTATCATTTCCAGTCTTCGAGGAACTTCCTCATTTTACAGCGCCACGGGGCAGGAAAACTGGATCCTCCTCCGAGGATGAACAAGGGTCAGCACAGAGGAAATTCCTTTATTTGTATTCTCAACAGCGTGTTTGTTTTTAGCCGCTCGGCTAAGAGCTAGCCATCTGTTCGCACCCTCGCCGCAGCCTTTGAAGCGCGTCTCTTAGCTACTTGCGCAGCGTCGTGTTGACATTTGACCAGAGTGCTTCTGTAATCTGTTTTTCCTGCTCTCGCTGCCTGGGAGCCGGAGCTGTATAAACACGTCCTTCCTCCGCAGGAGGTGAACGGATCACTCCTCATTACAGGAGAGCCAGAGTGATGGGAGCCGTGCAGGCTGCGGGAGAACCTGACACGGGCACCGGTTTATTCAGGTTTACTGACAAACTGGCGTGTGACAGCGGACCTGCAGGTGGGCCCGCACATGAACCAGGGCGGATAACAACCGAGTCCCCGGGAAACAACCTTGAGCTGTTAGATTTTATTCCCATGAACAGCTGTCGGCTACTCATAAGTGCCAGCTCTGTTTGTCTTCTCACCTCGGATCAATCCCACGCTTCTCTTTGCGCTGCGATTGTGTATTGATGAAGACGTTTGACCCGTCTCGGTCTCGTCTCGCCACACCTGAGAGCGCAGTCGTGCCTGAGCGGGCGCCGGGGCATCGCGCCGGCTCCGCTTTGCACCGCTGCTCTGGCTATTGTAGCTTATGAGACATCAGACCCTGTGGGGCACCGAGACCGGGTCACCAATGATGCACGTTTACACGCCCCGCTGGGAGACCGGCGGGCTGATTCAGAGAGGGAGGCGGTCTGTGAATCTCGTCCGAGGTTCCTGACAACCGCGGCGCTTTAATCGATGCTTCTCATTAATTCAGGACTCTGATTACTGGTCGCCGCCGTCTGTTCAAGCATCGCTTCCGCTCACCATACAGCCAAGATGCTAGCTTGTTTTTGATTCACAGTGTTAGCTTAATGCTAAAGTTGGCTCAGGACATTGAGGTAAAGCCCCAGTTTTTAGTTACAGCAGCAGAAGAGAATAGAACCAAGAGGGGCAGAATTATGTGACGTAAAAAAGCATCAAAAGTAATCTTGAAGAAGGAAAACATGTATTTACTGTAAGTGGATTTACTGCTTGATGTAAATATTTAGGGGCCAGCCTGAGGAGTGATGGGTGTTACGCTACTAAACAGGACACAGAGAACATGGAAACAGAGAATTGATCGAGACACCTTTACAATTCCTGATTAGTCGTACTTGTTCTCCGCTGCATCGTCATCATCACCTTATAATAATCATAATTCCATAATCAGCGTGACCAAACAGCAGGGAGCAGGTCGCCTGGAAGCCTGGAATCCTTTAAAACACATGTTAGCATTGCACATGTGTGTCTGCTCTTTTTCTCTGTAGTTGGGACTTTATTCCAAGTTCTGGTTTTAAACACCACCATTCACTTTCTGCCTTATGGTTGCTGTAATACTCAGTAATTTAGGATGAATTTTTAACGATCCTTATTGGGAAAAGGGTCACAGGAGATGGTGAATCAGTGAAATGACTCAAAAAGCGTAGCCCAAAAAATATGTGTCTATAATTTAAAAGAAACCCAAGTGCTAAATGACATTAGCAGCAAAAACCTTGAGTTGTATGAATACATTTAAAGGCTCAGCAGACACACTTCCAGTTCAGAGAATTTATGGAGCTTGTTGCCGTCAAGGAACACGGCGTGTTGTTTACTCCGCCTCTATTTATTGACAGTATTTACGTGCCGGCAGTCATTCTTTTCAAGCCTACGTTAGCCTTCGATAGCCCCGTGTGCTAGGATCTTTATTTACCAGAATGCCTGGATCTGGATTCATGTATGTTCGGACTGGGAGTCGAACGTAAACACTGTAAGAGATGCATTCTAGAATGGAAACAGATACGGTGAGGTGGCCAGATGCCCCCCCCCTCCCCCAGCTGCTCTCTACCTGTTAAACACAGGATTTAAAGTGCACTCGGCAGGGTGCAATTATGCAGTCGGCGCTGTTCTGCCAGAGTTAAACGCAGCCCCTCTCCCCGCGCTCACTTGTCCGCTGCAGCCTGGAGGTAATTGTATCGCTGTCAGCCCTTTGTTGATGAGCTGCCGGCGTAATTGCTTTACGGTTTGACCTCTGGTTTTACTAACAGGCCGCCCGGTCAAGGGTCTGCGGCGGACCGGCGAGAGACGAAGCGCGCGGGCTTTTCTGCGGACGTGCTAGCGGTTTAGGGCGGCCGGATGGACCCGTTTCAGTCCGGTGATGCCGGCTGTGTGTCTGGCCTCCTTCGTTCTGGATGAGGAGGGCACGTCGCTGAAGCAGCCGAGTCAATTGGATTGTATATTAATGTAGAGGGACTTGTCTTTGGCGCAGAGCGACGGTGACGGCGGCCTGGCGTGGGCCCATGCGGGCCGGTCAAGGACAGCGAGGACATGCCCGACAGGATGGAGCGCACGCTGCGTTTCACCCCGACACGCGTGACCCTCTCATTCCTCCTCCTGCGGTAGCTCAGACACACAATAATTCCGAACGATCCGCTCGTCCTGCTGCTGTAATGAATCCGTAACCTCGCCCACGTTAACACAGTTAACATGTTGCTGGAGGAGACTTCCGAGTGTGTTAAACTCATTTTCAGTTGTGTTCACATTCATCCAAAGACGACGTGTGGATGAACCCGGCGGAGCGGCGCATCTTTGCAGGATTGCAGCTCCTTTGTGATGCGATTGTAAATTACCAACAGCTGCTGGATAATGAGCTCATCTTCAAAGCTAATGAAAGCTAACACGAGCCAGTTCACGTCTCAGCGCCTGTATTCACCCGTTTTTGTACATCTGAGCAAGAAGAGGCGATCTGGAAGCGTTTTGCCACTTTAAAATGATATTTCTCAACAATGTGGCCACTGGTGGTTTATTTTGAGAATATTTCAACTCTTTGACTGTGTAAAAGGGACTCCGAGGACACATCAAGGCAATAATTGAAGAGCTGTTGATTCTAGGGAAAGACGTGGAAGAAAAGGTTCTGGAGGGTGTGACGTGGACACCTTTGTGTGTGTGTGACATGGAAGAACCCCAGGACTTGACCCTCCCCCCCAACAAGCAACAGGAAGGCTTCTGCAGAGGCTGGGGGGGCAGAAGAAGAGGAGAAGGGGAGGACAGAAAAGACATAAATCAGGCTGTTTGTGTAGTATATGTATATTAGGACTTTATTGAGCCTAATATATTATATATTTATTATGTCGTATATAGAATGTGTTTTATATGAAGTCGTTGGAGGGGTCGGGCTAATGTATTATGAAAGTCCTCGCAAAGATAGAAGAACAAGGATGTGTGTGGTTTTTCCCATATTGTGTGTTAGGCCACAGATGCACGTCGTGAGTGTGGGCTTTAAGGAGGGCGTGAAAATAAAAGTCCGCTTTCTGCCGAGCAGAACTGACTTTAAAAGCGGCGAACCAACTGCAGAGAGCAGTAAAGTTCACGTGTCGAAAGTGTGAAATGTGTCGTTAACGACGGCCGCTCGCTGGACGGAGTGGAAGCCTCGCACACGTGTGTGATGGTGTGGTGCATCGCTTCCAGACTCGTGACCCCGGAGCCCTCTGAGCTTTTAGCACCAGGAACGCTTGAATCTGTTGCATTGGCGAGATTCCCTCTGCGGCGTCTGGATTCTCCTGTGCTAACCGCTAACATCTAAAGGTTACACGCCGACGGGATGAGCCTCGGTTACTCCACCGCAGCATTTCGGGGGGGGCCGTAATAAAAGCTTTTATCAAACTGTCTGATCCTGACCATGAATTTATGACTGCTGCCGAGTGTGGAAACACATTCCTGTTGTTGGAGCTGAACGGTGTGTGTGTGTGTCTGTGTGTCTGTGCTGCAGCAGTGCAGCAAATCGAAGTCTGTCACCACGACAGGCGCTAGTTCAGCGTAACGGACTTCATCGGCGACAATAAAGCGCCCGCTGGGATGAAGTGGCACACCTGCGGCCTGAACATTCCTCCGTGTTGTGGTCAGAAAGTTGCCGCTCCAAAACAACGAGCATGTTTTGTTAAGCGGTGTTGGAGCTTCTGTCCCCGGTTGTTCCGTGTTCCAGGAGGGCGGACGTGGCTCCAGCTCTAGGTTAGCCAAGAAAACCCTCAACCAAGCATCAGCGCCTACAGGCCTCCCCCCTGCAGCGTATCCGTGGTTACAGCCAATAAGAGGCTATTACCACCCTTATAGAGTGCAGTGATGGCGGCATGTGTGAGGTTTCCCGCCCTCCCCTGTCAGTCAGCCGTCTGAGTGGGCTTTCTCAGGCCCAGAACCCCCCACTTTCCCCCCGCGGCGTCGGCAAAATCGACTCCTCTCTCTGGTTCAGCTCGCAGCAGGACGCACTCACAAATTCGCCTGATGTGAAAAGACTTCTGAAGTCCCGCGAGTTAGTGACGAGGCGGAAACTCAGCGATGTAACCAGAGCCTTGAATTGGGTCTGAAAGGGGGGGGGGAAAAACGCCCGTCATCCGCTCTGTATTGTAGAAATGGGCGACGCTTTCCGCGGACGCCCCCGTTGTGTCATTAGCGCGAGTTTATTTCTTCTTCTGCTCCTGCGATGGGAAAAAGCCGCAGGATTCTGCAGGAGGACGCCCGCTCATAGCATGTGGGCATCGTAGCAGAACGCCGGGAGCTTCCTGTGACAACACAGGGGAGGTTCCAAAGGAGATTTCTTCCATGTAAAAGCTACTTCCTGCTATGTAGCGGAGAGAAGAGTCGTGGGAGGTAAACATGTAGCATTTCAGCAGCCACTCATTTCAACATCAGCAGTCCACCGTCAGTTCTTCAGGCAGTGGCAATAAATGGTTGCCCCCCACCCTTTAGCTGCTTTTGACCGCTCAGAAAACAGAGGAACACGAGCTCGTCGACAGACGCCCTCCAGTGGCCGACTGCAGTAGGGTCTTGGGCCAAGGCAGTTTCTCCAGATGCCACAGATTTGAGCTTTTTTTTTTCATACAGTGGGAGTGAGTGGCTATATCCTCCAGGTTCTACCACTACACCGTTTAGATGACTTTGTAGATTAGATTTAAGCCTATAGAACCCAGCTGCACAAAGCTGTGAAGGAACAGATTCCATGCGTGCGTGCTGGGATGGCGGCGGGAGCAGCAGCTGCAGTAAAGCGATACAGTCGGTGATGTAGCGAGAGAGCGAGTTTGACAGGCACAATAAACTGCTCAATCGGTGGCAGCCGAGCGAGCCGACGCGTCAGCAGATCACACAGCAGAACAGCAGTCGAGCGGCCTGGCGTAGCGGTACCGCCATCAGAGGGGCTCCCTGAATTCCATTTCCTCTGGCATGAAGGCCCTTAAGGAACGGCTCCCAACTCGGGCGCTCAGCCCGGAAACACACAAGATTACGTCAAACCCAAGCGACCCGTTTGTAAGATACAGGTTGGGCGAGTTCAATAAAGTCCAATGAGTCCGCTCGCTGATGCGCTGCACCTCTAAACGCCAACAACGGCCGTGTGCTGCCACGGTCTGGGATGTTGAGAGGAAATGAATCCCAGCGAATATTTAAATGTTTAATCGCTCCTTGAAATCGACTGATTAATAAATCAGATCCCCTCTAATAGAGGATCTTGGGTGTTTTGGATTCTGTTGAAGGAGCAGCAGGCAAATGGAATTCAAAAGGTCCTGCAATGGTTTAGAGAATAAGCTAATATTTGGAATCCCTCCTCGCCGCCGGCGTTTCAGCTTTGGCCAGATGTTGAAGAGAAAATACAGAAATGTAAATAAACGCTGGTTGTGGGAAACATTTAATAAAGTCGACGTCTTTGTCCTCCCCGCAGTTTGAAATGTTTGTGGGGGCTGTTAAACAGATGTTAAGCTGGTGTTTATTGTTTTGCTGCCCCCCCCCTCCTCCCAGTTATCGCTGCAGCCCCCCCGTTTCTCCCCACTCAGCACTCACGGGCCAGATGGCGTCACTCCAGGAGCCAATTGAAGCCCCGCACATGTGCACAAGATGGAACAATTACACAAACGCTCACGGCGGCGTCCCGCACATTAGCTGCGTCGCGACTCTGCCGTCGTTTACCGTACGTGAAATGCGCACGCGGGCGCACATTTACACAAACGTTTGCGTACCACCTGTGCAACCACGGGAATTCTATTTGTTGAGTCACTAATGCTCACAGTGAGTAAAGGCTTTCAGCGCACGTTCACATGTACGCAAAAATAAGTTCCATGTCGGGCGACGGGCTAGCGCCGAAACCGTAGAGCAACCACTGGAAGTGAGCCGGGTACCCAAAAGGCAGGTTGAGGAGGCATTTTGGTTCCAGTTTACCCAGGAAAATCTGAATTTGATATCAAACCAAAAAAAAAAGGGTCATGATCAGAGTCACCACCATCACTGATGACATTCCCATCATTCAAACTGAGAGAGAGAGATAGAGAGACAGAGAGAGAGAGAATATTGTCAATGAACACAGATGTTGTCACACGTAACACGCCGCACACAGGTGGCGTTGACCGCTCCGGTGGAATGGATGGACCCTGTAACCATCGAGTCACCTGAAGGGGAAAATCCTCCACGTTGCTCAACAAAAGTTGGAAAGGATGCACCCGGTTTAATCCTCACGCCAGCGAATTATCCAACAGTGATCAGCGTAAAAATGTGTTTGCTGCTGTTCACACGCTGATAAGCTTGTTGGCACGCAGGGCAACCAACCGTCTGGTTATACGCCTGGAGTGAGTCACAGGCCGGGTAAATAAACGTATGTCGCTAGTTAATCAAAAGTGAGTTTGATGCTGCTCAAAGTTTGGGCATCAGAGGAAGCGCGCTCGCCCGGCGTCTCTGTGGAGTTTCACACGAGCACGAGCGTAAGAGCTAGCGAGCACCACGCTGATTAAATCAATCCAGCCTAAATCATGACAAGGCAGAGTGATTTATCCCACATGCCAGCAGCCAGAGGCCAAGCGGCGATAAATCTGCTCAGGCACAGCTTTGGAAGCACAAAACGCTGTTTGAAGTAGTGCAACAAATCCCGCTGCTGCGCTTTACATAAAAGAACCAAAGAAAACCTTTAATCACAGCGAGGACGATTCCAGTCGGATCGTATTCTCGACTCGAGGGGACACGAATTCAGGGACGAGAAATGTTTCCAGTAAAAGAAGTCAAACAGGTTAAACTCAGGATGCTAGTGCTACAGATGCTACTTGATACGTGCTACAGACAGGAAGTCACAGTGGCAGTGAGCGAGCGAGCAGGACACATCAACCTGCGGGTGACCTTTTGAGCCTTCACCCGTTATAAAAGAGTGAAGCACCAAAGCCACTTTACCCTCCGGATGATTTTACGCAGCTGAGCTGTTGGTTGTGAAGCACTTTTACAGCGAAATCCAGTCGATTTCTTACCCGGTGAAGTGGATTCAGAGAATATTTGCTCATAATTCATCTGCCCCCGTCTCCCCAGGCTGCGTCTCCAAGACTCTTTGCCTCCTGGTTTATGCGAGCAGCTTCAGGGCTGCCGACGTCCCCGAGAGCCCAACGCATAAAGCTTCTTCTGGGAGCCGAGTGTGCTTTCATGGTGGTCAGCATTACAGTGGAAACCCTGCACGCTAGCGTCGGCTGTAAGGAAACCTGTGTTACGCACGCGCAACCCCCCCCCCCCCCCCTCCCTCCCATGCAGCGTGGAACGGCAACAGAGCTCTCCCGTACTGTTGCCAGGGTAACGTGGTCAAGTCATACCAGTCTCACAGACTCTTATTTGAGGCTAAACCCCAAATCTCCGCTCATTTTGACAATCCTCCAGTCCCAGAAAATCAGATTGTTTAATCCGTAGTCTTGTTTCTCCCTGTTTGACACGGAAATTTCAAATATTTGACAATCAAATTATAGATGGAGGCTCGTTCCGGTGACCCCCCCCTAAAAATCACTCGTTAGCGCATCTAAAACACTCAATCAGTTCATCATGGAACCCTGAACAAGTGGGAAGTGGAGGCTCTGGCACAGTTCTGGAGTGGAGGTGAGAACATCCCGGTGGTGTCGCCACCAGAAGAATCAACCCTCTCACATCAGAGAAGCATTTCCTTTGTACACCGTTGATACAGCTCTGTGATAAGGCTGCTCCATTATGGGCTGAAATCATTTAGCGATCCTTTCATACAGAGCGTGGACGCTTCAGGCAGTTGGCATATGGAAGTGATGTCACACACAAGCTGCTGCTGGCAGACGCGGCGCCGGATTAGCCCTTTCCTCCCGATTATAGATACAGAGAGAGTGGAAAGTCAGCGAGAGGACGCTGGACAGTGGAAACAAGGTCAGTCGGTGGTTGGAGACGACCGTGGCCTTGTGACACCTCGGAGACATTGACTTGATTTTCCGTGTCCTATGATGATTTTAAATTTGACCTTGTTTTTAAACCGGTTTAGATGCTCATGCGGATTTTTTCATCCCTAGTGTTTGTTTCCACTGTCAAATTAAATCAAAATCAAATCAATCTTTATTTATATAGCGTCTTATACAATCAAAATTGTTTCAAGGTGCTTTCCAGAATCCCAGGGCCTGACCCGAGACAAGCAACAGTGGCAAGGAAAAACTCCCCTTTAACAGGAAGAAACCTTGAGCAGGACCAGGCTCATGTAGGGGGACCCTCCTGCTGATGGGGGGGCTGAGGAGAGGAGAGGAGAGGAGAGGAGAGGAGAGGAGAGGAGAGGAGAGGAGAGGAGAGGAGAGGAGATGGAGAAGGAGGGGGAAGAGGAGAGGAGAGGAGAGGAGAGGAGAGGAGAGGAGAGGAGAGGAGAGGAGAGGAGAAGAGAGGAGAGGAGAGGAGAGGAGAGGAGAGGAGAGGAGAGGAGGGGAGAGGGAGGGAGAGGAGAGGAGAGGAGAGGGAGGGAGAGGAGAGGAGAGGAGAAGAGGCACAGAAACACACACAAAAATACACTATTTATACAGCGGGTCAGCGGGGTCGGAGGTCATCATGCAGCTCCGAGGGTGGCGTGCTTGTGCTTGTTTTCAATGAGCTTTATAAATAAAGTTGGATCGGAGCACAAATGAAGGTGGAAATATCCAGTGTCAGTATAATTAAGAGTAGCTTGACCCCCAACAGCGACCTTTTGTCCCGTTTATCGCCTCACAAATGTGTTTTTTTTCCGCGAAGGCGGTCCTGAGATGAGTGAAACTGCGTGCGTGTGTCGCTGTGTGAGCAGCTATGGAGGACACAGCCAGTCGCGGCAGCTGCAGGATTTGGGTGGTTTGATGGCAGCAGCGCCACAGATCCGTCAGTTTACATGAGTCACGAGCAGATGATCTCTGCACGTCCCTCCAGGACGCTGTGTTTGTGACACAAATAACTGCTGAGCTTTATTTAACCGTTTAAAATATGGCAGAACGGGTCAGGGAGGAGCAGAGACGGCAGAGACCTGAGCAAAGGTCAGATCTGGGAAATGACGGATGCTAATCTCTTATTGGACCTGGTCCGAGTAAAGAGGATGCTGCTTGTTTTGCTACATAGATTTAAAAGCCACGCGTTGCCATGGTTTCAATCCTGGCTAAATGAACCAGACATCAATCACGTCCCCTCCCCACAGGCCAGCATAACTGCACATTTGTGTGTTAATAATTGATTAAACCACTCAACAGCAGCAGCAAACTAAAGCAGAAATTTCGTCCTCTGGTTGTTTTTATGTTATTATTGATGGTTATTGGCTGAATGTCCTTTTAACACCTCTTTGAGTCTCTGCAGGTGATGAATTACCTGACAAGTGTGTGCTAATAGACTCACGAGGCCTTTGCTCGCAGCTTTGTGAACTGATGTGTTATTCTTTGAGCTGATGTGATGACATTCAATCTCTTGTGCGCAGAGTGTCCTTGAGAATATAAGAGAAGGTGTTTGGATTCCCTTTTGATGCCGGAATCCCGGTGAAGCACAGGATCCTTGCACTTGTTAATGCGCCACTCAGTATTGTAGAGTTTAAACACAGACCTTCGCCAGGATATCTGCCTTTTAAACCGCACAAACGCACGTTTTGTCTCCAGGTTGCTGTTACAGCAGGTACAGCACAGGTATGCTAACGGCTAGCCGGTCTGGGTTTATTCCAAGAACAGAGATTAACCTTTTATGTGATATTCTAGTAATTTAGTTGCTAAAAAGAACACCTCTGGCAGGTCTTTTCCTCCATGTGTGCTCCAGTAAAAGGCTTCCCCAAAGAATCAGACACCTTTTCATAGTTCCAGTGTCTGGTGATCTGGTCTTGTAATGTAGTTATAATATATATTATATCATTATTTAGGTGTGTAGCCATATCTAGCTGCTAGTTTGAATGACTCTCTTAACCGGAGTATGATGTGGTGCATAAACTCTGTTTTTGGGAATTATTTCAGCCCCCAATTCGTCTTAAATTTGCTGAAGTTGCCTCAGAAACCTCCGTTTATGGGGCATAATCAAAGTAGAAAAAGACACCGAGAGGCACCTGGAACAAAGTTAAAGTTCGGCCATTTTAAGCTGTGAGCTTCGAAGGCAAAAGATAAAAACAATGTCCCCATCTCACCTCCCCGTGGGGTGGAAGCAGCTTTAGAAGACACAGAGCGTGGCGTTGTTCAGTGGCGGAGCTGGTTTTTTCCCTCTGCAGTTCAGACGGAGCATGTGTTCCGGCAGGGTTGGGAATTGCAGCAACATTTTTGCTCCGGTGCTCAATGTAGCATAAAATAATTTATGAGGCAGCTCCTGGAACATTTGTGTTTTCAGGATCTGTGTCCTCTCTGGTTAATTCCAAGAGCATCCCAGGCTGCGTCCACCTCTTATTTTCCTTCCTGGTTCATGCGAGGCCTTCTGTCAGGTATGATGTCATTCATTAGCTGTTGCGGGGTGTGTTAGCCATCTGCTAACCTCCCACCCTCGGAGCCAATAATTTGATTGTTCATTTGCAGCGCTGAGCTGCCTGCAGTTTCCCCCGGCTGTGAACAGATGTTGCGACGTGAACCAGCGGCCCTCGGCCTTGAACCCCACGCTGCTTGGATCAGCGGCGTGCTGTCCTGCGTCATTCTGATGTACTGTAACGGCCACCGAGTGTCGCCAGCGCCGTTCGGGCCCGAAGAGATGTGAAGGCAACAGACGCCCAGACGGCCGACACAGCGCGGCACAAAGAGGCAGCCTGGCAGCCATTTCTCCACAGATGTGGGTCTGCATGAGGGTTTTGTGCTCCACCACATTGTCTCCTGTCTTCCCCTTAGCCTCAGAGCTCAGTTGGACCTCGGCGCCGTCATCTTACAGTGTCACATTGTGATTTTTAAGCCTTCTCGTCTGTGGGAACGTCGGCGGTTGTGGATTCTGCGCTGTTGAAATGTCTGAAACGCTCAGCTGCAAAGAGCTTAACAGACCTCTTTATGAATGAGCTCTAATACCTTCATTTAAACCTCGTTTGTTTCATTTCCTTCAGGGAGAACGTGTCAGCGTCGGCTGCTTATTTGCACTTCCAGACGCAGTATTTAATAGGATGTGTTGAAGACTTCAAGATATCTGGAAAATATAATTAAAAACCTCCTGCTACTTTCAAAGCCACATTGGATTCAACTGATTTTATTCAGCAGTTGCAAATCTTTGCCTTTCTTTCATCAGCAAGTAGCATTTGGCATCTTTCAGTGCCCTGAAAAGCAGATTTTTGGAGTGCAATGTTGCCACCCAAAATGGAGAACTATCGCTCGTTCTGTGGATGCTATTTACGGTATTCACGAGGTCAGCTGAGGGGAAAAGAAATCAAAAGAAAAGCAAAAACCAGTGAATGAGACCCTCAAGTGTCCCAGTAAACAAACGGATCTTCGCAGGCAGCAGCCGGAGCGTTCAGAGGAATGATGCATTAGAGAGGAAGTCGCTCTGTGTAAACGTTGAGCAACAGTTTTCCTCCAATGTCTATTAAAGCAGCACTTCATATCGTAAGCTCATTATATCTGAGCCATAAAGTGATTATGGGCTTCAGGAAGGCATTGTTCTGCTGGTGACAGGATTAAAGATGACTTTAGAGGGAGAAAGGGAAGAGCGCCGCTGCTCTCGGCGGCGGTTTGCTTGTTTTGTACGAGCCGGCAGCGATT
Organism: Takifugu rubripes; assembly: GCF_901000725.2. Lineage (NCBI taxonomy): Eukaryota > Metazoa > Chordata > Actinopteri > Tetraodontiformes > Tetraodontidae > Takifugu > Takifugu rubripes. Next base: position 8,341,660 of record NC_042305.1, read on the forward strand.
CGGGGCTGCGTGCTTGACTCTCCGCCAGCTGCGGCGCCCCCTCCCTCCATTCTTTTACACATTACACTCTGTCTATCCAGCTCCTTATCTGTCAGCTTTGTTTGTGTTCAGAAGCCGCTCGACGTGTCCTTCATCTCAGGCTTGTCATCACCTGGTATACAATTGTTTCAAAGGTTTGAAGCGAGTCCTTGAGACGCCGACGGCAGTAAATCTCACTTGGCAGCCCGGCAGTGTGTCGAGCCTCTTTCTCTCTGTATTACCCGTATTTGTCTTCTGAAAAATGTCTGTGACGGCTGCGCGGAACCGTTTAGGCGCCATCATTCACAGCTCGGTGAATCTGCATCAGTTTGTTTCTCGCGGCGACGTTTTGAATCATCGTTTCTGTCCTCCATGAGCGCTCCTCTGCACATGCTATGATGCTCGCAGGGGAAGGGGCTGTTTTGGGTTTTAGGTCGTTTCTTGCGCGCCGATTTCATTTCGTTCTATGAGCCGAACACGATGGATGAGACGACAGAAATCCCAGCAGATTCCAGAGATCTTGAGCAAATTGTGGTCTGTGGCGCTCCGGCGTTCGAAGCGAGTCCGTGTTCCGCACCGGGGAGCTGCCTCACGGTCCCACAGTCATCAGACAAACGACCGTGACGTCTGTGTTGGTCATGTCTGCATCTCCACAGCCCGGAGACGGCAGTAATTTTATTACCGTCTGCTTTTCTAATGCGCTCTGTTCTCATCCCCGCAGAAGAAGAGCGGAGTCGTGAAGGCGCAGGAGAAGAAGGAGAGGTGGAAGGAGAAGAAGGTGGCCAAGCGGCAGAAGACGGAGGCCCAGGAGGAGGAGGAGGAAGAGGAGAACGTCCAGCCTGTGGTGGACCCCCTGGAGAATGGCTTCCTTCACCACGCCGAGCGCGAGCAGGAGCGGATGAACGAGAGGCTGCTGAAGAAGACCTACTCCAAGAAGAACAAAATGGTCAGTGCGTGTCCGTTGTGCTGAATCATTTGTCTCCTTAAAAAAATGGGGAAAAAAACAGCCGAAAAGACACTTTTTGGTGCCGTGTGACAGCTGAGGCCCAGTCGTTTTAAAGCAGAGGAGCGTTCTGAACGTCTCCTTGCGTCCGTGTCAGACGTGACTTATTCTTGCAGCGGCGGGGGGCTCTGCGCCGCTGCGCTTCTCATCGCTTCAGCCCTCTTTGTCAGGGCTGCATTGAATCAAATCGCACCGTTCCGTAGCGGATAAAAACCATTTAGTTGGAATACCGGCACTCGCCCTGGAGAGCTGTCACAGGGATATTTTGGATCAGCCTTAATCTGACTTTTTATTGCTCCAGCCAGCTTAAAGTGATGTTTTCTGTAATAAAGTTCGGTACCAGACTTTAAGAAGGTGTGCAACGGGAGCCGGAAGTGTTTATTCCGCGCTAAGAAGCCGTTGCTATATGCTGTCTTATGGTTAGTTTTATCCCTCTGCTCTATTTTTGTTTTCCTTCCTGACTGCAAAAGTGGATTTCTGTTTGTTTATGCAGATTGAGGAGTGTCAATATCCCATTCAAGCACAGCGCTGAGTCCACAGACTGCAAGTCTGTCCCAGTGAGATAACCCATCTATGTGTTAACAGTTTGTTTAAATGGGCGGATGTTTTTACACTCCTGTCCGAGGCCAAGATCCACCAAAGAGCTGTTGAGGATAAGAGGGGAAATGTAGTCAGGAAGCCAAACTAAATAATGAGGCGACGCAGCCAGGGGGCCTCCTCCACTGACAAAAATATCGGTCCAAGATAAGATTTCCTGAGGAAGTTAACATGGCTGAAAATGAGTTTGGCTTTGATGTTTGGTTTAAGATGGAGCCTGAGCTGGTGCTTGTTGCCCACCCGTCACTGCCGTGTGACACAATTATGGCTGATCAGCTTTCCGCTTCTAATGCGACTTCCTGTCATGTAGAAACCGGGATCCATAAAGTCATCAGAAGATTTACAACTCGGGTATACGGGATTTAACAAACCTCCGAATGATAGAACTCGGATATCTTCATTTTACACCTGTTTTAATCTGTGTCTCTCTGACGTAAACACCTTATTGTCTTTTTCAATGGTAACGCGCGACTGAAGTGTCTGTGGGAAGGTGGAACGTCCTCCGTGTGCTCACAATTCAACTGCAAATCCCAATTCCCAAAGACGTTTGTATTGTTTTGACAAGGAACAGCGATGGTGTGTTCACAGGCTGTGGGGAAACTCAGCGCAGATAAATCCAATGACACAAACATGTTCCCTCACTGGTGAATTATAGATAACACAATGAAAAATGAAAATAAATAAACACTGAGACGGCTGAATGGATCCCCGCAGAATGAATTAAGGCCACACAAGAACTCGGTGTGGATATTTGCCGGTTTATTGCAGATCGTAGCGGGTAGCTGCCAACGCAAACAACTTTGTTTTCCATTTACTTTGCTGACAAATGCAGGCACATGTTCCCTGATTATTGTCTTATGTAACTTGCTTTAGTCCAGTCCTCCCTTTGTGGGTTCTGGTGGCACTCGCTCAGCCCGTCCTGTCCATTCTGGAGCCGACAGCTAAAGCAAATAATGGACGATATTTAGAAGATGTTCAGATTGTTTCTTCAGTTCAATGACGCGGCCATAAAATCCAAGTGTCGCCCATCCCCACGTACCGAAAATGCTCGTTTCCAGATGGATGGCGCTTTGATCATGGGCTCTGTGTGTGTATGTGTGTGTGTGTTGGCCACAGAGCACCTTGGCAACAGTGCCCTCAGCCTCTCCGGCTTCCTGTTGTCTGCCGTCCTTCTCTTTGCCGGTAAGTCAGCGCGCTGATGAAGATGTGCACGTTTGCTCCCGCACCTTTAGCCCCAGCAACGTGAAGCAGACGGACACACATGCGCACAAAAAAACAAACGAAGCAAACGAGGCCGCCGTCTGGACGGTAAAGTCGGGGGGGGGTTTTAGAGGTGTTTTTCTTTTCACACACTGACTTTGCAGATCTAAAACCGGACAGAAGCGTGTTTTACACCTATATTTCTGTCAGAGGAGCCTCCCTGCTCTGGCGAGGTAAACCGTCATTTCCCCCCCCCCCCCCCGGTTGCCCGGAGACAGGAGCTGCTGTGTCTGAACAGTTTGTCACACTCTTGATCTAATTATGGGACTCGACAGTACTTCAGGAGCGGTCCAGCTAAATATGTGTTGGTGTGACGCATCCCCCCGAGTCACGCTTGTTCAGAAATGTCATACACACACACACACACACACACGTATCAAAGGTAAAGCCCTCTCCTCTGTACAGCAGAAACATCCAGCATCTTTGCTGCAGCGGCAAGGCTCCATCCGGATTATTCCCTCTTCCCAGTATCCGGGTGTGTGGAGGCGGCAGATTTGCTGCAGCATTAGGAGACGGCGACCACGAGCTCGGAGGCGTACACAGACGGGCCGATGCGCCCGTGCCCATCAGTGGCAGCGCTCTTGGGAGGATGATGAGGATAAGCGATGATGGTGGGTTAGTTGTTATCAGTGATGCCGCGAAGGTGCCTGAGCAGAAAGCTTCCGGGTCCTGATATCCCCCAGAATCCTCTTCTCCGACCTCAGCTGGGAAAGGCTCCGGGCTGCAGTTGAGTGCAGTTGACTGGTTCTAATCCTTTTTAGTTTGAGCAGAGAGTTTTCATTTGAATGCGGCTTTGGTTTAGACCATTTATTTTGTTATCGACTATTGTTTAAGGGGCTCCCTGAAATTTGGACCATTTAAGCCGCAGACTGAGAAGCTTGTAGGTGGTAATGTGATAGCACAAGGTCTTTAGCCCTCAGGTTAAGGCTGCACTCTAACAAAGAGTATTATTAGACAAATAGATGATTAGTTACACGGCAGAGGTGTCATGCCTGTGTGTGCGAGTGTGTGTGTGTGTGTGTGTGTGTGTGTGTGTGTGTGTGTGTGTGTGTGTGTGTGTGTGTGTGTGTGCACTGAGGACAAAGACAGATGAGTGACTCCTTAATCAAGCTTGTCAGATCAATTAGCTGCATGTAATATGAACATGTACCTCCGATCATGTGGCAGATAATTGTCCTTACACATCAGACACGTTAGCCGATAAATGACTTTATTCATAACCCCCCTCTGCCCACACACACACACACACACACATGTACACACAGTTAGTTCCTGGCCTTTTCAGTCTAATCTCCTCCATTAAAGGTTTGGAAGGTTGAGCTGCAGATGGTTTTCTGGATCTGCCAGGTGTCTTTTTTCTCTGATACTAGAACTACAATCACGCGTAAAAGGAGGAGTATGGCTTACATCACCAGTCTGCCCTGCAGCTGCGCCACTGGTTTTAACCAGTAACCTTATACACACACACACACACATGCTGTGTGGTTAATGTGGTGCAATCCTGGAGGGGAGTGAAAGGTCTTTTCTAAATAAAAGATGCCTTTTCCCTTGAGTCTGTAGCAACAAACAATAGAGATATGAAATGCAAAAGATTAAATGCGTGTATTTTTGGATTTCTCCGCTTTAATTGCAGCTGCAGTTTAACATATAGTTTAGTTTCACTGGAGCAGAGTAAAGCTGGCTAATTAGCTCTGATCAGACAGCGGATGTCTGAAAATCTCATAAATGTTGCAGTTAAACACTTCATAAATACTTAGATTAAAAACATGCCCGGACATGAGATGTGTTTTAATCACCGCACACAGCTCAAATTAGCACGCAAATCATTTTTTGTAATATAATTGAGAAGGAGGAGGATTTATTCCTGATAAGAAAAGCAAATGACAGCCAGGATGGGGCCAATATTGAAAAAGGGACACACTTATTCCGAAGTTTGTGGAGGCGCGCAGACGTCTTCACTCACGCCGTGCTTGAGTGTGTGTGTGTGTGTTTTAAGTTTCCTACATGCCGTCTATTTTTGCTCAGCAGACAGTCTGACCACAGTGAGTTTATTGTAAGGAGCCAGAGCTGGTCCCCCTGGAGTTCCACTGGAGCTGGTGCTGTTGACATTGCCCAACAAGTTAAAGGAAGGCTGGGAAAGGACGAGGACACGGTCTCACCAGTGTCGGGTGGTGGTGGGGTGGGGGGGGGGGTCTCCTTGGACATTTTGGAAATGAGTCCAAATGCTGTCATTGACCCAGTAAACTCAGACCGGGGGGAAGCATCACTGCTGTCATAAACGGTGTTCCTGGGGTGGATCAAAGACCCGGCGGTGACAGATGTGACCCGCGGGAGCGATTCCGACACGCCGGATTTCAGTGGGAAAACCTGCGGTAAAATTACCTCCAAGTATATTTAGCCCTCGCGGGATTGGCTCCCCAGCATCCATCACCCGTCCGCCTCCCCCTGCCTCCCGACCACTTAGGCGAGCAGAGAGAGCCCAAAATAGAAGCTGAAAGAGAGGGAAGAGACTCGCCCGAGCCGGACAGCCCCTGCCCCCGCTGTGCCTACCCAGGTGAATATTGCACGGGACAGTGCACAGTGATTAATGTCTGACCATGTACGGTGCTTGGCTGGGGCACACACACACACACACACACACACACACAGACTCTCATTTTTAACAAGCCCGGGTCATTGAGATACAGCAGGGTTGGTGCAGAGGAGCCACTCTGGGGACAGTTAGCTCTGGGAACATTAAATGATCAGGCATCTGAAGGGGCTCCCACCCTGGGACTGCACTGGGGCCATCGCCACATCACTGCACCTTTGTGAGGACTTTTCCATTTTGCAGCTGCGCGTTGCCGCAGCCCCGGTGTGCCGGACGCCACGGCGACGGCGAAGTCATCATCAGTTTATTAGAGCATCATTTCTCTCTCTGCCGGCTTTCTGGGTGGTTTTTGATTAGTTTCTTTCTTTATGTGATTTATTAAAGTGGGACCTCCCAGGCTGCACCGTATTCCAGTTTTGCATCTACTTGAGGATCTGTAGCTATAGCAACAGATGAATTTGCCCCTAGTAGATGTTTAACAAGAGCAGACAGCAGGCAGAGACACTTTATTACAACTGGTGCTTTATGATTTACAGCCTTGTTGTGGTTTATATTGCTGCGATGGTTCAGAAATGCGTGTGTGTCGTGTGACATCACGTGTGCTTTAAAGCACCATAGCAAAGATCACTTTAACAGGCATCAGAAATGAGGTTGTCAGAGTGATTCTGGCTTTTCTAAAGAACGGGGCCAATATCTTTATTTAACTCGTTGATCCAGCCATGAAAGCGTATCATCTGTGATCAACCTGTTTGTAGATGAAAAGGTGGCCAGGTTTATGTAACCATGACCTCCACAGCTACTCTCTATAAAGGCTAAAGCTCATAAAAGGTTGTGAATATATCTTTTTATATGGGACCCTGTTTTCAATTGGACTTGGATTCTATAACAAATCCTATAAAACTGCAACACTTAACACTTCAGACTTTAGAGGCTTCAGCATTTATGCTAAGCTAATTAGCTAATTATCTTCCCCTTTCTCTCAGTAGAGAATCAAAATATTGACAGTAATAAATGGCGACGTTTCCTTTAAACAAGTCGAGTCATAGTTTAAGTGAATACATAACTGAGACTGTACTTTCCTGTTGGCCTCTAGCTCTGATGGAGGTTGGATCATTACTCTCCAGCAGCAGATTTCACCATTTAGCTTGATGCTCAACACATCTACCAACACTTTGGTGACATTTACTGTGCCTCGTAGCTCTATGCTCCGACTCTTCTTCAATTTGTAAAGGGAGAACCATTATCATCCCGTTGGGGAGAGCTGAGGATGGAATCGGTGAAGTGCAGTTGATTTAACAGGTGCTGGCAGATTTTACGGCATATTGGAACTCCCCATCAGACGTCTGCATCTGTGGTTCTGATAGTTCTATAAGCTGAATATCTTTACGAGCAGTACTACTCCTACTACCAAAATAACAATTAAAATGCTGTTTTGAGAGTTTCATGACTCGGTGTTTAGTGGGCTTGAGATTGTTAACACAGCTCGTGTGTGTGTGTGTCAGAGTGTGTGTGATTCACACAAACGCTAAAACCCTGTAACTCAGAACTGTCAGGTATCGGGTTTCCTGGCTCGCACCACATCCGGAGTCTGACTGGTGCAGGGTGCTGCGTTACACATGTGGCACTGAGATCGACAGGATCTGGTGTTTGTGCCGTTGTGAGTGGGTGGGCGGTGGCTGGGTGGTGGTCCCGAGGCCCGGCTGAAAGGAGAAGTGTCTTGTAGTCGCTCGAGGTCTTTTGTTCGCAGGCCTGTGTGTTTTGACAGATGAGGAAAGACGCTAAGGAGGCCGGCTCTTACGAAGCCTTCGTGTTGTTCTCTGCGCCCATTTTCCCCTCATCATATTGGAATCAATTTGTTTAGACTAATTATTGTCTCAGTCAGCAGCTTGATTCCATTTGTGTGCGCTGCTTCCTCTCACAGAACACGCTCGCCACATGTTGCTTTGCAGGGTTCATGTGTGTGTGAGAGGGAATGTGTTGACGTAGCATGCCTCTGATGCTTTGCGTCATTGTCACCGTTTGTATTTTTAAGTGCCCCACAGTTGTTTCCCCCCCGCTTTATCCTATTTGGGTCACCCCGTTAATGGGATCAGCTCCGACCCTTGCCCCTGTTTTTGTGGCCTCGTATGTAGGTGAGGGTGGTGGGTTAAGGGGGTTAGTGAGCAGTAAAGCTGGACATTAACTCAAATGGATTAAATGGGATTAGTGGCGACACTGAGACAGATGTGATCGCTCTTCGACCAACTGCGCCCAGATTTGTAACGGTGCGGCACTGCCCCCTGGTGCATTTAAGGGGCACTGCAGTCGCGTAAGCCTGAAAGCAGTGGGCGATGCTGTGGTTGGGCTTTGCTGATACATCACATTGTCCATTGGGGGTCACTGTTCCCATTTGAAAATAGTGGAAAAGGGCTTCCTCTCTCCTGCTCTGCCATTTTGTGTGCCTAATGTAAAGGCCGCCTGGGCTTGCAATGTAGAACCCAGTAAGACGACCTTATGTAGGTTTCATCAACCTGCTCCCTGCAGCATTCTCTAATGGACGCTTAATGTGCCTTCAAAATATTGCCACGACGGCAACAACGACAACGCCAGAGTTGATGAAATGCCGCTGGAGCACAGAGATGCATGTGGGCTGCGTGTGCCAGATCTGTTGCTCATATCTCCTCATTATGATGGCAAATGCTACCATGCTAGGTCAAATGTACCCACATCAGTCAGAGATCTGTTTGATTTCAGCCCATCCTCCTTGTATAATTGGTATACAGAGTTATTTAAACAGTGTGTATTTCCCCCTCTCTGACTTGATGGTGGTATTTAAGGAATGCTGTTGATGCCTGTGTGCCTTTGAATTCACGTCATGTGTTCAGTTCTCATTTGTCCTCCCTTAAAGGCCATTCACACAGTAGCAATTGAACCAAGGGCTATAATTGTGTTTTCATGTACTATAGATCCTGTCATTATGCCCCTGGGTCTGCAGGCAGTTATTTGATGACAGCTGACAAGGAGGTGCGGCTCCTTTGAGGTGGGGGGCAGCACTTGCACAAAAGCCACAATTACTTCCTGGACGTTCCCCAGAGCTCAGTGGTTGGAGTGTGCATGTAAAATGATGTGGGAGCAGCCATTTGCAAAACAAAGGCGGCGGGGGTGTGTGTGTGTGGGGGGGGGGGCAGTGTGTGTGAGTGCGTGTGTTTGGAGGTGATGCGAATGATTGCTTCTCCACAATAAAGCATGTTCACCCTGAGGGAGTGTATGTGGCAGACAGCGTTTGACACGCCCGCTAGTCGTCCCCCAGGAGTTGGATCCAGAAGGCAGCATGGTTCTTGTCGAAAGACGAGGGTCAGGGTTCATCCTCAGACTCTGAGGGGAGGAGATGGCCCAAGGGGTGGAACTCCCAGTCCTGTGGGTGTGAAGTGCCCCGTACGCTCAGCCTCAAGTCGTGGTTTCAGTTCCCAGAGGAAACCAGCTATCATCTACTTGTTATTATGGTTTAAACTCGACGCAAATTTGGCCTCGTCTTTCCAAAGGTGCGCTCTCGTGCTGCGCCACCTTTCCGGGTCTAGTCCACAAAAGGGACTCTACAGATGGAGGAAAACATCTGAGGTCAATTGGAAGATGGAAGATGTGATTGAGCTCACAGGCGAGCATTGACCTATGGCACTGAGCCGTAGACCTCAGTATCAACAATTAGAGGAGCATCATTGCTGATGCGAGCTGGGAGAGCGTTCTGGAAGGTCACGGGGCTGAATTAGCCCGGTCTCTCTCCGTTTAATTAATAGGCCGGTAATGGAAGTATAATTGCTCTTCAAAGCGGAGTCCCCTTTGACGCTAATATAGTCCAGCGTTGTACTCCTGGGCCGCTCTGAATGTCCACGCAGGCTAACATAGGCTTGTCCTTGCGACAAAGTGAGGACCAGCAGCCACTGACACTGCCGTAGCCACGGAGACGCACGGCGGAACGGTACTGGAGCGCATGAAATATTCAGCAGCAATTTCCCCATCGTTTAAAATAATGCCCTGAAATGTTAATGCACTCCAGCTGCTTGTTTTAAGTGCAAGGCATCCCAAGGTGCCTGTGTTTTGACTGCATGGTGTTGCTATGTGTGTGTGTGTGTGTGTGTGTGTGGGGGGGGGTGCTTAAGCTGATGTTGGTGTGAAAGTAATGCGCTAAAGTGGTGAATTACCACAGCCAGGGACCTGGGCTAAGACAGACACCTGAAGCATAGGTCTAAAGCCAGTGCACACACACACACACACACACACACACACACAAAGCTGACATTGATTTTCATTAGATACACAATAGCTGACATGTTGACAGGTTCACCAGTCCTCTGAGTTCTAAATGTGTCTATTACCGGAGGATTACGCAGGCCCAGGGTTTCTACGGTGACAGGCCATGATCTGATACCCTCTGCCAATAACCCAGCCTCACCCTGTAGGTGCCACTTCAACCTTATCCTGCAGGAGACACCGCGATGTTATCGCGCCCGCTGATACTTCCCTCACCTGATACACTCTGCGGATTAGAGAGGAACTTGCCGCCGGCAACGAAAATAAATAAATAAATAAAACATGTCTGCATCTGCGGACACGGTTCAGTGAAACTATTAATGCCGCGAGCGCGAGGGAGGCTCAGGTTTGCTTATTCATTTTGTCGTCGGGGAGAAACACGCAGTTTCTTCGGAATTCTGCTCATCCGGCGGTCGCGCTGCCGTGCAGAGGAACGCACACTTGGTTGCACACGTGCTCAATGTGACGGTGCCCTTCAGACCTGACAGCAAGGCATCCCATATCTGTGGTATTTTACATGGGCTTTGCAACAGTTATTCCAGTCGGCGGTCCGGAGCTTTTCCCGGTGCTTGTGCCCACGGTGTGGCTTTGGTCGACGGTACCGGGGGGAAAAACGAGCTATCTGGAGGGAGGTGGCGCTGCCTGCTAGCCGGGGCAGCAAAGCTGCGCGCGGATTTGATGTGGAAACATCGGGAACGCCGTGGACTTGGGACACGCAGGTTTCAGCAGCGTCGGCACCAACGCCGCCTTTAATCTGGCCTTCGGTGGCCGCCAGAAACGGGGGGCGAGGGGGCGCCGGGGGCTGGGCCAGTTGGGGCATTCGTTAACTATTCAGCAAGGGCCTCTTGCTTGTCGTGCGTGACGATACGTCTAGCCTTTGGTGGCGCAGAGGGCTTTGTCACAGCAAATGACAGTGACCTCCCCTGTGCCCCGCTCCCCCACAAGCTTCTAGCGGAATTGATTAGGCATAATTAGAGGGAGTCAGAAGCGAAGGCAAGTGGTGCTAAATAAATTTGGGTAGTGTTAATTGCAGATTCCACTGTGTCTGTGTGTGGCACTGTGAAGGGTAGAGAAACACTTAGCCACCGGCTGACAATGGAAGATTAATTGGACTCCTCCAATGAACATAATTAGACTGATTGTTGAGAGAGATAAAGCAATGGTTTTATGAGTGCAGCAGCACTGACAGAGCTAAGAATATCATCCCTCTGCCTCCTCCGTCTTGCCAATTCCCGTCTGTGGCAGAGTCCCTCGCACAAAGTTAATACTTCTTATTCCTCTTTCAGCTGTGAGGGAGTTGAAATCCCCCCTCGCAGGTTCAGTTAATGGTTACCGAGCCTTTCAGTCCATTTCTTTCCCAGAGATCTCATATCCGCGGTCTTTGATTACATCCGTTACTGAGCCTTTATTGGTCGTAAATACACGGCTCAAAGAGTCTTCAGCCTGATGGGGGAGCTACCTTACATCTAGATGATGTGGGGGATTCCTGTCAGACTTCCAGACCATATGGATCCAATTGTACCGGAGTTTGATTCCTGTGGAATTAACTTCAAGTGGAAATGATTTGGGAGCCCCAGCGCATGACTCAGACTTGGCCGGGGCCGTCGGCACCAACACGCCCATCCCTCCACCCCCCCGTCTCGCCGGGTTGGAGACGGGCTGCCCAGATCTCCAGGCTGACACCTGGGACGGTGCTCAGGCGAGGGGAAGCTGCCAAAGTTTGCTTTAAAGGGCAGCGGGTCGGTGTGGGGGTGGGGGCAATTGGCTCGACAAGATTCATGATCGGAGGTTAACCACAAACATCTGCACGCTAGCTGCTGCTATAAATACGACACGAGAAGATAGGATGAAAAACAGCAAATAAAAGAATCAAAGAAGATGTCAGAGGCGTTCGGAGCGAGTTTATGCCTCACACTCTGTGGGATTACAGCCCGGCAAGGCCGGAGCTGCTTTCCCGGAAAAATAATCAGTGATAAAAACAAGGTCTTAAAGCTGAAAGATGGTTTGAAACCACTGTTAGCGTTTGATTAATTGGCCTGGGTACAAAAGTACTAAACGCGTTCCTGTAGTTTGAAGCGCCCAAAGTGTTGTGTGTTTATCACGTTTGTCAGTGGATCGATGCTGCCCGAACATTTTTCACTCTGAACCGCACTTGAGTCACTAAAACACTGCTGATTAATCTCATCTGCTGTTAATAAGCTCTGTCCCACGCAGATAAAGTATTAAAAACGCTCATTACACTTCTAATATTGTGTAACGCTAATCACTTGTCTTAAATCATGGCAGCCTGCTGAAAACTGACCTGAGTTGTTTCTCAAAAAAAAAAAAAAAAACCCAAAAAACTGCTCAAACATCTTCAAAAACTGGAAACATCTGCGCAAAAGTTGTTTCCATGGACACCTGTCATGCTTTGGCTCAGCTCTGAGCGGGGAAACGTTGTTGGATGTCTGACCTGGACCAAAGACTAAAAAAGTCAGCAAGCTTGCCTGATTGACAAGCGAGTAGCCCGGGGGTCTCGCGGCGCTGAGCTGGCCTGCTGAGGGCGGCTGAGGGAAGACCTTGACTCCTGCGCTTGTGTTGCGATGGAGAGTCTCGGCCTTCCAGCAAGAAAAGAGTTGGAGGCCTCCGCTCAAAGACGGCGTACCTCAGGGAGACGTTCTAATGCATGATGGGCGGAATAAAACAAAATGGGATCAACCGCGGCAGCGGCCGTTATTGGTGAAGGGGAGGTGGTTGCAGTAGCCCTCTGGCAATGCTCAACCTAAAGCTAGCTCTGCTTTCTATCATCTGTGTTTTACTATATAGAACTCCCACTGGTGCCCTGAGAGGAAACGGCCTGTTTTAAGATGTTCTGAAGAAATACTAGCTCACCGACGTGTCCGTTTTAACTCAGCTGGGCATAAAATTGGGAAGTGGCTCCCCTTTGCAGAGAACTCGCTGACCTTGGCAGGAAGTCTGAAAGAATATTCGGATTCTTGACTTTACTGGTTCCCTTGTGTGGCTTCTTTCTTTTTTTTTAAGTCTGTTTTTATTTATTTCTTTCTCAAATACGAGCTTTTACCCAGTTTGCTGTAACTGAATGCTTAAAGTCTTTGAGAAACAAAGCCAGTTGACCCAACCGCTTCAGCCATTAAACTAGCCACATAAGCTGCTGAGTCTCGGTTTATTGAGAATTTAATGAATTCTGACTTACCTGATCATGTCAAAACCCTAAAAGGCCAGCACATAGCTGGAAAATGAAACTGGATAGTCCATTATTGCAAACATGACTGCTTCTTAAGCCCGGTCCAGCTTCGCCGGGTGAGCCGTGTCTTTAAAATGCCCCTAAATGTTAACTGTTTTATTCATTCGTTCTGCTCTTGGGAAGGCTGTACAGTATAAACTCTAGTCTTTGTAACGAATGACCCTCTGAGTTCACAGTGACAGACTGTTACTTGATAGGTACTCGATAAACTGGCTGGCCAATAGAGAGAAGCGGAGTCATGCATCAGTACAATCTGGGCCTCGTACCGCATATGATAGATGCGTCCTTCCGTGCGGAGAGATACGGGCAAAAAGGAAGGAAGGGAGAGGCAGTGACCGTCTCATCCTTCCATTTCAGTCGTTCTACCTTGGCCGCCGGGTGCCTCTCACCTGAGCCCCAGTTGGGTTTTGGCTGCCGAGGGTTGGCCAAGAAGTCACGGCCACAGATTAACTCTGCTATTTACGGCCCGAGCCTGTCTAACTGCAGCCCCAGAGATGGGAAATATTGCTCACTTAGCAAGATTACTGGGTGCTGTAATGCCCCAAAGGCCTGTTTTATGGCAGCCCATAAATGTTCCCAGGGAGAAGCAGCGAGAGTCGGATTGATTAGTGCTCCGCAGGAAAGTCAATCCGTTACCCGTGTCCCACCGGGGAACGCTGTGATGGATGCGAAAGCGGCACAGAGAGGGAGAGGTGGGCACTTTGCTTTGCATCATGCCAGTCCTGCATATCCCCATGGTGACACAAGATGAAGGGCCCCCATTGCTGGCAGGACCACAGGAGGTTGGGAGGCCGTCACACAGCTATAGCTCCGCTCCACATCAGACCTTTGCCATCCCACTGACAGACAAATGGATTGGCGACCTTGCCACATGCTGCCATTTACCACGGTCCCTCTGGACACCTTGTAACCCTGAAGGGGCTGAGATAGAAATGATAGAGTCACACTCTCCCCCCACTCACAGTCGAGGGCAGCCTTTAGCCACCATCTGATGCTATGAGCCACAGTCGGCCCCCTTTTTACGTTGAATGTGTAGGAATATTCTGTTTTTAACAATCTTCCCATCTCAATGTGGAGTTAGCACAAAGGCAGTAACAGCGTGAGCGCTCGCCGGTAGGACACAGTTGTCTCTCTGCAGGTAGCCCAGATTCCCCTCAACATGGCACCGGGATCGTTACAACTCTCACCTCCTTCTCCCGCTCCTGGCTTCCTGCTGCTCTCCGCTCTCCCCCAACATGCCTTCGCGGTTGGTGCGGAGCTCCATCGCATGTCCCGTGTGCTGCCTTAGATCTCTTCCAGATGTGGGAGTCGGGATCGATTTCGCACGCGCGTTCCTTTGATGTCTCTGACTTGAAAGAGGTGCTTTGTGTACATTGCGTGAACCGGGCGAAATATGCATATGTATAAGCAAACCCTCGTCCAATTCTGCCTGAGTGCACCTGGGCCATTCCTCGTTTTATTGAGTGGTGATGCATGGCATTACGGGAGGGTAATGAAAGCGACCTGACTGCTGATGGAGCCGTGCCCTCGGGATTTATGTATGACCTTACCTTCTGGTTCCACTAAAACCGAAATGTGTTATGTGTATTTAGGAATTTAGCAGCCTTAAAAGGAGCTGAGGAGCTTGGCCCTTCTTCTAATACAAAGACCCAATGACTAATATCCTCCACTGAGTCACCACCAGAACCACTTCAGCAGGTGTTTAAGATGCGCTTTAAGTGCTGCCTAAATGATGGATTTTGTTCGCGCAACATAATCGTGTAAAAACGCTTTGCATAAAAGTTAAATTGCAAATCAATTGCAGTGTATTTAATTTAAAAATGTAGGCTCTCTGGATCTGACAGTTCCAGCATGCGGTGGGTAGGAGCTGTTTTTCCAGTGTAACAAGTCAAATCATACAAGAAGGTGGGGAAAAAAAAGGCTGTCGCACAGATTTAGGTGATTACAATGCGTATCGGATGCGTGCAGATAATTATTGTCGTAATACAAATGGAGCAGCAGTCAAGATAACGCAAAGCCTGCGCTTCATCAAAAAGCTTAGCAGGTGATAAAGAGATCATGTTTGTCACATCAAATACGTAGGAACTGTTTTTGGTAAAAACAAAGCGGGCATGTCAGGAATGTTCAGCCTGTGCTACATACCAGAAATAGCCAGTCAGCGAAGACAAAACTCCCCAGAGAGTCTGCTGCCATATCTAAAAGATCTGGACTATTTGTAGTGTCGTAGCCAGCTTCTTCTTCTTCTTTTTTTACCTTTCTACTGCACAGCTGTGTAGTTAATTGTGTGTTGTGAGGGGTTCAGTCTTGTGTCTTTCAGCTAGCTGTTGACTTATCAGTGTTTGTACGAGAAAAGAAAGCTCTTGGCCCGCTGCTGTAAGCCTCCAGAAGCCTCTGAAAGCCTGGAAAAACCTCCTTCTCCTGAGCCGCCTCCTTCCTCTCGCTCTCAGCCTTTGTTGTTGTTGAGATTATTTCATGGCGTTCATGTTGGCTAATGTCAAAAGGCAACTCAGGCCAGATGAGAATGACCTATCGAAGGCGTCGTGAATTGACAGGAGACAAAAGATTGATATAAAAAGGCAGCCAGTTACAGGTTTCTAATGACAAACAGGCTTCATAAACGCTGCGCCTGTCATATAGCATCTATAGTACTACCTTGTAATCCAAACTGAGAGTCCACGCAGGACATCGACTCGGCCCAGCGTGAGGTTGCATGTTAGATTCCAGTGTGAAGGCTTCTAAGCCGGCCTCAACGTAGCATCGATCTGACCCAGACGACCGAGCGTTCACATCTCAATAAAAACACACTTGGGATAAAGGAGTAGAGCGATACACCATGTCGTGTTTGCTTTGTTAGCTCCCTATGGCCCGGCCTCCCAGCTCCATTTATCAGGAGTGTTTGCACAAGAGGGTCATTTGTAATATTCTTCAGGACTTTGCAGATACAGCAGTAGGACAAAGGGTAGGAAGAAGACCTGCAGCTTGCTTTCTTTTATCTAAACTGGAGCCCTCGCAAAGGGTTATTTCACAGCATCATTCCATTTGATCTTGTGATAACCATTAAAAACTAAAAGTGTATAGTAAGATACTATTGTGTCGATTGCATAGCTGTGCCGGGTCTGAAGAAACTGGCCCAAACTGGGCTCCACGTGGGTCTTTACAATGAGGCAGCAGAATCCTTTTGTCCTTGAAAAGACTTTCGACCTGCTGCAGTGCTGGAAAACAAACATGGTTATTTCATGATAATAATGGGATTCTTTGGTCCTGCAGCTTTACAGCGCGACCATGTTCAATAAGACGTATCACCTGTTCACCACTTCTAAACTGCATTGGTCCTACCAGACTGATTCAGACAAATAATCAATATCAACAGGATGTTGTGCGGAGCAGTGCGGTTGGATACGATTGGCTCCGACGGTGAATAGAAGCTGTGCAGCCAGTCAGGTTTTCCACCATAATTATCGACTTTCATAGAAAAGTGTAGTGCTGTTAATAAACAGCACTCACACCTTCACTTGTAACAGTTAGCTCCTTGCTGATTTATTTATTAGAAAAAAGGCTTTGAGTTGGCTCCTCAGGTCCAGATGTATACATCTGGCATTTATTACTGGAGCTTTGATGCTCAGTTCAAGCGTTCTGTTTTCTTTTAAGGTTAAACAGTTTATGTCCCACAGTATTTATTTCCACTGGGTCAGACAGGGTGATATTGGCTGTGTACTCAAATATCTGTTCTCTCTTCTTTTTTTTTTTAACTACGACAATAACATCTCATCAGCTTTAAATAAAGTTCTGCTTTGAAAGGCTTTAAACATGCTATTCCAATACCTCAGATGAAATATGATTGCAGTAATCAGATGCATCCACACTCCGGCGCTTAGCTCTGGCTTGTTCCTCAACACCAAATCGTAAAATAAGAAACCCAGAAACAGCAGTTTTTGTAGTCCTTATGATGGTCTGGTTAAGAGTTTTCATTGCTCGGTTTCTTCAGAAGAGAAGGGGGAATGAACGGCAGACTCTTCCCCGGCCTTGTTCTGCCTTAATGTAAAAGAAAGGAAGGATAAAAAGCAAGTTGGAAACAGAAAGCTTTTTCATCACCGCAAGGTCAAGTAGCCAGACAATTTGCCTTTAACTGTCTGTCACCACGCTTCTCGTAGGAGTGGGTTCACCTGTGTGACAGGAATCCTAAAGGTAATAATGGAGGTGTAATGAGGAGTGAGGTCTTCCTGACACCATTTGATTTTTATTTATTTATTCTAGCTAGTGTTGGGGGAGATCTGCCTTGGGTTTGTGTGGTTGTTGACGGAGCAGAGCTGAGGTAAATGTCAATCAGATTCAGGCTCCCTGCCTCGCTTCGTCCATTTCTTTCATCGCTACTTTGGTATTGATTTAAGGTCAAACGTGGTCTCTGTTGATGGTGGTTCGACTGGCTGGAAAGTGAGGTTGGTTGTGATTTGAATAACAGATAATCCTAGCTCGGCCGCACCAGACAAGCCCTGGGCATGTTATTTAAACCAGTGCTGAACTTCTCATCCACCGGGAGGGAAACCAGGCAGTGGGGCTAAATACAATACACAGTCTTTAATAAGCAGCTACTGGTATGTGATGAAGATCCTTCTTTAGAATTCCAAAATATAGTAGTGTGTCATCGGCGTAGAGGGAAGAAGTCTGATTGGTGGTTTTTGTTGCATCCTAGCATTTAAAAAAAACAAAAACTTATTCCTTAAGTTGTGCTTGACAAACTACAGCTACTGGAACGTAGTTTGTATATTTTTTACTGCGTTGAAGCCCATCGTTCTTGTTTTTTTCTCTTCCCACTTCACTTTTGTAGTTTAGAATTTTGGAGTTTTATTGACAGTGGTGGAGTGAAAGGATCAAGACCTTTCTGACCCCCCTCAGGTCTTTGGTCATCATAGCTGTTTGGGTTGTTGTTCCACCATGCGGTGGTCAGATCGTCCTTCACCATCCTCTGGGCGTCTCTCCAGCCTTCCGGGTCACGCAGAGACTTTGAAGGCTAGCTGTTGAGATTCAGCAGACAGACGCCTACTCTGGGGAGCTGACATCATTAGAGCCAAGAGCAGATTCCAGCACCTCCCGCGCCCCAGTCAGGGAAACAGGAGCTAAAGAAAGAGCCAAGGATGGATGGAGAAAGAGTGGAAGCAGGTTTAAGCAATGCAAGGTCAAGATCATGGCACAATTACCCTGGCAACGCTGTGCCCTGGGAGGCCGAAACCCCTGACTTCTCACCCCGTCAAGGTCGCCCCGGGCTCCATCTCAGGACAATTATCCTCCAAAATTCCTGTCATTTCAGCATTCCCTGCTCATCCCCCTCCCCCGCACCACTTCCTGCATTGTGGTTCATTTGCTGTTTTTCTGTTCGTGCTGGAGTTCCAGTCTTTTATGTAACTGCAACTCCACCTGTGAAGAGTAGGAATCAGATGTTACAGTATGTTACTGCCATCAAGTGGCGCTGAGACCCGTGTGCACGCAATTAGACCAACACCCGTGCACACGCGCAAACCCCCAACAATGCAATGTGCTGATGAGGGGGAGGGCAGGCACATCCCGGAACATAGATGCTGATTACAGCAAACACCAGCGACAGATTCCAAACACAAATCTTCGTGACCAAATTGCCACGTTTCGACGACAATAAATAGTCATGTGTTGTTGGTGCGACGGATGAATGCCGGTTCAACAGGATTACGGGCGAAGGTGCGCGCATCCGCTGTAACAAAAGCCTTCCAGCAGCCACGTTGCCCAGATCCTCCTCCATCCAAAGAATAAACCCCTAAAATGTCGGTTGTTCCTTAAAACCATGTAACATTATCGTGATTCCATTATTACAGTGATATCAGCTGGCTCAGTTTGACTGGTTCACATTTGCTGTCAGGGTTGGTTTCAGGGGGGCGGCAGTGACACGTCAGGGGCCCAGCCAATTAGAATGCAGAGTGAATCTGCCTGTAAGCCTATTAAATCACTATTATCCCTATTAACACAATGGACATGATCCTCTTCTACCAACAGCATCCGCGATCCATGTAGTGCACATCGTGACAAGCATCGCCTGTCAGATCGTCTTATGTGGGCTATGTGTGCACGCACGCACACACGCACGCACGGCAGGAAAGAGAGAGAGGCTCAAATGCCAGCATATGACAACGTTTTGAGGGATCATATAGATGCAAATGAAGCAAATGCGCGCCGTGTAATTGCACGAGCAGAGGATCTTCGCTCTCCGGGCCGGTTGCTGTCACGTCAGTGGCTGATTCCATCTGCTTCTCATCGTTTCCCTTTTTTTCCTCCCCGAGACCTGATTTCCATACCTACCCAAAGCTTTAGAATCCTCTCATCTTTCCTTCCCCATCTCCCCCTCCTCCTCTTCCTCCTCTGCCAACCTATCTCTTCCGGCTCAAGCGGGAATGATGCAAATTACAGAAAAGAGGCAGATGTCACAGCCAAACACCCTGTGATGGGGAGGAATCCTCTTGTGCCGTCTCTCCTCTTCTCTTCCTGTCTCTCTCCCGCAGATTCCAGCCATTCCGGACTCATTTCTTACATATCTGACACCCTCAAAGCCTCCGCTTTTGCTATTCTCCTCTTTCTTTTATGTCCGACTGCGTTCCTGCTTCTCCGGACCTCCCATTATTTTCAGAAGATCACACATTTTGGACTGTCAGATGTGTGAGCTGCCTGTTTTCTGCATCTGCTCTTGGGAATTTAAAACATTCTTCATGCGGGCCTGCATATGGAGATAGATAAAAGCCTGTGTAATGGCACTGTGATGCGCTACCAATCTACCAATTTGCTGCAAGTCATAAGCGCAGTAATCCTCCTCTTTGGGGGGAAAAGGGCCATGATGGAAGGGATTGTGTAGAGGGGAACTGTACTCTGTTCATCAGTATTGTTGAAATGCTATTTAACGGAGCTGCAGCTTGCAAACCGTTTCATTTTCCCTGTTCAGGAGTCTCAACCAATATTCTGTTTTAGTTCAAAACTGAATTCATTTGCATATTTACAGCAGGACGCAGAAATAGGCTGTCTGTTTACTGTATTTTTTTTAAAGCTGCAGATAATATATTTTGGTATTGACAGGTTGAACCGAGAAAAAAAAAAAAACACCAGGCATTAAACGCTGTGATCCATATGTCAGGGAGCTTTAACACACGATCAACTCAGCACCAGGCTGCCATCAAGGGCAAAACTCCCCTTTTTTGTAGTTTTAGCATGAAAACTACAAAACTACGCCTGTAATTTGGGGACAGTTATTCCCGATGACCTCATCCTCTTGTTCTTTTTCCTCCCTGTGGGAAGATCCGGTCCGACCGGAGTGGCACACACACACACACACGGTGCTCTATAAGGTGTGACACAAAAGTGGAGCGTGTGTCTAAGAAGGTCTGTCATCACAGCTTATGCTCTTTGCAGGGGAGGCTGAGCTGAGAGATGATTGGATTTTCAAATGTTGTGGAATTTCAAATGAATTTCAGCCAGATTATGCAAAATGCAGATTTAACAGACTAGTAGGAGCTAGCGGTGCAACATTCAGGTGCACGCTCACGTGAGATTTAAATCATCTGTATGGAGGCCGGCAGAGATCTGAAACATGGGATTCAGCTGTTTACAGAGAATCTTAGACTAGACAACAAATCCCATTTCAATAGAGGCTTCGGCATTTGGATTTGTTTGGAACGGCAACATGAATGATCTGCACTATTGAGTGTCCCACGGAGCCTTTTAAGTTTCCATGCACATTACGCAGACCCAGCAAATGCAAACACATTCAATTCAGTATGTTTGTCTTCATTGGATATCTGCTGTGCATATTTAGCTTAAGAGCTAAAGATATTCTGGAGGGCATAATTCCAGTAGAGGATGCTAATTCAAACAGAATGGGCCTTTTAATCTCATACGATAAATGTAAGCGACAAACTGTTGCTGATGAGCATTTTTGCCTTCAATAAAAATAGCTGCTAAAATAGCTTGAAAGAGTTTACAGACTTTACTTACTTAGAAGTTCCGATTATAGAGAAGCAGATGAAAAAAGTGCAGCTTCCAAAAGTTACAGGTAGCTTGTGATTAACATGTATGAGCCTCCAGCTATTTGAGTCCAATAAACTATTGCTTTTAGAATATGATAATTAGTGTTTATTTATTATCTAGTTGCAGTTTTGAACGCAGCATCACTGGCTAACCCTAATCCATACAATTATATGTAGATACTTGAACATAGAGTAAAAATTAATAAGTTTTACCCAAAGCAAATGGATGACTGAAATACTAATGAATAAATGAGTGCATATACTTGGGCTTGCACCGCTCTAACCCTCTCTCGCTCCTTCATTCAATGCATAACTCTTCCTCTGAATATTTCCTGGCAATGTGTACGGTGCAGACGTGAGATAACGTCCCAGAAGCTTTTTCAAGGGCAGGATGGGTTCTCAGACATCAGAGGGAAGCCGCATCGAGCCGGAGCTGATTCATTACATGTGTTGCATCTGCCTCCTATTAAAAAGCCCTGAGCGCTCCGGCTGTCTCGTATACTTTCGCTCTCTGACTGCAAACTACCTCCAGACTCCTCACCTCCAAGAAACTGCCACTTTCTCGACACTCTGTTCGAGTCTTACCTGATTAAAGTTGCTTCTAAATTCGCCTGCTCCGACTGTCGTAAATGGTATGTAGACCTGGGAAAAATACACCAAAATGAGCCATATAATCGTGGCTCAATCTTTTTCTTGCTTGCACTGAAGCGTGCACAATTAGCTGCAGAAATATTTTGATTTTAAGCTGCCCTTGTGTGCAACAAGTTGCTTTCTCATGCTGATTGCATAGCTACAATAATTGGCTCTTTCTCCACTTGGCTGACTGGAATCTAATGATAAAATATATCTGGCTCTGGATATACAGTATATATAATTATTTTGTTCCACTGTTGTTTATTCCAGAACTCTATCATTTTCCACCCAAGCACTGCACCAGTACATTATTATTTAACACCAACAAGAGAAACCAAATCCTCTTCATTGATCAGGAGTTGTCGGCCGTTATTCTCAGCCTATTTTCTCTCATGTTCCAGTTGTTGTCACCTTTGCACATTCATCCGCTCTAAAGCGTCGTGATTAGGAAACACAGCACGATTTTGTTGGAGTTTCAATTAAAGAGCAATTTACCTGATGAAGAACACACTCTGAAGTTAACTGCCTGGAACTTCCAGACTCTTCCCCAACTAGCGCTTTTTTTTTTTAATCACTTGCTCATTTCCTCTGCTCCACAATCTCATCTTCAGTGTTTTAATTATGTCCTGGTGAATGATAGCTGGTTTGAAGGTGCGAGCGCGTGTTTGGTGGACTTGTTAAAAGGGGCCTTTTTTGCGGCGCGTACATCAGCCTCAGCTGATAATTATTCCAGATTATATTAGAGGAAATTAAACATTTCTTTAGGTACGTGCGATGGTGACAAAGTTATGAAGTGCGTTCGCAGGAGGGAGTGTGAATCTTGCACATTGGGGGAAAAAAATGCAATTTTTAAAACTGCTAATAAGATCATTTTCAAGTGTTAGAAAAGTGGTGGTGTTAGAGCGGCATGACTGGGGCTTTATTCCACCGATCCCACACGGATCCTACACGCGATATTAGAAGGACATTTGGATTTCTATGGAAGTTTGTTGCAAATTTTGGATCATTATCATGTTATAACATGGTAAGTATATCATACGAATGTGCTGATATTGTACAAACATGATGATTTTATTGTACATTGTTTCACCTAGATGGTGGCTTTAGAAGGCTTTAAGCCTGTATTGACAACTAGACTAACAAGAGTAACAAGTTGGTCTTCCGATGGGACGTCGCACTGTCTGAATCACAACTATAGACTGTATATAAAAGTTGGACGTGTGTCATCTGGTCTCAAAAGTGAATCCAATGCAGAAGTGGATGATGTGCAATACCTCTGGGATCCACTAGGGGTTGCCTCCATTAATCCCTGGCTCCAATTTACTCTCAGGCATGAAATCATCCTTCAAAAAAGAAATTTACAACTCATAACAATGTCAACAGCTAGAACTCACCATCCTAAACTATGATCTGATCCTTAAAAACTCAGGGCGTGTCTATTTGATTGATCTGTCTGCTGACGGTGACTGACAGATGAGCCTGACAGCAGCTAGCGAGCGAGTCAGACAAGCACTCATAGGTGATTTCAGGCGAGATTTATTTCTAACTCGGGTGAGACCACGACTTGTTTTATCAGTGGTCGTTCTTTCAATCTCAAAGTCATGTTATGAGAATTTAGTCATATTTAACTTGTTTGTAGTACTGGTACAATTGTCTGCTATCTTATTCTCAGAAAAGTACAGTAGCCTACAGGAATTTGTTGGTAGCTTTTTTTTATGCAGTCTAGTGTTGGTACTGGTGAGGTTAGATCGTTATTTTGAGGTGGAAAAGCCACAACTGCTGTTCACATAAATGTATAAATAGATAACAACTCTAAAGCAATAAATCCTGAGATTTTCCTTCTATTTTATTTTATTTGCAGTTCATATTCACATCAGATATGGCCTGGACTGGCTTTGTCCCAGTCTGTGGGTGGGCTGCATGGACTGAGGTCAAAAGATACACCCGCCCCTTACCCCTCCTCCAGCCCCGCCCTCTTATCCAAATAGGGTTACTTCTGGCTCAAAAATCTCACGATGGCGACGCCCAGGAAGCCAAACTCCTCGATTCACAAACAGCTCTTCATAAACAAATGGGTGACATCATGCAGGGTCACCATTTGCTCACAACATATCCAGCACGAGCACATTTACAGTGGCCAACCTTATATCCATGAAGCCTCCCATATTTCTTTTTGACCTTTCTCAGCGTGCGCATACTAACCATGATGTCATTAGTCATTGTCCTCCATTCACATGGCTAGGTTAACGGTCCTGCTATTGAATTATCACGTTTGTCCAATATTTTTATGCTGTAAAGCGATGGTGATCCAAAGTAGATCCTGGTTGTACTTCAACTCTTGTACTTATCAACTCTCATCAGTCGATAATCACGTTGACATCAATGTTGTCTCTCGTTTGAGGGTTACGGAGTTGACGGTCAAAAGCAGTTGACCTCCGTTATCTTGCCAACAGGGTGTGTTCAGCAGCACGTGCACGGGGTAGGATGAGCACGCGGGAACGTGCAAGGTGACGTGCAAGGTGAAAGGAGATGCACAATCCCATCATTACTGACACTTTCAAACTGTCAATGCTCCAATCCAACAACTGGACATTTACAAAGCTGAAACTGACAGCGAACGCTGGGAAGTGATGGAAGTCTCTTTTCCCAGCTTTGCCGACCACAAATGCGGCGTTTCCAGTGGGATGTCCCACAACCTGAAGTTTTACTGCTACTTTGAATGTGGCTTGTGCTTTGAAAGCCAAACTGAACTTTGACTTGCAAATGGTCGTGCAAAAAACAGAAAGTACATCCTCTAGAGTGAACGGCAATTTGAATTTTTCTTGTTAGCATATATAAATACATGTTTCTCAGAGATACGCTCGGTTTGGGAGTTGGCAAGCAGGGGGATGGTGTTTGTGCTTTAAGGCCTTTTGCTTATCAGCAGGGCACAGATACTGCTCCGGTCATGCTTGACAGGTGAGGGTGTGTGTGTGTGTGAGAGTTTGTCTGCGTGTATGGGTGTGGGTGTATGTGTGTAAGTGTGTGTGTGAACCCCCAGGACAGGTGCGTTACTTCAGGGAGCAGGTGCACCCTCACTCGTCCCCCTTTCTCTCCTTTTGCCTTGTTCCCCCTCTCTCCCGGGAGGCATGTGGGGAGAGTGATTGGAGAGAGCCAGGGCCCCGTGGGGAATGCTCTTTTTCCCAGTTCATCTGTTCCAGACAGGCCCCTGCGGGACATTCCAGCTCTCCCGAGGTTCCTGATTGCTAGGAATCAGGCCGAGTGAGCAATCGTTCTCAGGTTGACGGCTTTGTTGCTCATTGGGCAGTTACAATGACCCCCACCCCCTTTACACAGCAGGAAATTATACGGATTTGTTCACATGCCCAAAAACTAATGGGTCACATCCATCAATCCGTCCTGATATTTAAGATGGTTCCTTGACAGTGAACGCAACATCAACCTTTAGCAGAAGTAGGCACGTATTGTATTGCTAATAACTCAGACATTTTCCAACATTCACAAAAGGTGCACAAACCCCAGAGGAACTTGTTGATTTTTATCCACCATCTCCTGACATGACTTGATAATATTGCTGACAAGAGATATGTCTTCTTGCTGGGATCTCACAGGTTTATACGAACCAGCTTATCAACTAGATGCAGTTGGAGTGCATTAGCAGAGAGAATTATGGGGGTATTTTAGGCCATCTATAATGCGTGTACCTCTTTTATGTGGTCATTTATTATAAGGCAAGCTCTATGAATAATGTATGATTAAAAGGCGTAATGGATACACTGGGACTCGTCAAAATAAAAGCAAAAATCCATTTGCTCTCCCAGTAGTAAATCTACCAGCTTGTCCTTGGGCTAATTTCCAACTTGGGACTTAGTGTTGTAGTGAGTGCACGTCTTAATAACACTTTGTGTGTGGTTGTGCTGTAAAAAGTGTGTGTGTGTGTGTGTGAGAGAGAGAGAGTGAGAGAGAGAAGAAAGAACAGTGAAATGAGACATGTAAGGAGAACAAAGCCGGTAGCATCTTTTTCTCCATTCCTCCTTCCTTCCTTCACCTCCCCATCTCACTCCCTCCCTTGCTCCTGTCTGCCTCTCTCGCCATATCAAACCTCCTTGCCCCTGCCTCCGAGCAGCTGCCACTTCTGAGCCCGAAGAAAATGAAGGCAGATGAATCAATTTGGCCTGTGGCCCTAAAGTGCACTTGTCTGCACCCCAGCCTGGGTGGGGGGGATAATGAGCCGATAGATTGAGATGGGGCTGTAGCCCGGTACTGTGCATCAAGATGCCTTTGCCTGCCACACCACCAGGGCCCCCTTACGCACACGCATACACACACGCACGCCGCTGATGTCTCGGTGAGCTGTGGTAGCAGCCTGTCGCTGGGTTAATGGGGGTGAGAGTCCTTTGCGCAGGACACTTTTCAGAGCAAATTAGAGGAAGAATCTGTATCCGTCCCTTTCAGGCTGTCTTTCACTGTATTGCCCCACATCTCCTCCGCGCCCTGTGCACAGGAAGCCCCAGAGCAAATTTGAGTGTGGTAGTGCAGAGCTGCACCAAGGCAGCGAGAGAGGAGGGGAAAGGGGGGGGGGGGCAAGGTCCAGGGTAATGAGGATTGACATCAAGACAAGGCTGAGGCACAGCCTCCCAGAGCACTGTTGACAGGTGACGGCAGACAAGAGAGAGGCGAGCCAGAGTGAGAGGAGAGGGAGAGCGAGGTCAAGACTAACAGCTTCTCATATTAAAGGAGGGAAAAGGTGGAAGACGGCACAGCCGCGCACCCCTCCCCCCCTTCCCCCAGAAACCCCGTGCGATGTAAGGGATGGAGGATCAAAGGAGCAGGACAACAAAGCATCCCCTGCCAGCCTCCAGCCAGTTTCCCGCTGACAGCCTGCAGATTGATTGACACTGCGAGGAGAGCAAGGAACAGCCAAAGGAAATGGAAAAGTGAGCCACAGCCCACCTGAACTGGTGTGAACCGCTGCTTTTCTGTCCAATGCCCCACTTAAACTGGGCTCTGTGACTTCACCCAGGTTTAGAGGAGTATAAATGAGCAGAGCCAAGTCGGCGCTACTCAACTTGGGGGGGGGTGGGAATTAAGATGCTGGAGGGCCCTTTGAAGATAATTAAAGAGCACAGAGCGGCAGCCTCCAGAGAGGGACTGCAGACATGTTCAATACCGAGACTAATGGAGCTAATTTCCAGTACATTATTCATGTAAAACACAGGCCCTTTCGAGCCATGTTTTTTTCCCTTGCATATCTGTTAGCTATCATCTATAAATCGAACCGACTCTCACCCACAAACTGATTTACCGCATTTACTTACTGAGATAACTCGATTAACCTTATCCCACGGCCGCATCGCCCCAATGTTTAGCGCAAACAAACCTAATTTATGCAAGGAAATCTTTGAAAAGAGCTATATCTCCTTTAAACATCGGCGTGGCCGAGAGCTGCTGCTTCGATCGCGCGACGAATGACCTCAGTCACGTTATAAAGGCATTGTGACCTTGAACCAGGTCCACCTCATGGTCACATCTCAGAGGAGACCATCTACTCCCCCAAAGCTCTCTAACTTGTCCTTTTACATTAATGAGTACACAGTAAAATAGAAAAACACATGAAAGCTGTGCAGTTGGGAGCTTAGGGCCAATTAAACACCTCCCCAGACGAGGAATTAGTCCCTTCTTTAATCACAGGCACTCAGGGTTGCCAATCTTTTGTTAGAATCGAGGAATTTCTGCCGAGATCAATCGCCGTCCCGTCCTATTGAACAGCACAGCAGTCCTTGTAGGCTACATCATTAACCTGGGTGGTATTAGACGCTGTGTTCTGATCAATAGCCAAGTTGATTGCTGACTGGGTAATGTAGTCCCAGAGGAGACGGAAATGCTTTGCTTGCCTTTAGGAATCTGTCAGCGGCACTAATGCTCGGTAAACAAAGTCATCAGCGACTGTACCTGACTGTGGCGTGATGTGGACCGTACCGTGACGCTCCGCCGCTGCCTCGCCGTCTCTCTTCCAGGGAGGACTGCTCTCTTTGTGCTTTCCTTTAGAGGGAAATCAGAAAAGGCCAGCATCTATTTTCAGATTCGAGGAGTGATTAGGCTGACAGCTCGTCGAGAGAGGAGCGAGGCGGTTGGAGGTGGAAGTCAAACCTGATTAGGCCCTCCTGCAGGTTTCTCTTCCTTCCATCTCTTCACCCTGATTGCTTTTGCTTGGCGTCTTCCCCCCGCCCTCCCATGTCCACCATACTTACCCCTACACTCCCCCATCTTGTCACTGTTGACCTCAGCACACTGCTAATGCCCCTTGGACAATCAGCATGCTTGCCCTGGTGGCAGAAGGGTAATTAAAAGGGAACTGTGTCCACTTGGCATCTGAGCTGGTGGGCACGAGGGCAGACAAACAGTCTCCACCACCTTGTCCCTCCCTCGCTCCCAGCCAGGTGGCAGCGTACAGAACCTGTCAGATTAGCTGATGACCCTTTTAATTCTAACCCAGCCAGGGGCCATAATTGATATTTACCGGGAAAGGTTAATTGTAGCAGTGATCTGCTTAAATTACAGTGGAGCTCGGGAGACGGGGGACAGCCAGCTCATGTGCTACCAGGGGAGCCGCTACAGAACGCCTGCTAGCATCCTGCAGCCATCGCCACTGTACTCTAATGTGGGCAACCAGCACAGGACAATATGATTGGCTGTCGCTCCACTGGCACAGAGTCCTCATCGCTGAGTGGGCCAACCTCCCATCTGGCTGGGAGTTTGGTCGCATGCCAGCTGCAGGTCTCAGTGGCCTGCCATAAAACAAACCATCCGTGTTTGCATTGGGGTTACCCTGATATGTGGTTTGGGTGGCTGGGTGGAGATAAATGCATTTTTAACAGTTTTATGATGTATTTGAGGAGGTTTGTTTAACTCCCATCTAGTTTCTAGTTTAAAACTCTGTTAACAGTGTTTCCCCATAGTTGTTTTTCATGCACTGTTTAGAAATGTCAGCATTTACAGTTCTGCTGGATGGTCCGTAGAGTTTTGTATGAATGCAGAATTGGGAATGGGGTTTGGGGTTGGAGGTGTTTTTACTAAACCCAGTTCTCATTTGCATTTAGCCAAAGTGTAAACTGACGGAGCTGCCAGACACCGTACAGATTTTTTTGGTCACTCAAGTCAGTGGTAAAAGTACTAGTGCCCTGAAGAATATTGAAAATATTCTAAATCTGCTGTATTATTATGCAAACATGTTTGTTTTGCCTACGGGAAAATCTACGGGAATTGTTTTTCAAATACTGCCATTAGGACCCCCGGTTTATGCAATCAGATGTGAGACATGAAACTTCCAGACCATAATGCTATCTGTGGAGGTCTGTATCCTATTTGTTGTCTAATGTCAAAACAACAATGCTCACAACCTCAAGGTCACCAAATCCTTCTGCTGAAGTAGCTGGAACATCATAAAACCAGAAAATATGTGTGTTCTTTTTTGGTTTAGGCTAAAATATCTTTTTAACATACAATGTAAATTGGAAATGGTTGTCGGAGCTGTGCAGACATGCAAACACTCGGCGTGGTTTGGTTCAAACCTCAGACATTTTCCCCTGGACTTTTAGATTATTAACACCTTTTTTTGGGCAAAATGATTTCTTTAAATTTCCTTTATCACCTCCAACTTCAACATAATTTATGTAGTGCAACCCTCCTTTGAGACGATGTGTTAAATGGATGTGATAAGAGATTCTTTCAATGTTTTACTTCTCCCGATCCAGACATCTTAAATCAGACCCCAATAGCAGCAATAATTACAAATCATAAGATGAAGAAAGAAAATAAGACAGCCAAGAGGCACTGACAAGGTTTTCAAATCTAAACCATTGTTAAGCTTCCTCCTTCCCATTTGCTGAAATCGACAGGCCACTTAGCTGATTAATAGTTACAAGAGAAGAGCTTTTAGGATTGTATTTTATGCCTCTCATGCCTGAACGTAACCACAAAATCACTCCCTCCTACGGGTGCAGCACTGATTTGTGGTTGAGGTTAAAAGGTCCGAACGCGACTTGACGAGCTCTCCTCGTTTCCTCTGCAGATTAAGCCTCTGTCGATCCGTCCGGTGAAAGTCAGCGAGGGCGAGACGTTGCAGGAGCTGAGCCGACCACACAGGAGCAACTCAAAGGAGCAACTGAGTGAGGTGAGCTCTTTGGCCGAGACCTTTCACCTTTTCATTGACCCCCTGCAGAGTCAGGTTATCTGGTTTCACAGACAAAGCAGGGGGACCCCCTGAGGTGGGATAGAGAGAACAGTCGGACGACAACTGCGTGGAGGATGAGATCAGAGGGCAGTTGGTGCAGCAGCTCCTGCTGCTTTCAGCAATCGCCCCATAAATCCTCTGTGCATTGGGGAGAAATAATGGCTGGCAGCACATAGACAGGAAATGATTAAGCTGCTAACACAACATCACCTGCTTTAAATAATACCTATTTGGCCCGACATTATTTAAAGCACAGCGTGGTTAAATGTAGATGTGACCTTACACAGTTCAGCCAGGTGCTCGCTGACCCTGCCAACCTCAGAACAGAAGGAGTTAAAGGAGCCGGTCTAATTATCGCTGCGCCAACGTCCATATGCCAGCCAGTTTAAAGGCTGAGTAGGTGGCAAAATGGAAATGGAGGCAATGGTTCAGCAAAATGGACCAAAATAATGCAATTTAGTAACAGGCGAAGTGATGAGAATTTATGCAAAATCCCAAGTGGCTCATTTTAAATGAATGTAGAAATATGCTTCCTAAGTAATGGCTGTCAAGCGGGCCTTCCAAACCATCCTAAATTCAATCAGGCTGCTCATTTAGCTGACGAAGGCAGAAGATAGAGGACTGGAAGTATACAGCCTCCTTTAAATGGTGGTGGGGAAAGTCATTGTAATTAACTTATTAAAAAGATTGTTTAGAGGGGACCATATAATTAAAAATCCAGCGTGATTAAGAAACAATGCCTTGTACATCCTCATTTTCATCTTTTTTGAGCCTCACTGCTCTGTGTCTTTCTCTTCCGTGCACAATGTTTCATGGATTTGTGTAAAAGGCTTGTCTTTTAATGAAAAAGTCAGGAGGAAGAGGCGGGCCTGTCACATAAAAGACTAGAGCCGGTTGACGGCTCTGACAGGGATATATGGCTCTGTGTGTGTGTGTGTGTGCGTGTGTGTGTGGGTGTGTGTGTGTGTGGGTGTGTGAGAGGTGGGGGGGGTGGTAGTGGGAGAGTGACTGTGGTGGAAATGTTGGAAATTGCTGTAATCAGAGACGTGCTCTACCTGCGTTCCTTAATCTACGGCCCAATAATTGGCACAAAGATGCTAATCGTTGTTGCTATGGCGTCCATATGTACTCGTGTGTCTCTGAACTAGAGCCGTCTGTCAGTAAATCTGTCCCTCTGTCCTCTGGCTCCGGGAACACCAGTCCATAGATTTCCCATTTATTACCGCTCCATGAATTCTCCATCACCTCTCTGAGAACGCTGCTAATTTTGGCGAATCGCACGCCCCGACATCAAAGAGGGAGCCGAGGTTTAGGAGCGCTTAACTAATGATGCCACGTCTGCGTTTGAGTGAAATGGATTTCTCTTGTCTTACCGCCACA
This sequence comes from Takifugu rubripes, assembly GCF_901000725.2. NCBI lineage: Eukaryota > Metazoa > Chordata > Actinopteri > Tetraodontiformes > Tetraodontidae > Takifugu > Takifugu rubripes. The sequence continues at coordinate 8,372,941 of NC_042305.1, forward strand.
GGAAATGGAGACAAATGCGACATGTGGATGCGTCTGCCTGTAAAAACAGTCATGCATCAATTTAGGAGCAGGGGGTAAAAACATTACAGGGATGCTGTTTGTTCATTGCCATGGTTGGGTCTTTATCTGTTTACTTTGACTAGGTAATTGTGCCTGCAGTGCAGCGGGGCCTCGGCGCTAAGCCACACAGGGATTAGGGAAATCGGAGGCGGCGGTGGCAGGGGGGAGTGGTTTCCACTACATCTGTGTCCTGCAGAGAAGAGGCTCGCAGATTTGGTTCTGTCAGTGTCTGACACCCTCTGATATCCCCCCCGGTCCGACCCCGGAGCGCACGTCTGATCTCCGAGGGCATGTCCCTTCACTGGCGATGGTCGGACCCGCCCCTCTGCCTCCCTGCAACTACAAAAACGAGGGGGGGGGAAAAAAAACAATCCCGTCTGGGAGAAAGACTGGACCCCCTCCTCACTCGTCACCATTTTTTTGTAAGGGGTGTGGGGGAGGGGGCATGGAACTGGGGAGAGGATTAGGGGGCGGATTTAGCAACATTTCTCTTCTCTGAGGCTGTTTAGTTAACCCTTAAACGCCGCCAGCACCCGCTCCGCTCCCTTTGCCACCAACCACCACACATGCATGCACACACACTCATCCTGCCCCATCCCCCTCACTCCTCTCTGGGGCGGGTTCTTAAATCCTTTTGAAGTCCTAAGCGCTGCAGAAATCCATTGAGAGCCATGTATAATGGCTTTTAAGAGAGAGTGTTTAGCTGGATGCCGACCCTATGGCTTATGAACCGCTGGCGTTTTAATGGATCCCCCATTCCCTCCCCTCCTCTCCTTCCTTCACCGGCACTAAATCCAATGGATTGTCCCTCATTATCATTTAAATAAGCCTCTCTTTCTGCTCAGAATGCTCCAAGTTGAATGAACTCTACATAGTAAAGCTAATTCCAAATGGCCTTGCCCTCCCCTGTCAAAAAACAAAACAAAAACGCAGATATGCATTTATGCACACATGCATGAGAATATATATTTTAACGCAGTCACGACGCGTACACGCAGAGACAACAGGCCAAGAAATTCATTCAGACACGGTTTGCTTTGTGTGCTCCTGCGTCCTCTCGTCACTCCAGTCCTCCTCTCCGGTGGTGGTAATGAAGAGAGCAGGGAGGTTGAGGAGAGTGAGAATAGCCTTTTGATTCCTGCAGAGCTGGCTTTCCGGTTCGCGGCAGGACTCCACCCTAATCGCCACCGCAGGAGCTGTCCTGCGAATCAGAGAGACCCACAGGCATTGGTGAGGGCCCAGGCCCCGGACCAGGTGTGGGAGGATACATGAGAGGGACGGGGAGGGTGTGAAACAAGAGAGCCACTAGTGGTGGAGGCATGGGGGAGGTCGTTTGGATTGAAGGTGGACCTCTGGATGAAATTGGTCTAGCGGAAAAGTCCCCTCCAGAGACCAGGGAAGGGGGGGGGGGTGCCAATCTAGACAGGGGAATAAAAGAAGTGAAAATTGGAATTGGTGGGAGGGATTTGGGGATTGGTATTCGTGCCGGGTGCTGATAGAGAGAGCCAGAGAACGGAACAAAACCCAGCCTTTTCTGTTTCCATCCTGCACTTGTAAAGCATTTAGAGCATCGCATTTGAAAACACAGGAGGAGTTTAATGGACAAAAACACTTATTTATCCTCAACACAAAAGGGCCTGATGGAACGTAATGAAGAACTTTTAGCTTGCTTCCAAAATCCATCCGTCATTTCCCTTCTGTTAATTGGTGCTTAGTCTTGATTAGGGCTGCAGGGGGTGCTGGAGTCTATCTCTGGAGACAGTTTTTTAATTTAATAAATGAATAATGAATGCATCAACTCTGCAACTGCAGAAAAGAGAAATTTGATGAAATAGTCTCACGTTTCAAGAATGCTCTGGCCAATCAGCAGCAGCAGGCTCGCTGATGACATACTCCAACACCTGCAGAAGCTAGCGCTAACATAAACATTATCGGAGTTAGCACAACCATAAAGCCATGTTGTTATTGCAGAGAGACTCACTAACAACAAATAAGAACAATGTCGCGCAGCGATGGGGCTCCGGCACTTATGACTGTGTTTATGTTAATGTCGCTGCTCTGAAAACCACCAATAATGTTTCGCAGGACCTCTTTGTCACAGCTCCTCGTGCCTTTCGAGTGCAAAGTAAATATTTGTACGGTTACAAGACGGAAATGAAAAGACTTTTTCCCGTTGGCCGGCAGACTACAGAGCCGGTCCAGACGCGTGTAGCGATGTCAGATGCAACTTCATACAGCACAAAATAGGGATTCCTCCACCGAACCATGTCATATTTCCAACTGTCTGAAATGCATCATACAAAGATGTTGTTTACAATTTTGTCATTTTGTCCTTTTTCCTAAAGACGTCCTGTTTTTCACTCGCCAGACAACTATTAAGTCTCCGGGCTGATTGTGATTGATCGTTTTTAGAGTATTTGGCTCACCTGCTCCCATGTCAAAGGCCGGAATGTACGGAAGTTATAAAGGCGGGCGCGGGCACGTGGCAGAGTGGGTAAAAGGTTAACGTGAATATTGATATTAAAGCGGCGCTGCTTCATCATGTCTGTGTCAGCGAGTGAAACGCTTCTTAAAGGTCATCCCTGTTCTCCTGTCTCTCCCTACAGAGTTCCACTCACTCGCTGTCAGGCCGCGGCTACTCGGTAAGTGGCATTTTCATGCTTCATCGCTTTACGACAGAATTACAATCTCCAACGACCCACTTTATGGCCCCGGCGCTCGACATTTTAATTATGTTAAACAGAGTAATGGAGAAATCATGATATTAAGAACATTAATTCTGGCTGACTGACTGATTAAATTGCGGGAAGGTGTCCTACGCTACCTTGGCAAAAAGGACCGGGGTTTTATTTGCATCGATCAGCACCGCCGCTGCAAATTGGCTGTCAGTGTTTTATGTCTTCTTCTTCCGGCAACTGTCGATGCCGGATCCTCTCTCTCACATATATTAGGGTGTGTGCCTAAAAGCTGTTTAAAGGCCCGCTTTGTCGTTGAAAACAAACACATTTCACTGCTGCGGATATTCATGTTCACTGAAAATACGTGTTGTTTTCTTTCAGGAGAAGTTGAACTATTTATGTCTTGGAGCATGTAGACTGTTGTTGGAAGGAAACATGTCAGGGTGGAATACATAACAATGCCTTGGAAAGCACCGAAATGATCTTTTCTAACACACAACGGCTTCTAAATCATCATAGAAAAGCTATTTTTACCCCCTGAAAACATCTGTTGCCTTGCCCCAGTGCATTTTCCAACCATAAATTTCTCCCATCATCGTTCCGATGCGTCTCCTCTCTGGGTAATAGAGACGGCACTCGTCCTCTGTGTCCTTTGCTTAAAGGGAAACTCGTAAATGAACGTTCCTTAAAGAGCGATACCTCCAGCAGATGAGTGGCATATGGCAGCTCTCATTGCAGTTTGGAAGTGATCATCCTGACAAACAAAACAACTATAAATGGTTTGTCATCGTTAATCTGCCTCAAAGGACTGGAGTTAAAGCGCCGAACAAAGCGTGACTTCAAAAGACTCCGAGCTCTCCGCGATCTTTCTTTTTATTTATTTTTTTAGTTTTGTTTTAATAGAACATGTCACATTCCTATTCCCCGGTGCCACGTTCTCACAGATGGTTGAAAACAAGCGAGACCTTCCAAAAAAGCTCGTGGAGCCCTTTGGCTCGAGCTGTCAGTTTGAGTCGGAGGGAACGAGGCCGTCTTTTTATCCGAGAGGAAAAGCATTCAGAGAGAGGGCAGAAATGCAGGGCTGGGGGGGGGGGAGGGCTTTTGTGGTGGTAGTGCGGAGGCGGGGGCATTATTCAAGAAAAGGAAAGTCCAGTAACGAGGGCAGGAAGTCTTATGTTCCGACTCCCCTCTCTGGCTCTGCAGTGGTGCTATCTGCAGCTCCTGCAGCCGCCGGGCACCTCATGGGTGCTGAGCTCTGACTCTCAATCTGCTCTGCTGCAGGGCCTGCTTGATTTCTCGGGTCTCCTTATCTGGGAGCGCTTCAGGCTTTACAGTGTGATGGTTTCAAAGGGGTGGGGGCACGAGGTGCGGGGGTCGGGGTGGGCCCCAGGGAACAGCCGAGCGCAGGCTGATTGGGTATGAGAGGAGGAGTATCTAGAGGAGAAGGCCAAGGGCTGGGTAAAGCATTATGGCTGCAGGGTGAGGAAGAGAGAGAGAGGCTACGCGTGTGGGTGGAGGACGTTTTTTGAGGTTGAAGGGGGGGTCAATGAGGCAAAAACACAAGCGTAGGCAAGCGCCAGTGGCCACCTATAGCCTGTCAGGGATATCTACTGATTGGCCCCAGGCAGTGATCAAAATCTACCGCTTTGCTTCTGCATTCAAAGAGTCAGGCAGGCGTTTGGTGGCTGGTTATCTGTCATCATCTCTCCCCACGGTTTGTTTTGTACATCTGTGGAGACTCACGCCTTCGCTTTCCTTCTCTGTCCAGATGCCTCTGTTCCTGCATTGGCTGCCAGGTGTAAAAATGCCTTCATTTGAGCAGTGTTGGAACGTAAAGGAGGTTTTTAGGCTCCGCTGCCAGAATCTGAAGCCACCAGAGCATTCTGACGGTTTGTTAAACCCATGAACCCTCCAGATATACAGATTTATGCAGGGGGAAATTGCTCTAATGTAAATAGCAATAGAGGTGGTGGAATCCAGTTTCAGTTATCACAGATTGGATTGGTCAACAAACCTTCACCCTTTCAGATTAACCGCTTGAGTGCGATTCCATATGATGACATGGCTACCCCCCATCCTGCTACCTGTCCCCCACCTACCCTTCATTCCCCATTCAGAGGAGATGGCTTATCTCTGAACCGCTGAGTCCAGCAGCGATATACAGCAGCAGGACGGCGACTCGCTATCTCGCTCTCTGTGGAAGACTGGAAATGGAATTGTTTATCAGGCAGAGTCTAGCCCTGTCTGCTTTGTGCAGGCTTCATTATAGCCTCTGCTATGTTTGGGAGACAATATCTGTCTCTTGTTTCCTGCGCTGCTACCTGCTTGTTGTTCCGCTGGAGATGGGCCTGGGCTCTGGCGATTTATCATCCTCTCAGAGGGGCTCCTTGATAAAGAACCCAACATCCCCCTCTGTGCCTCAGAGATATGGCTGCAAGAGATGAGGAAAATGTCAGAGGATCTCACCGCAACGATCTGCCCCGTCCCATCGCCACCCCCGGGCTAGAAATACTGTATAGAGGAGGAGACGTTTTAGCTAAGCCACAAAGACACACCTCCGTTTCTTTTCAGATGAGGTGATTGAGCTTCAGTCGCCCCCACCCATCCACCCCCCACCCATCCTTTTCTAACCACCTCAAGGCCGAGGTACCACTCATGTTTTCAGAGACGATAAAAGCACAGCTTTGTCTGTGGCAGCATAATCTGACTAGTCTGTTTTAGGAGGTATTATCTGTGAAATGTCAGGGTGAAATACTGCTTGGCCCGTGTGTTTGGGTTGAGCAGGAACGCTCCGAGCTTCCAGACACACCCATTCTTCATTTGCCTGCCCGGGTTGTCATAATCATATTTAACGCTAAATGAGTCGACAGTCTCAGAGTCATTTGTGCGTTCTTAAACAGCCCTGTTTTAATTGATTTGGCATTCACAACCCCCCTGTTGTGGCGAACACACTCCCATTTAAGTGACAAGGCTTTTTACGAGATCTTTATCGAATACAAGGATTATGCCACCTAATTATAATAGAAGCCATTAAAAGCTTCCCGCTTTATTACACGAGACGAAACAGATCCGCTGGATTAAACATTATACGCGAGAAGGAAATGGGGGGAAATTCTATTTTTTCATTTGCAGGATATTTTTCATGGAGGTTTCGGAAATACAGAGCTTGGATTTGCAGCCAAGGCTTCTTCCCGGCTCCCTCCTCTCTTGTTTGCTGTTTAGATTTCAGCAGGGGTGTGCAGATGTCTCCATACCACTGACTGGGGTAAATTAGTGAAGCAAACCCGGGGCTCAGCAGGAGTGGGCTGGGGCCCTGACATTGTCCTGGCCTTGGGGTGGGGCACCGCCTCGCAGGGGCCTCTCTGTGAGAGCTGTTCGCCTTGAAAAACCTATTTGTTTATCCCCATGTGCGGTCCAGCTTCAGTTCCCGGCCCTGCTGTTCTCCACGCACCAGGGACTGAGCTGTTGCCGCTGGCAACTGATAAAAATTGCTGTTAACCACAGCAGAGCCCACAACACATCAATCAAGAGTCCTGCAGATAAAGGCTACAGGCTTCTACGGCCCCCGACTGAATGGCACGGCTGAAAATCCTTTTCCAGTGGCTGAGCACACAAAGCTCTGATGGCTGAGGTCTGCAATCATTCAGAGTCGAGGAGGGGAAACTTCATTTTGGGTGTCGCTTCAGGTTTAGCTGGAGCCGAGGTGCATTAGATCGCAGAGGGGGCTCCAGGAGAGGTCATTTGAATGAAGAGGCGACGCCGCCAACTGGTGTCGAGCAGGCCTTCTGAAGCAGCAATCCCAGCACAGCTAACTCGCTCTAAATGAACTCCTAATTGTTTTCGCCTCTTGGCTTCATCCTTTGGAGTTGTTAAGAGCTGGGATGCACGGCTTCACAGGCGCCATTTGTTGGGACTGAATGGGGGTCGGGAACGGCCTGAATGATCATAATAACGCGAAGAAAGAAAAAGAGGTATTACTACAAACGGTTTCACTCTCACCTTCCTCAGTTTAGCTCCCTGATGCTAATGTAATGTGGCAACTTTGATACGTGCTAATGGGAAAGAACAATACTGATCTTTCCTATATTAAATCCTGTTAATGTATTCCCATATGAAGCTCTACGTGGGGGTGAGTCCAAATGAAGCGCCACATCTCCTGGGTGAAAGCATTAGTTTTATCCCCTAAGCCCGGCCTTGATAATCATCGCTCTTACTTTGTCCTGGATGCACTGTCCCTTAACTCGCATTTGCCCCACTTTAAACAAATAGGCCTATAATGTAACAATAAAAAAAAAATATGCTCTGAGGATTTGTTTACTGCAGCCTTTTCCCATTAAGTTTCACGGACACTGTAGACAAATAAAGTGGTAATTCCACTTTATCATATGTTACATACACCACAATCAAGCGGCAATTACATGCTCCTTCCACTTTGTAAGAGCTCCCAGTGCCGACACGGATGTTTTAATGAGGGCTGTAATGAACGCTCAGGGTGTTTGGCAAGTCTCTGCGATGTTGCTTGGTCTTTTATGGCTTCCCATTATAACGTACAATTTGCATCAGCAAATTACAATGCTCCATATCATTATCCTGCGCCGAGGCCCGATCATAAATTAGACCTCCAATTACAAACATCTATCTGGGAACGGGGGTGAATATGATTCCAGCCCACCCGAAGCAGGCAGCTGGGAGACGCAGCCTCCCAGAGCTTACGGGTTGTTTCTCCCGGCATTTTCCATACTGGTGCCATTTTCTATGGCGGGGACAAATGTCTGCCGGTCCTCTGTCAGCACCCCCGAATGGGAGGGAAAGGGGGGGAGGGGGCTGCATAGTGAACTTAAATCAGTCTCCTCCTGCTAGACGCAGCCCGCAATGATTTGGGTGACTGACTGTTTCGCCTCTCTTCCAACACTCATGCAGGCTGCTGCCTCGTCTATTGTGTCTGAGCTCAGCCGCAGCTCTAGAACGTCTCTGTTTCCCTCATTCCGCCTCTCTCGCTCGCTCCCGCTCAACTTGATTATACACTAGAGGGAACATAATAAATCACAGAGATTGATCACGCTGCAGCTTATTAATTCAGTGCCACAAGTGTAATATTAGTCTGTGTCATTTAAGAAACAGGCATTACAGCACTTCCAGTGTCCCCCAAGGATTTGAGAGGAGGCCATTTATGTTTGAGTGGAACGGAAGGGGGGAATCGGGATGTTTTGAAAGCATCTACGGTTGTTCTTCACGCTTTCAGAGCAGACATTAAAGTCCCCGCCTCCGTCTTCGCCGCTAACGGCCGTCGCAGCCGATACCGGCAGCGGCGGCCCCGTGACGGCTGTCAGACGCGACCTGCGACCAAATCTTTGCGCGGAAAGGTAGAACAAAAGGCCCGCCGACGGATCGCTTCAGGCGAAGAGCAAAAAACCACTTCCACTGATGACACAAAGAGCCTGCGGGTCTGCTGCAAACCTGTAAGAGCTCCCCACTGCCGCACAAACAAAGCCTGAAATTAAGAGGAGCCAGAGGCAGGCCCGGTTCTGCGGCAAAGCCGGCGTGTTTTTCTCGGCCTCTGTGGATTTCCACTATAGGATCGTAATAGGGCAGAGAAATGAAACGGCAGTTTGCCATTTTCGGTGACAGATTTTGAGTTCCTATTCTGCTCTCTCTCTCTCTCTCTCTGTCTCTCTCTCTCTATTCACACCTCCCACCACACTCTGTGCTAATTTTAAAAAAAAAAGGTACTAAAACCGCCTCGTCTAGCCTTCAGAGGCTTTCAGATCATGTTTAATTCATATTTTATTTTGCATTTTAACCTCGCATATCTGTAGGATCAAGCACATCAATCCGAGCTTTTTTTGGCTGCACAGCCGGAACCTACAGGACGAGACCTCGAGTTTGAGAGGTCATGAAATGAGGAGACTTCCTTCCATGTTCTTAAACACCCCCCCCCCGGCCATTATTCCACTTCTCTTTAAAGCCTTATTTATTTATTTATGAATCTATTACAGCTAAATCCCCCCCACCCACCTCCCCGACGTGCCTGAGTACCTTTCCCAACACCTGTACTAAAAAGTTCTCCTAAGTAGGTCATGTTCTGCGACTTGTCTTCTAATCACTCAATGAAAAGAACACGACTCGCCTCCATAGGAGTCCTGGAGCCGCGCTCCTGGGATTTCAACGGCAACATGCACTCATTTGATTTCCTGGCATGTTTTTTCTCTCCCTCCTTTCTGGCGCACAGCTTTTTATTTCCTTACCTGCCTGCTGACAGCACGAACGCAACACCTACCCTGTCTTCAACTTCAGTGCACACATATGCACCCCCCCTCTTTTTTTTTTGTCTGACTGTCTCAGTGGAGAAGGTGTCTGACAGTAACAGCAGGTAAGGTATAAGATTACAGGAGAAGCAGGGGCAATTATACCTCCAGCTGATGCTGGCGCGTTTATGAGGAGAGTAACTGTTAATGACAGCGTTGCGGTTTCTCCAGAGGCCAAAACACAGCTCAGGGAAACCGGCTGTTTTTGTCAGCCTGCCTTCCTGCCATGTTGGCGGTCCTACTTTGTTATTTTCTCCCGTGCCTCATCAGCATCGAGGGCCTTTTGATTGACTTTTGGGAGAACGGCACCACAAGCGGGTCCATGTCTTCGCAATTAGCGACATTAGCGGCATTAGCATCAGTTGCTCCATATTCAACCAAATTTGGACGGGAATAAACTATATTTCTTGCAGTTTTTAGTGCTCGCTCCTAAAATTCATTGTTGTTATGCGACACATGCAAAAAGCCAATAAGGCAAACGTGTGTGAGGTCTTTGAGATGCCGCAGAATCCTAGAGGGATTGTTAATGTGATATTTACTTTGTCGTTGTTTGGAAAACACACGCGCACGCTTTCATATCTCCAACTCTTTGGACGCGGTTGTGCGGCCTCTTCCCCCCTACGTGCCTCCATACACGCTGTGCAGATTGCAGTGATTGGAGATGTGTTTGTGTTTAGATTAAGGAGCTGAATCATAATTGCACAGGCTTTTCCTTGCGGTGGCCTTTTCCCATAGCAGATCCCAGTTCACAGCGTGCAACATTACAGCAAAAAAAACCCAACAAACCCATTACAACAATACTCTTCCACCATAAACTCTCACACACACTCAAATGCTTTGCATCTATGTCGAGCGTGTGCAGCCTCTGCTCGCAGTTGTTTGCCATTTTTGACCATATGTAAATCTGAATGCACTTCTGTTTGTGCCAGATGGTGCGAAGACACTGTTTGTCTTCTGTCTCCCCCGAGGACGCACCTGTTGGGGTTGAATCTAGCTCTTTCACTTTCTAAATGCTCTGACATATGGCTGCTGACGCAGGACCTGTGTTCGCTTCCTGAAGCTATAATTTCCGCTCTTGTCGTTAATAATGACGCAAACGCTAACAGTGAGGATCCTGCTTGAATTGAGACGCGAGCGGTTTGTGCATCCGTTGAGCTCTGACCCTCACGCCGGGTGCTCAAAGTATCAGGCGAGCCGTCCGTTGCATTCTGCGAATGCTATTTTGGAGCGAAGAGCGCGCTATCTTCTGAGAAATGTGAATGTAAATGAAGGCCAGATTCACCCACCAGACGATCCACACTTCAGACTCCATCCACCACGCCCTCGACGTGGGGTTGGCCTTGGCCCCGATCGCGCCGGGGCACATGGGAGATTAACTGGGCTGGCTTACTCGCTCAGCAGGTTTCCCGACTCTCTTCCACTCATCCCGGCCCAATCTGCCAGCTAGCCTCCTGCTCCACCGAGCCATGGCAGCAGGGCACCGCCAGCCCAGCCCGCCTTCATTACGCCTGCCAGATGGGCTGAGAATTAGATTCAAACTCCCACCATGGAGGTGGCAGGGGAAGTGAGGAGAGGGAGGGAGGGATGGAAGAGGAGGAGAGGGGATGAGGAAGGAAATGTGTAAGAGGAAGAAAGTAATGGTTTTTGTTTTCATTTATGTTGCAAGTTATTACATTTTAATGTAACACCCCTGGGACGCCGCCGCATTAAATGCCTGTTCTTGAATAATCGACGCTAACTGCGAGCAAATGCTAGGGAGAAATGAAATTAGCGAGCGCAGCAATTTGGCACAGTGATTATCGGCTCCTCGGAGGCACTTCCTGATGATTTAAGAATGCTAACATTTAAGCAAGTCAGATCTCATTACTCTTCAAGGTTAAATCGAGCCGTGTCTGAGGGGAGGCAGATGCTTGATTGGAAACTGCGCTTCCTTGTCTTTTTGTGTCGCTCTCCATTTTGCGCCGTCTAGAGCGCCATTTCCCGCATGCATGCCCGCTCCGGAGACTCGCGGCCCGGTGTCAAATCCCTGTGACACGTTTGGCTAATTGCTAATTAGATACCGCGCATAGCTTTGTGCTATGGCTTCACTGGATCAGTTTAAATCCTTGCCAGCCAGACCAAAAAGGAGCGTTGATTGCTTTTCCAACTCACTGTTTCTTTACTTGCGCTGAATTTTTCCCTCTTTCTTTGTTGTCCCATGAAAGAAAAGAATGATTTTCAAAGCAATTTTGGCCCTGGCATCTCCTGGCTCGCTGTTTACCTCCGCCAGCCATACACATCTGCTCCGCACACCAACTTGATCCAATTAGGTGACACCAGACAATGTCTTCCTCCTCCGCAAGCCCGGCTCGGTGCCAGGGGTCCTGCACAATAAAGAACTCTTTTCCATTCCTTCCATTTCGCAGCGTCGGTGCGTTTTAACAGTGTTTACCCTCCGTCCACGTGTCAGCCCGCTTTCAAAAGGGGGCTCAGCTGGAGAAGCGTCGGCCGCGGCGGATAATGATGCGAGCGGGAGCGGCGTCCTGGATGCACACGCGCTTTCCTGTAAATCCCCCCCGTCCACTGCGACGCGCCCCGCAAAGTTGAGGGACAGGCGGGTTCGGACTTTTATCTCCACTTTGGAAACGTGGCAGAAAGCAAAATGTTTCTCGCCGCACTGACGAGATCCGTTTAAAGCGAGGCAGGAGCCGCAGCGCCGCTTTGGGGAATCCGTCTATTAGTTTTTCCAAGCTGTTGTTTTCTCATGCAGGGGGGGGGAAATCATTGCAAGTCAAATGTAATCATCCCGCCGTAGGGTTCGCTCTGTCTCGAATAATAATAATAATATTAGGTTGGGTCGATGGCATTGCCAACATCAAGCTTGTAATTTAAATTTCTGAGACACGAGTACGGAGGCTGACGTTAATCACAACCAATCACGGATGTTATCCTTGTTGTTTTTTTTCCCCCCTTGTTTATAACAGCTTTATCTTTTGGCGCATCTTGAAATTTGGCAGCCTGAATTCATTATCCGCAGCGTTTCATGTTAGACAACAAACATGCTGCCTGTAATGTGGGATCCGGCCCCTCCCACCAACGCGCTCCGTCCTATCCGACGTCCTCGGCATCGCGTTCCATCTTTGATGTGGCCAAAAGGGATTTCTGGATGCGAACAGGTTTACCTCGGGAAGGAGGAAGAAGTCTATAATTGTAACCAGACGTTTCCACATGAAACATTCATGCTTAAGTGATTAGCAAAGATTAAGGTGGGTTTGTTTTGCCTCTTAGGAGGCCCCCGTGACAATTTGGAAATGGATTGAGAGCAGCTTTGGGGAGCGCGGCCTCCCTAATCCAACGCCACTGGTTTTCACCCACCTTTGCTGAATTATACATCACATTAAAGTTCTCACATCAGCTCCGCAGCCAAAGGGCCTAAAGGTGTTAAACTACCTAAACCTTAAATCCTTTGAAGCATTCCCGAGTATTTCCAGGATTTTAAGTGAAACAGGCTCGGCGAGGAGGCCGGTTTGTCAGAACCGCTTCCATTGTGCCAGCATTAGCAGGCGGAGGCGGGGGGGGATCCTGCTGCGATGAATTCCGACTGACGGCGCCCGTTGTAATCAGAGTCGTAACGTGTGCGTTCGCCATTCCCGAGACGACGGAGTGGATGTGCGGCGGTCCGGCCAGTCATGTGAATCCATCTCCCTCTCCGAGGCGCGCTATCATGTAACCTATTTCAATATCGTCTTGCTATCGCGTGGATGAGGCGGCGCCCCCCCTCATGCGCCGGTTGATGTGATCCCCAGATATATTCATTCACATCTAATGATAAAAGATGGCTTTGGACGGGTCTACTTATTTGACAATCATTGGAGTGCCGCGGTGATGGATGGCGTGAAGGACCTCCAGTCCTGTCTCCTCCCACCGCATAACCACGGCTGCCTCTCTTGGCCCCGCCCCCCCTCGCCACCGGCCCCGGGTTCATTTTCCCCGGCCCAGCTCAAGGTCTCCCCGCGCTTTAAAAGAGAAATATCAAATTGAATTAAAATTGCTCGTTCACCCAAAACACAGTCCCGCGCGCCTTTAAAATCACACAGCTGTTCCCACAATTCATTGCTGCAAAGTCAATTCCTGTCTCTCACTTTCTGTGTCTCTCCGGGCGCGTGGTAATGTGAATTATTCATGCCAGCGGGGCCTCGGCGTGCTTCATCATGTTAAAGTGCCCATGACATTACTGATGGAGCCACTAACGCCCCCACACTGCTAGCTATGCTAATGCGTGGGGAAGGAGGAACGAGGAGAGCTGCCACCACCTCCAGGGATCAGGAGGACAAGTGCAGATCATCTATTAGAAATTAACACTTGGAAATTAGATATGACCTCTTGCTTTAAATCACCGCCGTGAGAAAACACAAAACACACTTGATGTTGCCCGATTTTTGAGTTTGTTCTCGAACCCCTCGACTGTTTTACTGGCAAAATATTTACAAGAGCGGTAGGGGCGTCATTAATAAATGATGATGAAAAAAAGGGTTTTTTTTTTCATGATTTAGCCTGTAGCTTCTCCTTCTGCTAAATGCTAACAGGCTCAGTATGGATCCTCAGTGGGGGGGGGGGGGGGCATTTTGTTCTTTTTCCGCCAAAAAAAACTTTTTCCAGCTCCAAATGTGTCACGCCGAGCAGCGAAGTTGGACTGAGGCATAGATCGGGCGGGTCACGCGGGTGCGCATCGGCCCAATATCGGCGCGGCGTCGCGATGGCGTGCAGCTCGACGCAGCTCGACTGCCACATTTCCCACAATTTGCTTTTCTTCATCGGCGGTGATGTGCTGAATGGCCTCGCTCTCAGCTGTAACGCGGACACTTATGTTGCTGATCGTCGTGATTAGTGCCCTTTTTAGATCCGGAGCTTCTTCGCCTGTGTGAGTGATTGAATACGAAAACTGGTGCTGGACCATAATGTGACAATAAAGCAACATTTCAAATAACTTCTTCCAAAGCTGCTCTTCTCACTCGACTTGAGAGGAGCCTCAGTGCCGTTCTGCTCAGTGGAAGCGATCGGCTCAGGGGGACCCGGGGGGATTACTCGGTGCTGGTGCGAATCCCTGCTGGGAGCTCATGTTGTATTTATTGTGAATGCTGAAACCCGATAGGCCGGCTCCCTTTTAAGTGAACAGAATGAGCTTTGATGATGATGATGATGGTGAAGCCAGAGCATCACCTGCTGCTTGGGGGGGGGGCAAGATTTATTTTGTGGTGCATCGATTCCTGGCTATGAAGCGTCTGATCAGTCAGAATTTTAAACTGTTGAATCGGTTTGTTTTTGCTTTGCCCCCCCCCCCACCCCCCCGCCGCCACTCCGACAGTGGGCTCACGTACAGAAAACAGGAAGAGCGAAGAAAAGCAGCGGCTGAACATGAAATAGTCGCTTTGTGTGAAAGCGGCCTCTGATATGCTCTTTGTGAAGCTTTTCGCACCTTTTCAGAAACCCGCTCGCATGTCTGTAAAGGCGCTGGGCGAGACGAGCGCAACCGATACCGCGGTTCCCACACGCTCTGCCTTCTGAAATTTCACAACCGATAGCAGTTACTGAGAGTTGGCCTCGATTAGATCTCACCTGGTTAGAAGATGACTGGAAGGGAGGCGGGGGGGAAACTGTTGAGCAAAAACAAGAGCAGATAGCGGGCCCGGTCGCATCTCTGAGGTTGCGCCGAGGTTTCGTTCGGCACGTCGCCGGCCTTCCCCAGGTGCACCGCGTCCTCCACAGATGAGTGGGCGGACTCGGAAACGACGCCCTGCTCACCGCACCCACGCTGTTCTAGCTTCCGTTTCCAAGTTTCAGACAGAGATTCTTCAAGTTTGATTAAGACTCTTTCCCCTGTTGACGGCAAACCAGGTCAACGCACGTGACTCCAGGCTTTATGTATGTCAAATCTCAGCCACGTGAGGGTGGGGGAAGGGGGGGGGATGAGCCTCGCCCCACGTAGGCAGGAGATCTGGCTCCTGACTAGCAAAGTTGCGTGGCTCCGGGGAGCTGAGCGATGTTATCACAATCAACAAACCATTCATGGTGCAGAGATGAGGAAGAAGGAAGGAAGGTGTTTGTTTTTTTTCCCTGGGCCGCCTCTGATTATTTTCTTTATCTCTGACATGCTCTGATTTAACGTGCTCCGTGTCACAACCGTCACTCACGCTAAGTCGCTACCGCGCGACGAATGCTATCAGCCGGCAAAGGTAGCGCGTGGAAATCTCTGACAGCTCAGAGGCTTTGCTGGGTTCAGGCCCATCAAAACGGGTCCATCCCTCAGAGATGCTAGCAGAGGGGTTAGCATTAGCGCTCAACCCCAATCTATTAGCCTGACTGGGAGCCTGCTCATCTCCTGCTGGAGACAAATATTGGTTTTGTTGATCGTTTCAGGAAAAAAAAAAACACCTCATTAAATAAACTTGTCAGCAGAATGTGACTTTCCCATGGGAGAGTAATCTCAAGGATATAGAAATAGTTGCAGCATCACCCCACAGGGGTTCCGCCACCTCCCCCTCACAATCCCCCCCCCCCCCCCCCCCCCGCATCCCTCATGCCTGGGAGCCACTGAGACTCTGGTGTAGCTGGAGTAAGACGGCAAAGTTTTCATTTACTATTTATGCAGCTTACTCTGTGAGAGCAGGCCTTCGGGGTAATGTTGGGTCTTTTCATAAGTTACAAAGATGTAATTAGACAAATTAACTCGGCAGACACTCGAGGTTGTGTTTTAATGCCGTGTGTGTTGCTTAGGTTGCTAATTAGCAGGCAGCCGCTGCTCCAGAATCGCACATCGCTCCCGAGGCCTTGCATCCATAACCTGACAAGCAGCAGCAGAGCGGTAATGAAGGCTTATGTATCCCACAGGCTCGGTTTGTCTCACTTCCCAGCCCGGTTTGATGCTGGAATTCACGCCGAGCCACTGTGCTGATCTCTCTTTCACGACCGCGTATCATTTCCTTCCAGGTTGGGCACGCCGGCCTGAAAAGGACGGCGATGTATTCAAATCAAACCGATGTGTTTTTGCCTCAGAGGCGCAGACTTTCATTTGAGCCAATCACCTTTATGGCTCAATTCATCATGGTCTGGGTCGACGTGTCCAGGTCTCTTGTTGTGAGGAGCACCCGGGGAGCCGATGAGCCATTTCCGCTCACCCGGCTCCTCTCCCACTTTTAATGACTTGCCGATGGTGATTTTCAGCCGAGCGTCTGTTTTTTATTGGCTCGGAATAAATTTCCTTTCCCTCTGACACCAGACATTCTCTTTAAATTGGATCGAGAGGGCTGAATGCCAAATCGGAAATGACCTAGCAACATGCAGATTAACTTATGAGAGAATTTATTTGTCCATTTACTGTATGTGGCCGCATTAAATTTGTGACAGTGTTTATCACCAATATGAGCCGCCTGCGAGCTTTTCATTGCTGTTGCCGTGGTAATGCCTTTATATACGGCGCGGGATTTTTCTTCCCCCTCTCTCTGTTTATTTAAATCTCTCCACTTTTGCACGGCGACTCGCGAAATGCGCGATTATCTGAAAGGATTTCGCCGAAACCTGGACGTCGACTGCGTCGTTATCCGTGATCCAGTCGTCTTTAACGTCGACGTTAGATCCGCTGGGATCTACTGAAGATAAAGAGAGCGGCGCTAGTCTTACGGTCCTAAACCGGGTTCAAGACTGCCCAATATTCACCTCCACACATCCGTGGAGCGTCGTGGTGCTGGTAGATAAGGCCAGATCCCGCAGCACGAGGGGGGGGGGGCAAGACTGGGGGGGGGGGGGGGGCGGCAAGACTGGGGGACAGACTGCCACCTTAAGGCCAAATATGCTGTCAGAGTGATGAAGGCTAGCTCTCTGCTACAGGACTGCATGATGAGCCGCCTCTGTCTGTCTGTCTGTCTGTCTGTCTGTCTGCCTGCCTGTCTGTCTGTCTGTCTGTCTGCCTGCCTGCCTGTCTGTCTGCCTGCCTGTCTGTCTGCCTGTCTGTCTGTCTGCCTGCCTGTCTGTCTGTCTGCCTGCCTGTCTGTCTGCCTGTCTGTCTGCAGCTTATGTGGACAGTGAAGAAAAAAGGTGCAGTGGGGAAGAAGATTCAGCAACATTTCACCACAAAGACTTAAACACCGTTAAGAGCTTCTCTGAGACGTGCTGGATCATTTGATTCCACCCCAGAGCCAGAGAGAAACGAGCCACGGGATGGTGTCCCTCCCGCCGCCTGTCGGAATTAAAGCCTCGGAAAGCAGCACGCGCCGGGCGACTCTGAGACCGGGAACTTCTCATTAACCCGCAGACGCAGGCTGCCATTTTAATCAACTAACCCGCGTTAAAGCGCTCGGCTTCCCGGGGCTCTTCTCGGTGGTTTGGTGTTAATCAGCAGGTGATGAATGGCTGAGATGTTGTTGCAGGTATTTGCAAACAACATAACACGTTCTCAGGTACTGACGCACGCACGCAGGCAGGCAATCGTGTTTACAAGCTAACCGCACAACGTCCACACCCACCCACGCACACACACACGTACGGCACATTGTATGGTTCATCTGATTTCTTCACACATGCACACAGGCACCTATATATTTGAAAAAAAACACTTCCTTGCTTACATGTGCTGCATTGCATTCTGATTAGGCACGGAAAGGAAGTGGTAATGAACTGTGAACACGCTGTTTCTTTCCATTTGTGGACCCCACATCGGCTCGCTCCCCCGCCCCTCCACACACAACCTGCATTATTCTGTCCGTACGTGTTGCTCCCAATTAACTCTTATCCCCTTTACTGTGATATTCAATGTTAAAATCCCCTTTTGACCCACTTGTATGCTACTACATACATGAGCCCTGATGTTATGACAACCGCTGCTTTTTCCCCCTCTAAGCTCTTTGCTGCTGGTGGCGTTAGCGTAAGACCTCTTGCCGAGCATTAATCCTCAACATTTTGCGGCGCTGCGGCTGCATAAACTTACCCAGATTTATGAATGAAATCTGTGCAACTTTTGGAGCCCGTTCTCACTCCCAGTGTGTCAATCTTAACCCGACCTGATGCTTCAGACGGCGGCGTGCACCTGTAGCATCGAGCGTTTCTTAGCAACCCTGCCGAAATCTATAGAAAAATAGCATTTTGGCGTTTGTACACCGTGCCCAGGGTCATTTTAGCATTTCTGATACGAACTTTATCAGATGGAGTTTGAAGCTTTTTAGGGGAAGATGCATTCGATGGACGTGATCCGAATTGAACTGATTTGTTTTTGCCTCATTTATTTTTCCTCTCCTAAATACGGCAGTAATTATTTTTCACTTTCACGGCTGCGTTTGCACCCAGACGTCTCATCGTTTCCCAACTTTCTTTTCATTTGTTTTTACAACAACAACTCTGCAAAACAAAAAGTGTGAAATCACATTTCCCTTCTATCTCGCCTGCACAATCTGCAATAACAGCCCCGCCCTCGCCTGCCTCGTGGATGTGAGTGTGTGTGTGTGCGTGCGTGCGTATGTGTGTATCAATCTTTTGTCATTTTTTTAATACTGCAAGCTTATCGGAGAAATGACAAGCTCAAATGAGCTGGCATGGCAATTACTGTAGTTTGAATAAATGCGGGTCTGTGCTTGCTTGTTTGCCTGTACGTGTGTGTGTGTGTGGTGGGGGGGGGGGGGGGGGGGGGGGGGGGGGTGGGGGGTGGAGGTGGGGTTGCTGGTGGTGGGGTTGGTAAGAACATTTACAGTTCGCTGATGAGCAACCCTGCTGTTCTCTTCTCCACTGCTGCATCCTAGTCCATTAAAACACACATTCACACACACACACACACACATTCACGCACACACCTCAGGAAACCTGTAATTAGCCAGTTAAGTGTCCCACAACCATCACAAAAGATCCTGCAGATATTCCTTGCAGTTCAGGAACAAACTTTCTCATCATATCGACCATATTTGGATCACCGCCTCTCACCCAATAATCACTTTGTTAGCTGGTGTAACACCAGGAAGTGTCTCCACACACACGCTGCGACGATGCTCCTGTCCTCTAAACCAAACGCAGGAGAGCGAGAAGAGCCTGCAGAGACGAAGAGGTGTCAAACATGGAAATGTCAAACAGTTACAGCTCGTCGCCACAAAGATTTCCACACCGTCGGTGTATATCTGCAAGTGTGTGTGTGTGTGTGTGTGTCTGTGTGTGTGTGTGTGTGTGTCTGTCTGTCTGTCTGCCTGTCTGCTGTAGGCAGCTGTCACCTCTAAACAGCAGCATTCCTAAGTGGCGGGGGCCAGGCGTTGACAGCTCTGCTACTGCCACCGGGCAGGTTAGAGGGGCCTCTCTCCATCGAACAACCCCATCACCTCCACCACCACCTCCCCTCCTCCTCCTCCTCCTCCTCCTCCTCCTCTTCCTCTGTTCATCACTCTCTCCCTCTCTCCTTTTGCTCAAGCGTGTTTTATGTGTCACTACTCTATAGAAAAAGATCAAGATGGATGGATGGATGGATGGAGGGATGGATGGATGGATGGATGGATGGATAGATGGATGGATGGATGGATGGAGGATGGATGGGTGGATGGATGGATGGATGGATGGATGGATGGATGGATGGATGATGATGGATGGGTGAATGGATGGTTGGATGGATGATGGATGGATGGATGATGGATGGATGGATGGGTGGGTGGATGCAGGGATGGATGGATGGATGGATGGATGGATGGAAAGATGGAGGATGGATGGGTGGATGGATGGATGGATGGATGGATGGATGGATGGATGGATGGATGGATGGATGGATGGATGGATGGAAAGATGGAGGATGGGTGGATGGTGGGATGGATGATGGATGGATGATGGATGGATGGGTGGATGGATGGGTGGGTGGATGGAGGGATGGATGATGGATGGATGGGTGGGTGAATGGATGGATAGATGAATGGATGATGATGGATGGGTGAATGGATGGTTGGATAGATGGATGATGGATGGATGGATGATGGATGGATGGATGGCTGGGTGGATGGAGGGATGGATGATGGATGGATGGATGGATGGATGGGTGGGTGAATGGATGGATAGATGGATGGATGGATGATGGATGGATGGATGATGGATGGATGGATGGATGGATGGGTGAATGGATGGATAGATGGACGGATGGATGATGGATGGATGGATGGATGGATGGATGGATGGATGGACGGATGGATGGATGGATGGATGGATGATGAAGGATGGGTGAATGGATGGATAGATGGATGGATGGATGATTGATGGGTGAATGGATGGATGATGGATGGATAGATGGATGGATGATGATGGATGGGTGAATGGATGATTGGATGGATGGTTGGATGGATGGTTGGATAGATGGATGATGGACGGACGGATGATGGGTGAATGGATGGATGGATGATGGATGGACGGACGGACGGATGGACAGACCCGTGTGCATCTCCAGGCCAAACACAGCCATGGACACGTGAACCCTCTCCAGCCCATCTCTCCTCCCCGTTGCTCCAGCAGCATGTGGAGAACTTGGAGCTGTTGCCCACTGACCTGTTGAGGCAGCTCAGCTGAGATATGTGTCAGGGCTGCAGCAGCCATCCCTCACCCCTGGATGGGACCAATTTACCGGCCTGTTGCGGCTCATGGAGCCTTTGTCGAAGCGCTCAGAGGGATGAAGCGGGCGGCGGCAGCCTATAGGAGCCTCTCCAGCTTCTATCTTTCTAAACATACCTCACACAGGAAGAGATGAAGAGGGATTTTTGCTGCAGCTCTCAGGAAATGGCGCTGCATTGTGTTCAGACGCCAGCGCCGAGCGAATTTCAGTGTTACCGCTGACCTTAAGGTAATCTGCACAGAGATGGCGTGTATTGGAAAACTAATGGACGCGGCGTGGAGTGGTAAATCAAGGTCACGTAATTGAATCCGCCTAACGACCTTTGTCACGTGTCACTGCCTCTCCTGTGGTTATTTTTCTCCCATGTCAGTCTAATAAAGCAGAAACGCGTTAGGAGCTTGCCTGTTTATGGCTTTTTAGCCTTGCGTGCATGGATGGCTGGATGCGCTCTGCTCGCTGACACATTCATCTATCCAACAATCACAAGCACTTTAACGCACACGACAACCACAAGCTATAGCGTGCACTTATTAATGAATGAACAGCCATTTTACCGTAACCTTCGACCTTCCTGCCCAAACATAATATGGTAAATATCTTTTGTTGGGCGTCGTGGTTGAGTTGATTCTGCTCACCCTTGTGGGAGGGATGGGGTTAATTGATAAAACCATAGCTTACGGTCCATTATTGATGGCAGCAGTAACCCAAACCAGTCGCTTTAGAGGCAATCTAAATGCATTGAGTCTTCAATCGGCAGTGGGACAATGAGAGAAACTGTGTGTGTAATTTATCTGGCTTAAGTGTCTGTCGGGGAAACGGATCCGGGATCGGCCTTTATGACAGGCGTATATCAGATCCTGTGTCGGGAGCCCTCACCCGTGGCCCAGGTCAAGTAAATCATCTTTTTAATTAAAAGTCAAACCGGTTAAAGCGCAGTTGACGCACTGCAGCCACAATGAAGTCGCCTCCTAAGTTCCTGGTTAAAAGAAAGCTGTGTCATATCCTGTCTGCGTCGGACCGGTTCAGAGTTACTGGCGCTACTGGCCTCCCTCTGACTCCATCAGAGTGGTCACGCAGCGCCAGGCCCCCGCTGCACAAAGCCAGACCCCGGTTCACAGCGCCCCGACACATGGAAACTATTATTTGATTCTTAACTGGAGAGGAAATCATTTCATATCACAAAAAGCAAATTACCAGCCGTCCAAATATTTAGAGAATGAGATGAATTCAGACCTCCTCCTCTACCTTGGCTTCCTGCACGGAAACTCTAATTCAGGATTTAAACAAAGTTGGGAAAGGAAAATAAACGAACGGGGGGGTGGGGGGGAGGGGCTGACCTCAGCAGCACCACAGACGAGACGGCAGTGGCGGTTGTGAAAGTGGGTTCTTTGAATCCAGAGTGAAAGTTTGCTCTGTGCAGAGGATGCTGTGTGTCAAACAAATGAAGTGTGTGTGTGTGTGTGTGTGTGTGTGTGTGTGTGTGTGTGCGTGTGGGTGTGTGTGTGTGTGTGTGTGCGTGCTAGAG
This sequence comes from Takifugu rubripes, assembly GCF_901000725.2. Lineage (NCBI taxonomy): Eukaryota > Metazoa > Chordata > Actinopteri > Tetraodontiformes > Tetraodontidae > Takifugu > Takifugu rubripes. The sequence continues at coordinate 8,395,102 of NC_042305.1, forward strand.
GAGGAAGCGTCTCCTTTATGCAAGTATCTCCGTTTGCAGAGTAACTGCCAGCGCAGAGCTCCCCACGTGGCCTTTAGAGCACGAGGAAGCCGTCTGACCTTCACATTTATGTTCTACAGCGACAACGTCCACTTCAAATAGCCTCATCTCCTTAATTTTCATAAAATATTAACAGTAATTTATTCTAGAGGAAACGTGAAGCGCTGATGGGAGAGCGAGGGTGGTGGTCTCACCCCTCACTCCCCCTCCTTCCCTCTAATTCTCCCCCTCATCTCTCACCTCTTGACCTAACCCATTTTTGATCATCTCTGAGAAAAATGGGGTCCGACTGTAGGGACCACGGGAACAGAAAATGTCCTTGAGCTATTTGTCTCGTCCCTTTCGACTCTCAGCGAGCACTGCCAGCCGACGCGTTCCTTCCACACCTCCCTCCCTCCCTCCCTCCCTCCTCTCTCCTCCCACTGCAGTGCTTCGAGACAGCTGCGTGTCTGTTTGTGCTTCATTCATAATTGTGCCAAGATAATTAAGAGCTTTCTGTAAAATGATAGCTTTGTCAGGCTTCTCAGATGTTACCTAACAAGGCAGCCTACAAAGGTGTTGGTGTCGCGCATTCATCATTGTCATCTGGGGCTAATTACCGGCCTATAAATCACTAGTCTGACCTGAATGATCCGCAGCCTGGAGGAAGTGCCTGCGCTCTGTTAAGGTGGAGCAGAAAAACCTCGTCTTGTGTTTGCCGCCGCCACTGGCGTTGGGAAAGATCGTCGTTTTAATCAACGGTGGGGTTTCGTTGAATTATTAGCAACGTGCTCACTGCCCAATATAGTTTATGCATTACTGTCCTTACTCCTGTTTTACCAGAAGATGAAGTCATTGGAGTCATAGAGAAGCTAAGTGAGATAACATTGTGTGAAGCAAGCAGGCTTTAAAGTGTCCTAGCCCTGACTTTTACAGCGATAGGAAGGTTAAGTTCACACCGTGTTAGATTTATGCTGCCTTTCAAGCATCCTTCATTCCCACTTACTTACCAGATCAAGCAATCCCTGGCCAGTCTATAAAATCCCACAGCTTACTTTTCTTTAATTAAATGCCACTCGTAATGCTCCCGGAGCACACCGTATATCTGCGGCCGTAGCTTATGCTTTAAAAAGCGCCACCTTTAATGTGGCGCGGTGTCTGCAGCTCGGCTGCACCGAGGGGACCGAGGAACAGGGCATCCATCTTAACAAGGTCACACCATTTGATTTTTAATATAACGGTCATCGCTCGGGCCCCGTGTCCTCCGTTGAAATATTAGCGCCCATTAATGATGCGGAAGCCTCGCCAGCCCACCCCTCCCCACGGGAACACCACCGTCAGTGGTTCGGTACATGAGGGTGTGCGGATTTGGAGCTCAGGCCTTCTCCCACTGGCTGCCAGGGGCTGGCCCACAGCCTGCTTTACAGGCCAGCTTTATGGCTTTTATTATGCACATTTAACAGCGTCTGTAATTCTCTCGGATGGCTCGGCGAAGCGAAACGATGAGCTGCTGGGACATAACGTGGGTTGGATGAGGCTCTGACCTTTTTGTTTTGGACATGAAAGATGAAGCTCCTCACTCAGAGATGTTCTCTCCGCGAGCTGGCCGGGTCACCGCGCTGCTCCCCTTCGTTTCGGCACGTCCGCGTCGTAGCGGAGCTCCTATTCGGGACGCGGGGCGACATCACGGCGCGCTCAACACGTACTCCCTCCCAACACCGACTAGTCTCATAAATTTGTCAGAATTAAAAGAGATTTTCAGGCTTCTCCAAGGACAAAAATAGTCGACTAAAAGCTGCTTTCACTTCTGATTGATGTTTCTCGGCTACGTGCAAATTAGAGGCACAATTGCGCAGAGGGGCGAACAATAATGCGCGTCAGACATTTGCTGTCAGCGTTAATTCCGAGTTTCAAATCGGGAGCAGCGCTGAATCGCGATCATCGGCGCTAATCGGCCCGCTGGATGGCGTGTTTATCTAACTCCATCTCTGTGGGTTTTACTGCTCGGCTTATTCTTCCATGTAAAGCGCGGCTCGTGCGAGAGGTGCTCTCATAACAAATTACCGCAGCACCTCCTCTCAACATGGCAATCGAGCTGCGCGACGGTCCTCAAGTTGGCGTGTTTACACAACCCGTGATCCTTCCCGCCGCCTCCTTGACTCAGAAAGATTTCCAGGTCAATCCAACTAAACCGCACAGATGTATCTATCTGAGCCCAGCTGTCGGGAGAAATAACCATCACAGCAAATTTAGGCTGTAGATCTGTGGACAGTGACCTCAGAGCCAGTGTGTGACCTCTACGATGAGCCAAAGAGGAATCGGAACGCTGCCGGTCTAATTCTTAAAGTGAATATTGAAATGTACCCAAAAACTGATATCACAACCAGACTAACTAAATTCCTTCATGAAAGAAGTGGGTAAAGGTAAGAATCTGGTTTTTCATATTTTTAAAGCACACGATTCAAAAGCATTGGGCTGCTTTTTTTTTTTTTCCCTCAGCGATTTGAGGCAAATCAAAGAAATGCTGAAAGTTTTCTTCTCTTTGTGACGGAGGGAGGTCATGCTTGATAAAGGCAGGACCAAGGATGGCCCGGCGGCTCCTTTTAAGAGCCCCACTTAAGGTCTGTTTTTGTGCGTCCAGATGTTTTGTGTCTTTAGTTTGTGAACAGTCCAACAAAAAGCAGCAGGCATAATGATGGAGAGGCCGAACGGCAGGGCCTCACAAAAGCTAGCGGTGTGCTTAATGTGATTTAGCACTGAGGCTGCAGCGAAGGACTTTATCTCCTTTGAGGAAGAGGTTACCAAATTGAAATGCAAATCTTAACATTTTGGAATTCATTAGGGCTGACACAGCCCTCTGGAACAACAAGAAAATAAATGTGCGGCCCTGAAAAGGGGGTTGGGGGAGGTCTCCTTTCAAATTCCTCCTGTGAAAGCGAATGAAAAGGAATGAGTCCAACCTTCTGACTCTGTTATTTTATTTCACTATCATCCTCATCTGTTCCAAAAGCTGACATGAAGCTAGCGGTTTTTCCAGCAGCCTCGCGGTTGTAAAGATCCCATATGGAGCAGGTGTGGCGTCCCCCGATAAACTCCTGCAGCTGCTCCTGCTAAGCAGCTAACTAACGCGCCGACTAAGCCCCTCCAGGTACGAGGAAAACACACCGCAATCATGACAGAATAATCTGCCGTAATAATATAACATAAACGTTGTTGTCCTCGCTGTTTTTGCCTGAAAGCTAAGCAAAGTTCCTTTATTACATTACAGAGGAATGTAGCGCGAAGGTAATTTAAGAGTTGAGATGCTTTCAAGGCAGATTTTGATGTTGAAAAAGAAATCTTTTCACGCTCTCTCGCTCTGTGACAGTTCCGATCCCTCAGTTATTCTGACACAAACACACCAGCACGCGGCGCGCGCGCGTGCGTGCCCGCGCCTCCATTCCCCGCTGATGGATGGCAAGTTGTGATCTATATCTCGTGCACACTCTTCCCCCAGAGGATTGATTATAATCAGAGAGACAGGCCTTGTACACAGCTGCTTTTGTCTGAACAAACAAAGGCTGCCGGTAATTGGATTCACATTGAGAGGCAGATATTTAAAACAGTCTTCTAAGTAAGACAAGCTGCTCGTGTTTGAGGAGCACTTTGTGACCCAGTCAGCTCCACCGTTCCGGTCCTGTTCCAGGAGCGCCTGGTCATGACGGGCGACTCCGTTTCAACCTCGGGGGACGTTATTACGAGGAACCTGTCAGTCACAGCGGGTTCAAAGGTCACCCACCTCCCTTTTCTCTGCGGGCTCCTCCTTGTGGGGCACTTAAGCAGTCCATTAACTCCCACGATTTGACTGCTACAGCGAGCGACTTTTGTTAAAGGTTTGCTTCCCACGTCAGATTATTGGCTAAATGCAAAGATTTGAGAAAAATGCCTTTGCGTTAGGAGGACGTGATGTATGGAGTCTAATCCAAGCGGGTCAAATACCGCCAGTTACAGATAATTAAACCAGTGAAGGGCTGATTAGAGGCAGCAAGACAAGAAATCAATAAAACATGGCCAGACAAAGTGTGTTTGATTATTTACATACTTGGGACTGGGAGTCGGGGAGAGGGAGAGATGACTGCCATTTTATGTCTGGGTTTGAGGGAAACAAGATAGAGATCAGCCTCAAATGGCTGCAGTCAGAGGTCTCAGGGCTCAGGGGACATCAGCGCCTCGCCATCCATCCTTCACCCAGATGTAGACACTCCATTATTCAGGCTCTGTGAGCCTGGATTAAATGCCATCCCACCCCTGATTGTCTTTCCACCTCCACTCTGTCCTGTTGACATTGGCCTCCGCGGCCTAAGAGGCGGCTCCAGTCGATCAGTCATGTTGAGTCACAGTCCAGCCTTAGCAGATCCTGGAGGATTAACTGGCCTGAGCTAAAAGTGAGCTACAGGATAGATGGGTGTTCAGGACCCTGAGAGATGTCCAGCTCCTCTAAGTGTATTTGCACAGTTGCCCTGGCTTAATGGCCAAAGTTGAGCAATGTTTTCCTTATTTAAGACTCAGATCTGGGTTTGGATACACGTTATACCTTCGCACATTTGCCTTTTGATACTGGACTCTGTGGTCTAGCCTCAAGTGTTAGCGCTCTAAGGGCAAAGTGAGTTTCCCTGTTCCATTTCAGGTCATTGACAGAAGATCAGATGTCATAGGAACCATACCCAGAGGAAACCTTAGATGAAGTGATGCAAAAGGTCATCTAAGGTCATGGACGGAACCAAAGATGGAGGAGAGGAAGAGCATTTTGCCGGTGCGGCCACTGTTTCTGCGGCGTTCGTCCTCCTGCGCTCTGATTGGCCGAGAGCTCAGCGGCAGTAATATGCCATTACGTCTTTGTACCCATGCGGCTCGTTGTGGTTTTTCTTATCAAGCTGTGAAATTTGTTGGCTAGAGCAGAATCGCTTTGGAATTGTTCGAGTGTGAAACCAGCAGAAATGACTGTTGATTAGAGCGACGCAGCTTCATTTCCTGTCACGACTGCACAGAATAAACTGGTTTTAGATGGCAGTACCCAGATCCTGTAGGAAATTGTTTGGTTATTGCACAATGGGGGGAAGCGATGACGCGTCGTCCATCTTTAACTGGGGTCAGTTGTTGCCATGTTGTTTTGTTGGCCGCCGCTAATTTCTTTTTCCTTTTTAGAGAAAAATATGGTGGATTGAAATGGGGTTTAAATCACCCAATTAACTGGATGACTTTGGCCTATAACAAAACGATCTCCTCCAATTAAAGCGATGGGTTTTATTGATAATGAACAATCCGTAGTCACCATGTAGTCGACAGGAACACGTGATTAATATTTATACTTCTAATTATTCTATGTGCATTTTTAATTGCATCTAAATATCCCTCCAAGAGGGTCTCATTAGGGTAGAAAATTATTCCAAGCAAACACGGCTGCTAGTTGAAAAGCATTTTTAAACATCATCATTTTCTGCCTCGTTTTGCTGAAGTTCATAAACTGTGAATGTATTCATTAGAATGAGTATTTCCTCAAACTGAGTTGACTTGAGAAATTGTGAGTGATTAAATATTAGTTTGAATACAATTAGCATTGATTAGCAAGCTCTGCTATGGCAGATAATGAAAATCATAATGAAGCTTCGTGGAATTTCCCCTTTTAATTTTGGTCTTCCACAACCACAAATGCACGCCATTCATTCATTCATATTTATTTTATTCTTATTTATTTAGTTGCTGTTACGCTTCCTCATTGAGATGCTGCTAGCGTGTGCTAACAACAGTCTGCAGTGGATGTAATGGTTCTTCTTAGGCTGCCAGAGCCATTACTAAATCCTGCACAGACCATTAGACCGCATGAGCTTAATTGTGCATTAATTGGATAATTATCCCTGCACTTTGTTTTTCACTCGTTTTGTCAAATCTTCTCCCCGGCTTTGGCAAACCGTCGGTCATTTGTGAGAGCTCCCTTCCGTCATTAGGTTTGTCAGCGGAGCGAGGAGACGCAGAAGGTGGAGTCGTCGTCCTGTGGCGGGAGATTTGCCAGTGGGAGGTGTCGCTCCACGTGGGTGGGAAGTCTGATTGATGGGGGACTGGTTTGTCCTCCTCTGTGCTTCCATGTTGACCCACAATGCACGCTGCATTTGTGTCGGAGCCGGCAGGGAAACCGGGAGCAGGCATGCATTGTTAAAAAGGCAACAGCTCTCCAGTGTGCCAGGTGAATTATTTATGAACTTTTTAAAGAGATTTTATTCATCCCATCCTCTTGTTTCCCCCTGCCATTATTGTCTGGGCTTTAAGCGCGTGCCGCAGCACTCTCAGATTGCTGCCATTAAGCCCGGGGAGCCATCTGATGGAGTTATCAAAGCAAATGTTTGGCACATTTGATAGCGTTTGAAATGTCCTCCTGTAATAAACTCTCTGGGGAGGAAGTGGGGCCGGCTTTCCAGGCAAATAGCTGTTTTTCCGATATCACAGGGTGTCAGAATACCCACGTATTCTGCGGCTGTCAACAAACACAAAGCACCTACTGGTTGGTGCTTGAAGTGTTCACCAAAGGTCACTGGACCAAGTAATTATCAATGGAAACTTCATTGATAATTACAACAGTTCTGCTGCTGCAGTTACGGCTCCTTCGTCGGCTTTATTCCCTATTTAAAGGCAACATCAGCTTCCAATTTAACTCAGAACGAGACAGATGTTGATGGTACATGAACCAATTTGCAGCTCTGCAGAAAAGACTCTGGAAACCCTGATGTTTTTATTGTGCCAGTCGAACCTTTATTCACAGATTGGGTTCTTTTCTGGTGTATTTGTCAGAAGGCCTGAATGGGAGGGGGGAGGGCCCAACTAAATCAGGAGTGTAAAGGTCAGAGGTCAGACTACACTGTGCATTTTTGTTTGCATTGAGCCGGAGCCGCCGATGCAGAGGCACATTTGTGCCACCTGCTCTGCCTTAATGAGCACGACTCCGCCGTCGTCTGCCAGAGCGCTGGCACGTCTCCCGCTGATTAGACAAGTTAAAGCTAAGTCCTGTATCATTCCCTGGAGGAGCCTCACGAGCTTTGTCTCGACTAATAATAGCCATAAATACAATCACTCCAGAGTGTTAAAATGCTCCTCATAAACATCATCCTGTTTTCATTTTGTTTATTATTCATCTTGTCCAATTACCATTCTAAAGGCGGAGTTTTTCTTGCCAGGCGCTGAGGGAAAAGGAGATTAAAAGGCAATGAGGAAACATCTGTGTCTCTGCTTTGCCACAAATCTGCATCTCATTCTTACCGCTGGCATCCAAAAAGACAGCAGCCGCAATGCGAGGGGGGGAAAAAAAAGTGAAATACCACAAGACAGGGCTGGTGAATACAGGGAAGGGTTACCATAGAAACACCTGACATGGGTTTATGGGCTGCATCGCATCATATGCTATCAATTACCATAAATCTTCTGTCGGCGAGGGCGGTCGTTAAGGTGTGCCTCGGCAGTGAATGGCGATGTGTTGATCTCCACATATCTAAAGAGCTGCATCGGCGCTCTTTAAATCAAGAGGAAAATGGCTGCAAATTTAGCCGCTGACAATAGAAAGATGAAGAGCGCCTCTAATGCGTCTCCTTCCACCAGCCGCTATGCAAATCAGCAGGAACATCGGGAGGAAAAAACGCCGGCAGATTTTTTTTCACGACATTGTCGACGTGAATGATTGCCAAATCAAAACATAGTGGAAGCCATAATGTGCTGCGGCGGCGTGCGTTTAGGCCTGATCATCTCTGACTGGGCGTCTTCGCTTTCATCCCTCGGTTGTCACGCAGCTGTCTGCGCATTAGCAGCCGGCAGCGGGAACCGTGTCGGAAAAAATCGCTCCTCCCGAGCTTCCGTCCTGTCGACCTCCGCCGCCGAGCGACGGCAGCGGAGGGCAGGCTCAGGCGTGTCTCAGCAGCTCCCGTCAGCGCGACCCCCCCCCCCCATACTGGGCGGTGCGAAAAATCGAGTGACCTTTTCGCCACGGCTCCCTGATATTAACGCCATCTCTCCACTTTTATTACCATGGGAACGTTACGCACAGCATTAGACCTAATAAATGACGTTTTCCTCGGCTTCCGTCTCTCGTCGCTCTTCGCCGTCTCCCCCCCCCCCGGCCCCTCGCGGCCTGCGCTCCTCGTCTTTCCCTGCTCCTGAGCCGATAACCCGGCGTCCCCGGGGGGGCCAGCCTCCATAACTGCGTCAGTTCACAGCCCTCTTATTCCAGCAGAATTGCTTAATTGGTATGTGTTCTACATAACTGTTGGAGTATTAGACTCACAAATGAAGGTTAGAACCTCGGTGCTTGTAATCGACTGAAAGAAATTGATTTGTGCTCAGCTGCCCTTCTGGGACGAGACTTTATGGTTCTCTGAAGAAATGAGGCTTTTATAATTGTGCCCCCCACCACCACCGCTGCTCCTCTCTCCTCTCCTGTCCTCTTTCTCTCCCTTTCTCATTTCCTGCTTGCTAACTGCTTTGTTGACATTCATGGAAAGGCGAGACACTGGCAATTTATCGCCGATGTGCCTCGTCCTCATGTTTCACTACATTCGGCACACGCTATGTAAATTCGCTGCCGCCACGGCGGCCATACCGTCTTGCGCTGCATATATAAGCGTCTCTTCCTGCGGCAGGGCAAATCTAATCATCTTAGGTATTCTGTCAGTGAAAATCAGATTCCATTATGTGAGATCATGTCGGAGCCGTGAAGCAGGTACGTATTAACCAAACTAGGCCAACCAGGAGAAATTGTCTTTTGATTGATCGTCTCGGATTCCGTCGGTGCTTTAAGGCTCCGCGTCAATATCTAAATGTGCGTGATTAACGAGGGCCTCGGCGCAGCTTTGCGGCGGCGCCTCTAAAGTGGTCATCCGCGGGAAATTCCACGATCAAACCGGGGCGTTTTCTTTCGTGGGTTCTGGGTCCCCATTTTCAATTTAATACAATTATTTAATGCCTCCGCCAGACTAACGGTTTGTTTTGATGCATGAGAGGAGCTCAGAACGGGGAGAAAATAGAGCTAAGAGAATGAAATTTGACATCAGACAGAATGAGATCAACCAGACTTAACTCGGTTTATCCCGCGGTGCGTCGCGCCTTCGTGCTGTCTGGCTCGTGTCCTGTGTGACATAACCTGCCACTGTGGCGAGGGTAGATTATTCATGCCCACTTTGGGGTGGGGGGGGGTTACAGGAAGGAAATTATATTTCACGCTGGTGCGAGTGTCACCTATCAGGTTAAAGAGGAGCGAGATGTCGTTGATGCTGTTGAAGGAGGACGTCACCTGCAAATGCAAACCGCCCTGACCTCACATGCCGGCCCGGCTGATTGGTTGCATAAACAGCTGAGCGCCACATGGCATCAACATGCAGACAGCAGCTTGATTTTATTTGCACAGAAAGCCTGTGTAGCTAAAAATTCTATTTGCGGTGCGCTCTCTTATCGTCGTCTGGATGCTTCTGATTAATAACAGCTGCTGAATTTCAGCGGAATGGAGCTGATTCAACCCACCTGTGGCATCAGACGCAAACGCTGACGGGAAAGTCCGACGCGCTCAGCGTCGATCTGAAGAAGAGCCGGTTCAAACGGGCGGTTCCTTAGCAACACATTTACAGATCTGCTAAAATTGGCTTTTGAATTAGCCTAAATCATGTTCTATATTAGCTAAATCAAGCTTCCGAGTCCTGACTTGAATCTGTAGTCTGAGTCCGTCCCAGGAAGCTAACAACTTTAGCAGAAATATGTTGATTCAGTTAAAAGCATCCTGTGAAGAATTATGGAAGTATCTCTTTATTTAGCCAGAAGCCCATGAGCAGGCACAAATATTACTGCTGGGGGGGGGGGGGGGGGGGGGGGGTTCTAACAGTTCCTTGTTTTGTTTTGTTTTTGTTTTTGGTGCATGTACAGCCCAGGTAGTGGGCATAAAACCTCATTTTAATTTATGGTCTGTGTAATGACTCCTGCTTCATGTTTGTCAGGTTTTTATTGATTGATATTTATTATTTTATGTTGACTTCTGCTGCCAAAGACATTGTGATTGTTTCAGTGTCGCTCAGCCTGATTCTGAAAAGCAAAACTTGGATCTCAGCTGTGTTCAATACCTGTAATCCAGCCTTCTTCTAATCCAAATCTCCTGTACAAGAATATTCATTTATGTTAGCTTTACAAGCCTCGTGACGCCTACTCGATGCTGTCAAACTGGCACGGAACCAGTACGTCACGAATGTGCCCACGTCAATTTACCAAACAACAGATAATAAGGGGAATTTTGACTTTCTGTGCAAACTCTTTCAGCAGTTTGACAAATTATGCCAATTTAAAATACATTTTGCTGCTTTTCTCAAGAACAAAAATGGATGTTTTGATTGTCATTTCTTATTTTTTTTTGTTGGAAGCCACGTGTGAAAAGGAGAGCTGGCCGCCTGGAATCCAACACCCACAACAGCTCTCCTGATCAATCCAGCGGCCTGAGAGATTAATATTCCAGAGGCAGGACGCAGGCCGGGATTATCCAGCTCAACATCTTAGCTGAGCTGGTTAACACCTGTTTTTCCTGACATCTGAAAACCATCTGAGGCGCCTCGTCTTTGGAGGTATTAAAAGATCTGGTTTGACCATCTCCAGCGGCCTAATCACTCTTCCTCATCTCATCTGCGGCCCACACGGATGCTTCTTTCCCACAATGCTGCGGGTCAGCAGCTTCGCAATATCGCGAACTGGAGGGGAATTTGCATTTTCATAAAGATTTTTAACGCAGCCTTATTTGTCGACGCTGATATAAATCGCCGGCTTAGAGCGAGGCCAAGTGAACCCAGAGTAATACAATCTTACTTTTTCTTTTATGCCAGATACATGCTGGATAAGAGCAGCAATATTAAAAAGCACATTTTGCTGGTATTCCTGTGTGTTTTAATGAGTTATGAGATTATGCTATCAAAGAATCCACAGATCTAACACAATATACTAAACGAATTCCCCAGCAGCCTTCTGAATACCCCCCCCCTCCTGATGCTCCAAAAATATCCCCTGGACTCCAATTTAAAGATGTCACCTTTCTGACTTTTCCATTTTACACATTTAATGGCCTGGTTCAGACGCCTGGAATGAATTTTTAATAATCGGCGAATGACTAAATCCCTCCCCCTGCTGCTGATTGGATGGCTGATAGAGCCACCGCCTTAAGGAAGCAGGCGCTAATGAAATGCCGGTATGTATTTTGAACAAGACCGGCCTTATATTTGATAAAAAGGACCAGATTTCTGACCGTGGGCAGTCAGCAGTGTTTGTTTTACAAAGTCGTGCCGGGGTTAGAGGGGGGGGGGGGGGGGCTTTAAAGACGGCCCCAGGATTTGTCTAAAGATAAAGTATTAGAGCTGAGCTCCATCAATGATTCCATTAACCTAAATTCCAAACCAGTCGTGACCACGGTAACCCCCCTGGGATTTCACCCGGCTCTTGATCCTTCGCGCTTAGATATTCCAGAATTCCAGCTCGCTCTGGCTACCTGCTATGTTTCCCTCTAACGTGACCCCATGTTTATCTCTGACCTTTTCGTGTCCACGTGTTTCCTCTTATCGTGCCTGAGTGGCGTTGGTTTTTCAGGTGGTTTGCGCCCATATATAAATATATACGTCTGTGAGCACATTATCTGAAGAATTTGCAAACATTCACCTGGACTCGGGGGGTGACTGATTAGATTTGGCTGGTCAAAGGTTAAGGTTATTTTGACCTCATATCAGCCCCGTGATAGCCAACACAATATCTCAGGAAGGCTTTAAACGAGCGCTCGCAGGGCAAAGTCACAGTGCCGACGGGGACAAATGGGCAGATTAGATTGCTTACACTCACTTGGTTAAAGAGCTGTGTATATGTGTGTGTGGTGTTGTGTTTTTGAGTGTTTTCCTTGTAACAGATCCGTTGAAGCGTCGTGTTCCAACTTAACTCATCAATACTGCTGATTGAACCTCGGCTGACCTGCATATCTGTCAAATTCTGTCATCGTAGGCACGGACATGGCGGGAATTACAGCTTGATTGTGTGCGTGGTGGTATACAAACATAAGGTGATACTAGTCTTTCTGCTCCCCAGCTGTCGTGGAAGCGAATCAGGCAATAACAGACGCCCAGAATGCCAATGTTCCGATTTTCAACTTTCGCCGATGAAACGATAATCATTCCGAGCTAATGGCTAAATGAGCAAAGAAGTGAGAGAAACGAGTGTCTGCCTTCATTAGGACAAAGGGGGGCTGAGCAGGAGAGCATCTGACAAGCCAATAACGCCTCATTGTCCCTGATCTCAAGTTTCATAAATTTCCACGGCTCTCGTTAAAGGACGTGTCGCCGCTGTCACTAGGCGCTAACTCGTTATCTCCTCAACACCGTAAAATGCTGTAATTAACATTCAACAACTGTAACCGATCCGGCGTTTTTGCTCCGGAGCTGCTAATTGCCACGCGGTTGTGGGCCTTTTGTGTGCATGTTTACAGGCGCGCGGATCTGTGGCAAACAGCAAACGTGTTTCTGAGGTTAGCGGCTTGTTTTTTTCCCGCCTGATCCACGCGGGCAAATATTTCCGCATGCGGATGCAGCCGAAGCTCCGTCGAGTGTCACTTTACGACAAGTAGATTCCTCAAATTGGGTATCGCAATTGTCACAATCACAACTTCTGCAATTGGGATCTTCAAGGGAATCCTTTGTGTGGCGGGGGGGGGGGGGGGGGGGGGGTCTACAAAAGACGTTCTCTTCTGTCAAGCCCGTCCACGAATCATACCCTTCGTTGCGTGATGTAAGCAACACCTGGGAAATGTGTTGTTGATGTGTTGCTACCCACTTTCTGTGGCACAGAGAGCGCTAACCCCATAGAAGTGATCTCTCTCTCTCTCTCTCTCTCTCTCTCTCTCTCTCTCTCTCTCTCTCTCTCTCCCTCTCTCTCACGCTTGCAGCCAGAGATTTTCTTTCATGGTTTCCTGTCGACCCAACAGTGTCAACTCTGCTTTAGTGGGAGCCGTTTTTATTTTGCCCGTAGCCGCTCTGGCCTGACCTTACCGGAAAGGCAACCATCACAACAAGGCCTTATGAATAATTAGGTTGGGTCACCTGATACTCTCTGGCTCCAAACCGCTGTCGTCCCCTCTGCTCGCGCGCCAAAAGCCAACGAACTGTGCGCGATTCTGCTAAATTGAATCGGTTAGCGTTGATGCAGATCTTGTTATTCGAAGGTAAGCGGCCCGGCGTAAGCTGATCCAGGCGCTGCACCAGAGGCCAAGTGCAAGACAGGAGAAGGGCAGTCAAATTAGCGGCGTCACTGGAGACGTCTGCGGTGGTCTGTTACAGATCACCTGCTGCTTTATCTGCACGCTTCTGCCGTTTCATTCCGCAGGGATTAGAGCGAACGCCAGGCTAGGATGTCGGAGAGCCAAGATGGCCTCCGGGACGTCGTGTTTCTCCTCCTGGTTTCAGGTTCGGGTCGGCAGGGTAGCGCTGCAGGGTTTGAGATTCAGGTGTGGGCCTACGAAACAGGAAAGGAGGCTGAAGTTTATGCTCGTTTGTATTGTTTGTCGGAGAGCTGACAGGAATGATATTTATGGGTCATTGAAACAGGATATACTGGACATGAGAATAAAGTTCTGCCCGCGACTGGAGGAGGAATATTGCCTTTATAGAAAGTAAAAAAAAGCTGAATTTATGTGCAGCTGTTTAACGACACTGTGGTTCCTATTGTTCACTGACTTTATCTGCGTTGGAGACATTTCGCCACGCTACGTGTTTGTTTTTCAGGATGAAGCTTCAGTTTGTGTTGGTGTGTCGCAGAACCCAAATATAGATAACCTGCACTTGTAGCGTGTCACACACACACACACACACACACTCTCTCTCTCTGTGGTTTCCAGCGTTTGCACAATAGGCACGTACGTAGCTCGTGGTTTTCACAACGGCTCACCGCCAACGAAACTGCTGTAGCTGCAGTCTGAATTCTGGCTACTTCTGCTCCTTCCTCTTCCTGTTCTGTGGAAACCAGCGTCGTCTTGAGAAATATCAATAATTCCTCACGTGTCTCGTCGACACTGTTCTGGAAGACTTTTTAAACCGATAAAGATTTCCTCCACCATCTCTCAATCGATGCATTCTTCAAGAATGGTGGAAATAATGTTTTTTTTATTGGCGTAATATGCTACGCTAATATCACTGTCGGCTGCTGCGCGGTCGAGAGGCAGAACTCTGCCTTCAGCTGAAGAACCGGGCTGTGCTTCCACGAGCGGCATCCATACTTTTTGACCGGTGACCTCGGAGCAAGTAAGGAAAGTGGCGGCAACGTTAAAAGAAAGCAGCCAGCGACGGAGCTGGACTCATCGCACACAGAAGGGAAAGTGTCATCATATGCCTTTTATAATAAGATCATTAAACGTAGATCTAATTTTAATTTGGGCTAATGCGAGGAACACTAACGGCCATTGAAAAGGGTGTCTCATGACTGACTTGACGCATCTTCTCCCAACAGTCTTGTGCTTTTACTCTGCAGTTTCCGCACAGAGTGCACAAATAGGCCAGCCCCCCCCCCCCCCCCCCCCCGCTTTTTTAACTGCATTCTCTGTTTAGTTCATGAGCTGTTTACTTCCCTTCATGTCCTCGAAGAACAGCTAGACTTGTATCTCCAGGAGGACGTCTGCAGATTCTGTTTACAAGTTCTTCAATCACTTTAAGTACCGGTGGCGTGCGGACTGATTTTCCTGGAGGTAAATTTACCACCATGCTCCCTCGGCGCTAACAGGTAGTATTTATCATATAAAGTTTGTGACTCTCCAGCTCGCCAGTTAAACTGGCCCTGCCTGGAGCTGGGACCAGTAAAACTGTGGAAAATATGGGCCACTGTCGAAACTGCAGATAAAAGAAGAAAAAACTGTGAGATTTATGCTCTGCAGTGGAGAAGTGGTTCCTTTTATGGTACCTTTGAACCAAAGGTGATGTGTCATGGTTTAAAAGTAGCCTCGCAGTGAAAATAAGTTAATTCCGCCTGTTGTGCAGATGACATGCAATTGCAACCAGCCGAAATGAAGTTCCTCGTTGGGGATGCTGCGGTAGCACGTGTGGCTTATCAACAGCCCCTGCTAACAGCTAAGTCGAGGCTCGCCACCCTTTCTATGGACCCAACACACGTGCACAGCAGCCTTGTATTTTATAGACCACAGGTTGGGTTGCTGTTTTAAACTTCTCAACCCCCCCCCCCCCCCTTTTTTTGTCTTCCTCATTACACACAAATTAATTGAGTTCTCTTTTTTTGGCGTGAGAAAGCTCACATGAGGCCTGTGTGAGGGGAGACAAGGGTGTCGGTGAGAAGACGAGAGACGGCGAGAGGGTCTATGGCGCTCCCACCGGCGTGCGCTCACCAGTTTCTTTTGGGACAATGAAGCCCTTCTGCTGCGGCTCACATCTTTATCCTCTTAACAGTCACCCTTCAAGACTTCAGGGAAGGCTCGTCGGCTGGTCAGGGTCAGATGGGAGCCCGAGGGAGACCGCCGCCTAATTTTATCTGTAGAACTTGTGAGTGGAAATACGGAGGTTTTATGACATGCTGACTCGAATAGCTACACTAGCTAACAACTAACCATGTCTCATTGACACTGAGGGCAACTGCTGATATAATTGGACTAGTGCAGGTCATAATGAAGAAGCGACCGCCGCCCTCTTTGGACACCGCGATCTAGTTTTACGTACGTGGACGTGAGACCAACGGCGACAGATATTCATATAAAACATGCACTCTGAGGTTACAGTAGCTAGCTCTTAAAACCATTCCCATTTAGGTGAGCTTTAATGAGTCTCAGAGGACAAAAACACATAAACACATACCTGAAGCAGCTAAATAAAAGTCTAGATTACAAGTCCTTCAATAAGACCTGTTTCTGTCGGGGCAGTTTTTCCTCTGAGGGTCTTAGCTGGTGTTTTTATGAGCAAATTCCTATCAAACTCATATTAGATGACAGATTGGATGTGGACTAGATGCACAAGCACAGATGAGTGACACGCTCAAGATTTGGACCGGACAGACGCGGTGCACCCCTGCGGACTCTGCCTTGGCCTGAACCCTTTCAATTATGAACCATTACAACTTCTCCCCTTGCAATATTCATGCACAGGCAGCTCATTCCTTCAGAAGTCTTAGGTTGCCGTAAGTTGAGATAAACACTTGCTGAGTTGTAACAGCCAATCACCTGCCTCTATCGCTCAATGTCACTGCCTTAGCGCTCAATAATTCAAAGCTCGGCGGTAATGAGCTCCCCGTAGGCCCGTGTCCCCATGGAGCCTACCCACTGTGCCTCCACTGTAATGTAGTTATATCTCATGTCAGCTTTCAAATCAATTACATTTATATCTGATGGCTATGTAATTGTGCCTGATTGAGTTTTTGGCAGACCAGCCAACGCGTAGTTCTCAAACTCAAGCCAGTCAAAACAGGAAGTTTCATCAAACGGGGCCATATTTCATGTTGATTGAGGCTGCAATTATGGTAATAGTAACAATGGCAATCTGTGTTTTCTCAGCTTTGTTGCGGCTGTTTTTCCCCCCATTCTCCAGGAAAGATTTCACCCCGAGGATTACCAACGCCATTTGCTTCACGCCAGACGCAAAGCTGATTTGATTGTTTGCGTAATTTAGTGGATTAAACGCAAACTCCGACATGTTATTCCGAACGTTAACGTCTGGGGCCGCGATGTTGACGCGATGTGTTGAGATTTACTCGGATGGTAAACATTCTTGCAACATACGGTTTAACGCCCAGCTCAGTAAAGCAGTAAACACTGTCTACAATTATTAACACCAGCAAATTAGTACTTATTATGAAATATATCTTGGAAATACTATACCTTTTGGTCACATCATCGTTGGTAATTCAGCATCGTGTTGCCAGTTTGGGACTAATTACTGATCAAAGCCATGTGCAGAACAAGTGGATTTCCACATTAGCATCCTGTTTGCACCGGTGGTGTCGAGTAGCAGCGAATGGCTGGATGAAAGCAAGTAGACGGACCAGTAGATGTGCATGTACACATGGATGTCCGGGTGGAGGGATGAAATCGCAGGAAGAAGAATGCGTGCATGGACGGAGGGATGCAAGGAAATACAGATGGATGGAGGGATCAACAGAAGGCACGCCTGGATGGACAGGAGGAATCCTCTAATGGAGTGGTATTTAGATAGATGAGGGGGAGGATGCTGTGGTTAGGTGCATCAGCAGCTGAATAGAGATGAATTGTGGCCGCTGTCAGCGGCACTAAGTATAACAGACATAGTAAAGGAGCCTGGCTCATCCATAATCAGCCGACATAGATTGTCCTCGTGCCAGAAAAGAACTCTGAAAATAAAGCACTGAGAGCATCTACCAATCTGTCCCGCTATCCTCGCTTCAACATCCCTTTTCTTTATATATCCCCTCACCGGCGGTGTTCTTGCCCTTTAAATCTCTTCTCTCCCCTCATTTCTTTTCTTAAGGCCTGTCTGTCTGTCCTCCGTCTGCCCGTCTTTCTCTCTCTTTGACACAGTCTTTTGTGTTAACGGCTTTTCTTTTTCTTTCTTTTTTTTTCTTTTTCGCAGTTTTAAAGCCACTGGGTGCACATCTACAATCTTGCCTTTCATTTCATGGCTTCTGGAAATGGATGTTTTACTGCCTTCATTAAGGCATGCAGCAGTCAGCACCGTGTTTTCCCTCTGAAGTTTAGCTCCATGAACCTCGCCATTAGAGGACATTATGGCCCCAGAATTCAGAGCACAGTGGAACACTGCATAATTTGATTAGTGTTATTAATCAAGTGGAATATCGCTCCTTTCGCCCTGTTTTCCTCCCTTCCTCCTCCTTCTCGCCATTTTCCTACAGCTTTGACTCCTTCAGACGTGCCCCCTCCCACCGCCTCCTCCGCTCACACGTGTATTTCTCCATTGCTCGCGCATGCAGCCATAGTGACATAAGACCTTACTTCTTTTTTAAAAACAGTGATTTACCACTTGTTTTCTGCCCCGCTCTCCATGAGACCCCCCCCCCCCCCCCCACCCCTCTTAGCTCAGGACATAAATCAATTGAGATGAAAGTTCCATAATTGTGCTTGCTGGGAGGGATTTGAGCAAAATTGCACTATGAATTTTTTAAAGGGAATTTTTACTGGCTGTACAGCGACACTTGGGAGGCGAAGGAAGGTGAGCGCGTGAGGATTTATGGGCCAGGATTCTTCATTACTGAAGTAATTTTCCTGCAAATGATAGTGCAGCACCCTGAAGGGGGGAGCGCTGCCCGCCTGGGAGAGTACAAACCTGCTTAATCTCTCGTGGAGGGAGAAAGCGGCTCAGAGCGCTAATATCATCTTTAAGGGACTCAGGCTTCATTTGTTCACATCTAAACTGCAGTTAGTGTGTTTGTGATTCATGGTAATAGATTGCTTAGATTTGTTTTACAAGTTGATTTCATTACGAAGGACACATGATCTGCCAGGAAACAGACGCGGGGGTCATTTAGGAGAGTTTTTCAAGTTGAGAAAAACGCCTCAATGAAATATTTGTTAGCAGTGGGAAGCTAACAGCTTAACTGTTTTTATTCGATTAAAGGTCCCAAAAATACCCAATTTTGCTGCAGCTGTTTCCAAATGAGAACTAGTGTATAGTTAATATCCTTTGTGGTTTTGTTTTTCTTGAAAAAAAATACCACTGGAGCCCACCCAATTCTAATGTGATGCCTTATGTGTGTTATGTTGCATGTGATCATGTGATAGCAGAAATGCATGGAGCCCTTTTAGCTCTTCCTTTGCCTTTGTTGACAACCTGCTCCAAAGGACATTTACACAAGCCAAATGTTTTAAAATCTAGTTCTTATTATTTTAATCTCAGCACATGTATAATGTGTCTTTGTTGTTCATGATTTGCATTTGTACTGAGCAGATTTCTGATTGTTCCTTAGCCATGTTGTTGTTCAGCAGTGGGTTTCTACCTTTGGTCTTCTTCCCTGCTCTTTTTAACCTTCCCCGGTCCAACATGGCTGACGCTCTGTCTCCGTCTCTTTAGGTGCAGCCAGCAGCAGTGGCCCTCCTCAAGGTTAGTGCGTTCATGATGCCAGGTTTCATTCTTTATCCTGCCTGCCGTCCGCTCAATTTTACAGCTCAGTAGCTTGAGAAGCAGAGAGGGTAAATCTGGCACAGGAGGGGGAAAGCGAGGGAGGAAGTGGAGGAGGAAGTAAAGGAGAAGGCAAATTATCACGCAGCCCGTCACCAGTTGAAGTGGATCTCATTCTGTGCTAACAAGTCAAGACAATTAGTCACTTCTCGCCAGGCCGGACCTCCGCGTCTCCAAGTAATGCAGTAAGAAACAAACAGAGAGAGAAAAATAACCCACCATTTGCTTTATCTTTTGGATTTGAAATTACATTACAACTTAAAATACAGTAAATCCAATTAAATAAAGTAAAAAGATGAAAAGACGCCACTTAAACAGCCTAAAACAAGCGAAGGATTCGACCTGCTGGGGTAGGAAAAGCGCTTTTTGACCCGATTTCCTGACCACTGTGTCGTTTTGTGGCGCTGTTTATGAATCGAGATAAAGCCGGTGATGTCACTGGGCTTCAACATTCCGCCCGTGGGGTGGTCTGACGCTGCCTGCAGCCAGAGATGAGCCCCGAAGCTTCAGCCGCCATGTTTCAGAACAAAAGTGAAGCATGACTGAGGTGGGTGGTGCATGAAGATCAGAGAGTGAAAAGAGAGAAAAGTTTGTTCTGGGCCCTCTGCAGGGACGCAGTGTGACCAATTGAGGTGAAGGGGATGAATGGGGCCATTCACTGGGTCTAATGAAAGAGTTCCTGCTGAGCACTGAATGAGGGTGGGCCCATCTGCACCTCATAGGCGGGCACAAACCAGTGACCTCGAAAATTGCCCAGGAAGCACTATGGGACAGTCGCCCCAGCAACAAGCTGGGGTGCACACGGTTACCAGGCGCTTCAATCGGCGCCTGACAGCTTCTTCAACGGAGTGTTTCTGAACTCGCTTTCTTTTTATGGCGCCGTTCTCAGCTCTGGGACGCTGCTCGTCAGAATAAAAAAGA
Organism: Takifugu rubripes; assembly: GCF_901000725.2. Lineage (NCBI taxonomy): Eukaryota > Metazoa > Chordata > Actinopteri > Tetraodontiformes > Tetraodontidae > Takifugu > Takifugu rubripes. The sequence continues at coordinate 8,415,216 of NC_042305.1, forward strand.
GCTGCTTTTTTTTCCCGATGCGTGGTTTATTTGACACGTGTTCGTGGTGTCAGTGGCGAATGGGCGTCGTCTGATTCCACGCGACATCTATTCTCTGCTGATGAGAGATGAGTGGTACCCGGACACGTAGTCAAATCCTCGTCAGACGCTCCCATCCCAGATTCCTTCTCCGGTCGCATGTCAGAGGGGCAACGTCTGTACAGACACTGCAGAGGTGCCTTCAGCTGGCTGTTTTTTTTTTTTTAAAGGACTCAGATTCATTTGCTGCAGGGATCTATCCTGCATTATCCAATTTGGCTTCAAAACAGATCCGGGGAATGGAAGTGCAAGGGTCTTTAAAACACCTCCGGGGACTGGACATTAGGTTCACAAGTGCCTTCAAGGATCTGCTTCATTGGATTTTATGTGTGTGATTTGGTTTAATATATTCAGTTTTGATGAGCCAGAGGCATGCAGGTCATTAAAGTTCCATTCCTGTCTCCGTTTCCCTCACGGAACTTTTGACAGCATGAAATGACAATCCACCCCTGCACGCATCTCCCACGTCAAAAAGTAATGAGATTATGCTTCTGGAAATATCACTACAAAGCATCAGGCCTGCACTCGGGTCTGACTGCACCTTCAAACAGCGCTGCCTGCCAGCTTGCCTGCCTGCTGGAAAAGAAACGAACAAAAACAATCAGAATCAGAGACGGAGAAACGGCATGGGAAGCTCCCCACGCTGAGACAAACGAACACGCCAGAGCCTTTCATCCTGAGAGTGATTAGCCATCCGAAACGTTTTAAAACTCCGCTTTGAGTGTGTTCCTCAAATGAAAGACTTCCACTCAGGAGTGTTGGTGAGATGTTTCTCACTAGGAAGCGCCAGTGATCTAGTCTCTAATTGTGGTGTAGCTGACAAGGCTGGCATGGCTGGGAGCTTTTTAAGTAGGGCTTTTTGCTACGCTCTCATTCCCTTCCTGTCAGATCCCCCACCAAAGGCACCACGGAACAAAAAGGCCCATCAGATTCTGTTTTTACATCCATCTGCCTATGGCTTTGTGCATAAATGCGGGCTTCATTTACCACCCTAATGGGTCCTGATTCTAGCCAAATGTGACCAAAACTACAATATGTGTTGTAAATGCTGTGTTTGGTTGCACGAATGTGATGTTTTCTTCTGTGGGTTTCAGATTCTGTAATTGCTGTCTTCCTTCGCTCTAATGTTTCTTTCGCTTTTCAAGTCTCTGAGCTTTCATGCGGCAGCATTACCGTTGGCATGGAGCAGGAACAAAGTTGCGTTCGAGGACTTTGAGCAGCGCTCGGTGGAGCTGGTGGGAGCTGACAAAATGCGGCGTAGAAAACTTTCTGCATTCTTCTCGGTTGGCGGATCGGCGTATCGGACGCTTCCGCGACGATTTAAAGGCAGCGAGGGAAAGAAACCGAGAAGAAGGGTGATAATGTAAAAAAATATAACGACATTAATTGATGCTGCTGAGTGCCATATGCGCTGCCATATGGAGCCGCTGCCCCAGAGGCCTGCTATAATAGACAGCCTGCAGCCGTGCTCGCTACTTGGCACATTTACAAACAAGGGACATCCCATTAATATCAGCCATGCGGACCAAGGAGGAAAGTGGGAGTTAGTGGGAGTTGGAGCGACAGATGAGGTGAGAAATTAAGGACAGGGATCGTACTTAGCTTCTGCTTTGTTTATATTAGCATTATCTTTTAAATGATTAGCCACATGAGCGCGCCTGAATATTCCACCAAACTGTTTTGGGTTTTTTTGGTGATGTCCTGCATGGTTTTGATTGGCTGCTACCAGGATTTTTTTTTTTAATTACAGTGAGAAATGGCCCCTCCCTCCCGGACTGATCAGACCAGCATAAAAGCTTATTTTTTTCACGTATCGTAACACAATGTGAGGGATGATTGCATTAACTGGCAAGAACCCGCAGCTTATATTTAACATTTGATCATTTCTTCATCGTTGTTTCCCCTTGAAGATACGGTCTTTTGGCAGCCAGGACTGGAGATCCAGCCAACCATCATGGTTTTATTTAACCCAGTTCTAATCAGGTTAGCACCAGCGAGAACAACGATGTGTGTCAAAAGAGAGTTGGCTATGAGCCAGCAAAAAACATGCTCAAAGAATACAAAAGACATAAACACTAAGACAGAATTACTAAAGGGGCCTGACAAGTGCAAGGTTGGCCGTTCACTTCTGTATTCTTCCAACTTTAAAGGGACTTCCTGAACTCTGCAGAGACCAAATCCAACCGTTTCCATCAAGGTTATGGAGGGAAGAGTTATGAGCACTTTCTTTCACCGTTTTGTCCATGTGCTCGGCATAAAAATCTTAAAAAAACTCAATCGACGGGCCTTCAAATCCTCAAGCACGGTCACCCAGGACCATTCTGGCGCAACGATGAATGCACATTCTTGTTCCAGGGTTCAGTAAAGTGCAGAGAGAAAGAGGTCTTCATTCAGAGACAAATATCAAGCTGTAAATAGCTGAAAAACAGCAACTAGCTGTGTAGCTCACGGCTGCAGCTTGAGCTGATGCTAATGCAATGCTCCATCGTCCCTTTGTCCTTTGACTTGATGGAACCAATGCGGGTGTGTTCTCCACCTGCAACCAGGAGGAAGACGCAGGACCCGGCCCGGCAGAGGGAGGTTTCCTGGAACGCAGTTGTCAGACATTCTGTTGTTTCGTAGAACGTGAGGTGGAGCAAGAACACCACACAGCTGTTTCCTCCCAGACGCAGGGGGAGGCAGATGAGGAGCAAAGAGAGAGGAGTGAAGGGGGGGGGGGTGGGGGGGCAGGGTGAGCGGGAGCGCTCTCCGCTCTGTGATATGCACTGATGTAGCTGCAGCTCTAGGTCAAACGCTGCCAGTGTTTTGTGTTCATCTTAGTCTCGTCTCCCCAGTGCTCCTCTAAATTATTCACCGCCTGAAGACGTGCAATGTGGCTGCTCCCCCCTCCTCCTCCTCCTCCCCCTCTCCATCTCTCTGTTTCCAATCTCTTCCTTTTTCTCATGTGACGGCTTGTTTCAGAGGCAACGAACAGAGGTTTCTACCTACGAGCTGGTAAATCCCCCCCCCCCGCCTCATCCCACAGCCGTTCATCCAGCATCAAACCCCCACCCCTCTCTGCCGACTGTCTTTTCGCTCCTTCTTTCATCGCAGCTTGTCCCTCAATTGTCTCTCCTGGCTGTGAGACTAGACCCAGCAGCTTGCTTCTGTAAAGGAGGAGGCTACCTGCTGCTAGCATCAGTTCCTTCTCTGCACCTCCCGAAATTTGAGGAATTCACATCATAGAAATGAGGCTTCTTTTTTTTTTGGATTCGGTGATTTTCACAGATTTTCTGCCCACTTGAGCGCAAAATCCCACATGTGACCTCTATTAAAGACAAAGATTTGAGATTAACTTTCTGGATGGTATCCTTTCATACATTTGTTGCTCACTGCGCCCAGCCCCCCCCTTAAAGTTCCGCACGGTTTATGATGGTCGCGTTAACTGGCGAGATGTGAGGATTACATCCGGCTTGGACAGGCAAGACTAGGGGATGAGGTGAGCCCCCCCGCCCCCCCCCCCCCTCTCCCCACGGCCACCTGACGCGCCAGCAGCATCTGAATCCAGCTCCAGCTGTTCTCACAGGACATTCATTTGTAATTCAGCCCCCAGCCTGCAATAATGTTTGATCATTGCAGAAGGGGACAGGAGGGAGCGACGTGGGGGAGGGAGCCGCAGCCGCCTTCTTCTGTCCTCGCTTCCCCCTCCCCAGTCCCCCCCCCCTACTTGCCCTCTCGCAATTGCTGTCACCCAGTATGAATGCCCCCTCTGGCCCGATGACAAGTCGAGCGTGAAACGCTTGGCTGCCCCCTGAAATTAGCAGTAGAGCCCCCCGGCGGCACATGCTTCTCATGACCAGCACACAGTGGGCCGCCGCCAGATTCTTTTCATTATGGCTCGGGCCTGCCAGCCCCCTTACTCTACCTCCTTCTGCCTCTTCTTCCATCCCTCCCTCCCCTCCCCTCCCTCGCTCGCTCTGTGTGTTGGCTGGGACTCAGTAAACAGCATCTGTAGTGTTCATCACGCCGTCTATAGGGAAAAGAAGGACGCCCAGTTCTCTGTGGGTGTTGCTGTATATATAAATGTCTTTGTGCTTGCGTACGGAATTCGGTGCGGGTTTTTGTGTGCGTGCGCGCGGCCCGTATATTCTGTAGACTTTTCTGTGTGCTGGCTTGACAGGATTAGTGAAGGGAGAGATAGTAGTAGCGGGAGAGAGAGCGAAAAAACAGTGAGAGAAGAGGGGAGTAGCAGTACAGAGCGATGCCTGGAGGCTCAATCTGTTCCTCACTGAGCAACATCAGTGTTAGAGACGGCGGCGCGGGCCGCGGGGAAGCCTCCACTCGCTCCATCAAACTGTCAGGCAGCCAGCAGAGCTGTACGGGGAGACTCTCTGCTGCCCCCAGGGCCAGTTCAAGTCAACATCCCATTTCCTTGCCTCCTCGCCTAATTTCTCCTACGCCCTGACTTAAATTTCCAGTCGCCCAAAGTCTGCTGCTGCTCAGCGGTGTCGGGCCCGGGGCCATGTCAAAACACTGGGAGGTGGCGAAGGTTGTGTTTGTGTGGCGCTGAAGGCAGCGTGGCGAGCTAGGTACGGTCACGCGGTCAGCAGAGAGAGGACAAAGCCAAAGGGAGCGCTGCGACAGGCGGCGCGTGAAGGAAAAAAAACCCAAAAAACTCGTAAATCACTGTTGTTTTTTTTCTCCTACCTCCGTCCCCATCTTTCTCCCACGTCTATATTCATGAGATAGTTGTGCATTCCTCCTCCCTTCGGGTTTCTGGCAGTTTTCTTCTTTCTCTCTGAGCTGAATAAATGCTCCCTGTTCCCTCGTACATCTGCCATTACTGTCTGTTTTTCCCTGTGCCAAACCACTCCGAGGATCACACTAGCCGCACAGCCGGCTCTGTCACTCCCCCGCTGCCCCAGAGTGCTGAAAGCAAAGGCTGGAGGATTTCTCACTGGAAGAGACAAGGCGGCCCTTTAATTTAGTGAAGAAGGGGGACAGATTTTCAAGTTTACCCCCACTGCTATCACCATCAATCTGTCCATACCGGCCTCCCTCCTCTTCCTCCCGCTCACCACATACTTTGCATGGAAGCGAAACAGAGCGCTGCCAGGTCCCAGCGCTGTTTACATGGAGTCTGGGTAATGTTAATGTCTGCTTATTTTGGACTCGTGTCAGGATTATATCTTTCCTCACCCTGACTTGATTTACATGGCCCCCACTGACTCGTCCCTTAAGTGTGTCAGCTCAGAACCAGAGGCCTGCGTGTCGGGCTAATGCAAAGAACATGTCTCCGAGCTTGTCGTTTCCAATCGTCCTCCACTATTATTCACTCGGCGCTCTCTCGACGGGCCCGTGAAAGGAGGTTTTGCCGAAGCCGCCTGTCTGTTTACGCAGCCAACGCCGAGGTCTCGGGCCGAAATATTATGTTATGTGGGGATGGTTCTCAGCCTCCTGCTGGTCAATTTCATTTCTGCCTCAGCAGAGTATTTTTTTTCTTCCTCAATCTCATTACAGCTGGATCCCTCATCTTCGCAGAGATCGATACCTTCCTAATCTAGAGCGCCTAGGTTGACTCAGGGTAATCGGCTCACTTCCTGTAATGCCTACAGAGGGGGTCAAAGGTCAAGTGGCTGTATAGATTTCATCCTGTGATCAAATCAGTTTGCTAGCTGGTGTTTTTGTATACAGTTGGGGGGTCCAGAGTAATTACTTGATTCTTTCCTCTCTTTTTCTTACTCCCCGACTTCAGGAGAGGGAGTCCAATCTTAAAAGTCAACTTATAGTCAACTTTTGAAGAAGATACCCAAATAAGCCAAATGACCAATTTTACTATCATCAATATGAAAAAGTCACATCCTCGAGAGGTCTTGAGGCCATTTTGTTCCTAGGTCTTTCCCACAGCTCACACCATTTACAGGTCTACCTTAGATTTTTATAGAAAATAATCAAAGAACATAAATTAAAGATGGAACAGCAAGAATTAGCTCTTTATGCATAAAAAACAAGGTCAAAAGGTGTGGTTACCCAGCAGAAACCAAAGGAAAGTGGGTTAAAGCTCCAGATGCAGACATGCAACATTTTCACACATGGTTACAAGCCTGTAAGAACACACACACTCAGCATTTTCACAACACCACAGTTCGTTTCAGAGAAGCTAAGAATGCACAGCATAAACCAAAACTTCTGAAAGTGGAATTTTTACATCCTTTTTAAGGGTCTGGGGTCCAGAGTTCATCAGATATTTCCCTGATGTTCCAGCAGCAGCAGGAGGCCTAGCACATTGCACAGAGACTCCATGCGGCATCAGAATGGTCACAATGATACAGCGCGTTCCCGCACCTCATCCCAGCAACGGCAGGAGGGAAATTGCTGGGGTAAATTGGTGTTCCACCAGTGTCCAGCACTGCTTTGGTCTTAGATGGTATCTAAACGGACCATTAGCTCCTCTGTGGCTTCTCACTCTGGGGGATCCGGGTTTGTCAGAACTCTCTTCCAGGCTGAGATATTTCAGTTGATGTCCCTAAAGAGGTTCTGTTTAACTTTGCCTTTTGCCTTCTTGGCGCCATTTTACTCAGGAGGTAGAGAGCCCTGGTGGAACAGAGATGCCCCTTTTTTACATACAAAACACTTTACTCAAACCTTTTTGTTCAGAATATAGAAAAATGAATGAAATGAGGCTAAAGCGCCTCAGGCAAAGGTAATTTTGCTCTACAATATTTGCTCGTCGCTTCTCTCAGGTTAGATGGTTCTTAATGACGTCGCTCTCCTATTAATGTCGTTGCGTTTAAGATCAGTGCTTTCTTTGCAGAATAAGCAAGGACATAAAATCAGCGTTGCGTGGGCTTGAAACGCCATTTTTAAGGCGACAAACAAAAGATTTCATTAACAACTCTAAAGGCAAGAGCAAACACCTTCATATGTAATCTTTCTTTTGTAAACTAACTGTGAACGACACTCGGATGCCAGCAGCTCGGTGAACTCTTTTTTTTTTTGGCTGTTTTTTCCATTTTCCTTGCAGCAAATACAGGGTTGCAATCAGCATTCAGGCAGACAATCGTTGACACTGTGCCAGAATTTTGCATAGCCAGGCAAGTTGCTTGTCTACTCCTTTCTCTGAGGCGGAATTCATGGCACACTGTCCTCCGAGTGTGACAAGTGGAACTGTGTGATTAATTTGGCCGGTCGTTTTAATGTGCTCCGGGATGCGCAACGCTTATTGTCTTCCCCTAGCACGTCAGTTGGAATCTGCCAGAGAAAAAGTCGGTGAGAATCGAGTCATCCCTCCCTTATCTCCTCCTCCTCCCCCTCTCTCCCTTTCCCCCTCTGCTGCTCTGCAGCCCTGCCTCATTTCAGGGCTGAGCTACAGGGTCGTCATGGGGGCTAGTTCAGGTCGAGACTTGGCTCCAGTCGCGGCCGCTGGCAGAATAAATCTCCCGTCTCTGAAGTGTTGAAAGCTGTGTAAATGTCAAACGCATCTGCCTGATGTGCAGGCTGGGGAGGGGGTGGGAGGTTGGGGTGTTAGTAGGGAGGCTTATGGATGAGCCATTCGCTGGAGCTGGTCCCCTGCTGGCTTCCGTAGTTGCGTATGCCAGGTGCGGGTGTTGTTGTACGCTCTCCGAAGACCCTGACTGGTGTGGTTTTTTTTTGGGGGGGGGGGGGGGGGGGGGGGCTGCCGACGTCAGGCAGCTGAGAATGATCAACAATATATTGATAAATATGTTCGCTAAGTGGTTGAAATGCATCCAGCTCGGGCTTGCAACCAGCAACCATTCCCACTGCTGCTTAATCTGAATGATTTTCTTGAATAATCAGTTCATTAATCCTGGTACAACTGTGCCAGCTTTAAATATAGAAGCACACCAGCTTTTCCATCATTTTCCATAATTATCTTGAAAAAAAAATACTTTCTGTTTGGAGTTTCAGGGGGTGCAAATTTATATATTGTTGTATTGATTCATCCATCCATTCCATCATCATAAGATATACCCCCCTGCCATCGTGCGCACCCTCTGTTTTGTCCCTTTCCCCACCTGCTCCCCCCCCCCCCTCCCGCTGGGCTGCATCTCTGCCCGTCTGGGCCGCAGCTACTGTTCCTGTTTACACTCGGCTGCAGAGCGTGCTCCTTACACAAGGATGAGCCCCCCCGCCGCGCTCTTGTGATATTATTTTTCCTCCTCGCCAGCTCCAGCCTCAGGAGGCCTCATCTCTGGTGACACGGCTACTGCTGCAACAACAAGGCCAAACATGCACCCGGGGAATAGAGCGAGCCAGTTGTTCAGTTCCGTCACACGGGATTTAAACTCATCTCCAGTAATCGGGAGAAGCCCGCGACCACTGCGAGATTGCAGTTGTCCAAGAATACAATTACACCCATTTCCTTGGGGTGGGGGGGTGGGCACTGCTGGATAGAATGCCAGAGCGGTGAGGAAAACAAATGGAGGATGATTACAGGTTGTGATGTGTTCCGAGAAAAAAAAAAAAAACGGCGGACAATTAATTTGTCTGAATGTGGAGTTGATTGACAAGGAGCCTAAGCCTCTTTTCTTCCCTCATAGCCGTAGACTCTGTAATGAAAGTCTTTTGACAAGCACAAGCCGAGAAATTAGGGTTTGCAAACACCAGAACGGAGGAAGCGGCGCCTAGAAATGTGGAAAATATTTCCCAGGTATGTGGCGTCCTTGCACGCTGCTGGTGGACTTATTTTTTGATTAATGCTGATTTTCAGGTACAGCAACACGAGGTCGGGCATCATTAAAAACAAAGTTTTCGCCCAAGCAAACGTGTTTATTTACCCCTCTGCCTCGGAGTTGATGTTCGGCAAGACTCGAGCGCCTCCTTTTCCTGTATTTTCCCTCCACTTTTTTCCATTTTTTCTCCGGCCTTGCTTAAGAACCCGTCAGGCTGAACGGGAGACGTTGGCATTTCTTTGAGCTCAGCTCAACAATGCACCCTCTTTGGTCTCCAGCAACAATGGCTTTCTCTGGGAGCTTCTCCCAGCGAGGACTCCTGCTGTATCTTTTGTCATACAGGCGAATCACAGGATGCAGAAACCCCCCCAGAGTCCCTTCCCCTGGGAGACCGTGGCCACTGAGCCCTTGCGCTGATTACTCTCGTTACTTAATTAAACATTTGGACCCACCACGCTCGCCGCAAAGGGCCACTGTGCCTCCATTGACCCATTTCCCTCCTTATTGTGTCAAACTCTGAAAGGGAGTCAAACAAAATAAAGAGGGTCCACTTAAAGATGTTGCCACAGGAACTTAATTGACTGATTGATGGCGTTTTTTGTCACCGGGGGCCCCCCTCCATGTGGCTCTGCTTCAGTGGCTCAGCCTCTGGTGGATCCTGCTGTGATGGTCCTGTGGGACTGCAGCTCAGACACTCCAGTTTCTCCAACTTTTCAGAGCCCCTCCCAAAGAAATAATTAGCCACCAGAAGCAGAAGGCAGACTATTCCATGTTAGAGAATACGGCTGTGCTGGCCGGGAGCAGAAATCAGTCTTGAAATGAATAAATAGAATCCAAATAATTCAACTATCCTGTGGAAGTCAAGGTCACTGACCTAATTCTAATGACATACATTCCTGTAGCCCAAAGATGAACAAAAGCTGATGCATGTCTGAATTATGCTTTTATGGTTTGCTAAAAAAGTGTTTTTTTGACCACGAATAAGTGAGGAATGAAAGATCGAGGCCCATTTTCTTACAAGGTCTTCCCGTTTTGTTGAGGCTGTGCTTATTCTCAAGATTTTCACACTGTAACAGCAACATGACTTCACTCCTTTTCAAAGGATAAAAGTTTTAAAAAAGAAAAAGAAAAATCTGACTAACTGAACAGATGGTGTTTTGGCCTTTGGTTGTACTCGACCTGGCCAGTTTTCGGGAATTAAACCTCTCCTATTTCCTTTATTTCTGGAGACGTCTGACACACAGATGGGTTTGTCACAAGGTGGATTTTAAATACCGCACTTAATAGGAGCTGCGTTTAAGCATTCAGCAAGCCAAGCTTCCCTCCGTCCTTGAGATCTTATCGTTCAAATTTAAAGCACTCTTGAAAGGTAGAAGGAAAATCATTGAACAGGTTTGTTATAATAAAAGCTAACATACAGTATTTTTCATCCAAAGCCGCAGCAGAACTAGCAGAACGAGGAACAGCTATCGCGGATCGCTACTCTCTGCTTCTCCTCATCTAATGCAATGAAAGCTGTCATTGAAAGACGCAAAAATAACATCTGATTATGGGCTGTGGGGGGGAGGGCAAATGAATAACCCACATATTTCATGTGCCTGTCGTCTTTCTGTTACAGTGTGACAGCGAGAGTGACATTGACGACAAGGTAAGACTGCCTTTCCTGTGTTTATTCACCCGCCACTTGAAGCGTTTGAGAGATATGAATAACAAGTGAGATCACGACGGAGGAAGGAGGAGTCAGGCAAGAAAGATGGCGAGATTAAAGAAAAATGGAGAGTTGGAGGAGCTGTTTGTCTTTTTTCTTTCAAAAGAGCAAAGAATTCTCAGGAAGCGGCAACAAAAAAGTAGGAAAGGAGGATTCTGTCGTAAAAACGCCCTTCGTGAGAAGATCTATAACTCTGAAACAGTCCTAAATGTCACTTCTAATCTTCGTGAATGCGCACTTCATACCGCGCTGTTCCACTGACACCGGCAGTGAACGCCGCCATTCGTGCCTCTAATTTGATCGGAACACTTTTCAGTGGCGTTCGTGTTCCAGCGACAAACATTAATTTTCGCTCGCAAAGAAACGAATGTGGAACAAAGCTGTTTCACAAGATCTGCCTCTTTTCATCCTCCAGCAGACCACGAAGTGTCAGCCGTGGTTTGCACTTGTGTCAGGCAGCTGTGTGTGAAACAGTCGTTCCGTGGAAAAAGCTGTAAATCAGGGAGTTTCAGACACGTCCAAGTCAAACACAGAACCTTTCGCTGCTCCTGGCTGTAATTTGTAGTCCGAAAGGCCAGAGATGAGCAGGGCTGCATGGACGCTGTCGTCACGCTCGGGTGACCTTGAGGCTCCATCACCAGGATAGAACTGTTCGACAGCTGACGTATAGAATCTTGGTTATCACGTCTTCTCACTGGTTTGTTCCACACCCGGGAGATGGTCGCCTCCTGGTTACAAGATGAACCGCCTTTGGGGAACCTCGCGCTCAGTAATTCCTCCACAGTTTAGCAATTACGCCCTGGTAAATGAAGGAGATAGGGCGCCTAATCTCCTGTAAGCTCAGCTCCCCGTTCTGTGGAAACGTCTGCAGCTCCCCCTATAAATAATACATCGATAGCAGCCCCAATTTGCATTAGCTGTAGCCTGGCAAGTCAATGGGCTTTTATCTCTTTATTGAAGCGAGACGGAAACGAGGGCGGTAGCTAGTTGACATGGCGGCGAGACGTAGTAGGACTGTCACTCTCCATACGGCTCCCTGGCATCACCGAGGGGGGTCGGGATGCGAGCGATTTTTTTTGTTTTGTTTTGTTCTCCTTCCTGCCCCGGTTGCTTCCTATTTATTTGGAACCAGTTCTACTGTCAGAAATGTTGACATTTACTACAATTTAGGTCAATAATAGAATAAATAAATGAATAAAATGACATTCTTGAAGAAACTCTACAGGTAGTACATTAGACGTTAGATGTCATTACTCGGTTTCTCAATACTGACCCTTATTTGATGTTCCAACTGTTATTCTTACTTATGTCTGCAGATATTGTTTACGTATTAAGCTACTCAACAGCTCTGTTTCACCTCGTTGCATTTAAGGGTAAACGGGATTTACAGCCGCATTACTGAATCATGAAATTATTAAGTGCGGCCCGTCAGAACGACTGAATCATTAATGAGTCGAGACGAAATGAAATACGGTTTAGCATAAATGTTTTAACCCGCTTATCTTGGTTTCTTTCGAGATGTGATGCTTTGAACTATTTTTCTCTTCTCCAAGCCTCATTTTACAGTTCATTGTTTTTGTGTCGCAAGTTGTTTTTTGGAAGACACGCGACTCGAAGGTCTCATCTGCCCTCTGCTGCCCGGCTGCAGTAAATCCCTTTATAGGTGTCAGGGGTTGGTCTTTACACCATGGCTGAACTCGCGCCAGGGCTCACTACTTCATGGTTACAATAATGGACATCCTGCGTCCCCATGAGCCTAAAATTGACATATTTATATAGCGGATTAGACTGTTTATGTGTGGGTACAATAACATTGTTTAGTCTTTGCTAGTTAGCATGGTTACCATGGTTCCACTGCATTAAAAAAGAAGGTTAGAAAACACTCAATTACTGCAGATACCTCGAGGTTCTGGCTGGAGGTTAAAGCTGAGCTGACCTTTTCCTCAGAAAGACGCATAATTAAGCCGATGAGAGTTGCAAATCATCCGCAGCAAATTACTGACGAAGGAAGACAGAAATGCTTTGACAGGCCGTCGACGTGCGGGGGAATTAAAAGAACGATGGCGTAAAATTTGGCTTTCATGAGGGGAAAGACAAACACTGTCATTTGTAATTGCCCGCACTCGAGATAATTCGACAGCGATAATTTTCTGCAACGTTTTGCTGAAACAGGTGCCAGCTTTTCCCGTATCTACCCAGCGAAAACAAAGACTCCTTTCACATCAGATTATCAGCCACCTGAACACCCACATTGTCGGGATTTTACAGATTAACTTAATTAGAATATTGCTTCCAGGTGTGCCCCCGGGTTGCAGTCGCTTACATTGTGTTTGAATGAAGCTGATGAGCCGCTGCCACAGCGGCGTCACTTCAGATTGCTCAGCTTCTCGGGAAGACGGCGCCCGCGAGGTGTCAAAATGGAATCCCCGGGTCGCCTCCGGTTTCAGCACGAGGATGCTGCCAGGCAGCTCTTTCGTGCTGATGGGCTTAGCCTCGACGAAGCGGCCGGTCACACTCTGACTAGCCGGCTCTCGTGGCTGGCGTATCTCATCGGGAGCGCTGTCATCTGACGTTCACGACCGCGCCGTGTTTCACAATGTCACCCTTTCAGCGTTAAAATAACAGGGCTCACCTTGTCTCGCTTGTGTCTACACCCCAGAGGGAAACATGGGGAAGAACGAAGGATTCTTTGTGGAGGACGATGTTTACCAGTTGCGCGTAGCCGTACGAAATCGGAAGAACGGGCCTCACGTTGGGGAAACCGCTCGATGATAGAGGAAGTGTTTGTTTTCAAATCAGAGGCCACGCAATGGGACTGTGAACGTCATTCATCCCTTATCCTCGCGATGAATACTGTGAGCCAAACAAAGTCTCTGTGTGACTGTCAGTTCTTTATAATCCCCCAAACACGTGTCAGCGGAACAGCGCTCCGCAAAAAAACTGTGCGGGATGAATAGTGCTTCTGTAATTGTGCTATCTATGATGAAGAGGTGTCACGAGGACCACGTTAGATGGGACCGTGTGGGAGATATGCAGTATATAGCCTTTGTCGGCTCTGGGGACTTTACCCGTAGCAGGTTTTTGTGGCGCCACGTTTGGTCGCGTTGAGTCAGACTGTCCCTAAATATCCCATTCATGCACAAGTGCCGCTCAGATTCTACTTTCAGTCGTAATAAACATTGCAAGATTGTTCCGTCTGCCCAGCTCCCACCTGAAATTCAGCCTGCCAATTCTGTCAGTCAGACGCAGGGCCGAGATACTCAGAAGTCAAGATGGTCATTTTCTGTCATTTGAGAGGCAGAGAAAGAAATAGAGTGCGATTTATCCCTTCTCGGTTTGTTCGTGCACTCTCCTGAAGTGTCATCTTATCTCTGCTCGGCCCCACTTTGCCGTCCTCTCCGGCTCCTCCAATTTCCTTTTGTGTTCTTTCTCCTCTGCAAATAACACAGTGGCTTTCTGTCTGTGAAATATTAGCATCAGACACTTACTTTGGCTCCAGCCCTTAACATGGTGGCCTTATGTCAGGTGTGTCACCATTGCATTACGGCAGCCTCGGTGGAGGACACCCGGGTCGGCTAATTCTATTTGGTCCTATTTGCCGAGCAGTCACTCAGCAGAAAGTGTATCTGTCTCCGGGGGAGTCTCCAAGGACCATTACCACATCCTGTCTATGAGCTCTTTTATGGCTCCGGTGTAGTCATCTGCCAGCGCAGAGCATAGGTTCTGATTGACACATTAATTCCTCCTCTACTCCCTTATCTCCCCGCTGCGTTCAGAATGAATGCCATATCATTGCGTCGGAGCGCCTTATCTGTAATGGCTCGTCAGCTAATGGCATCCCTCCCAGCAGATATATTGGGGGTTATGCCCTCCGAAGCTGGTAGCGAAGCAACAAAAATCACGTGCGCTGTCGTTACGTCCCAGCAATCTTCCCCATGTTTTTTTCCCCCTTAAGTCTTACCTTCAAATGAAGAATGTCTTCTTCGTGACTGCCTCCCATACATCATTTCCAGTGATTTTCCTCCAGCCGCCATCTTGGTAAAAGCCAGAGGACAAGAGTAATATATATATATATATATCTATCTTCATGTAGTGAGGCTCTCCCTGTGTGCATATTCCTCCTCAGACCCTGCTGCTGTTTCTACTTCCAGGTTGGTCTCCAAGAGCGATCATATTCAATAACAAGCGGCGGCCACCCACGAGGCCGCTGACAATCTCAATGCTTTTTTATGGACAGGGGAAAATGGACCGGCCTAATGTTTCTGCACAAGTGATCATCCGTCCTCATCTCTTTAATGAAATTAGATTAAGTGCACCTGGGAAAGGGCTGAGGAAGCAGAATGCCTTGCCACCTCCTTTAATCTAAAACCAATTTTCCAGTAATATTCACCCCCCACACACACACACACACATACACACACACACCCTCCCCCCAAAAGCTTGGGATTCGCCAGCCCTGATTCAAAATGGAGGAGGAACGAGATGAGACCGGAGCTGACTGGTTGCATTCAGCTCCCCACAGGCACTGTGAAATTAGACCTGACACTGGCAACACAGGCCTTAATATGGAGATGTCATTTTTCTTCTCTCTTTTGTCTTCCTCCCTCACTCCCTCCCTTCTTCCTTTCTTATTCGGTTCATCCTTCCATTTACTCCAGTTTTAGCTCTCTAGGTAGGAGAATCAGAGTTTGATAGATTAACCATGACTGTTCTATTCAACTTCAATCATGTCCTGCCAGAAAGCCAACATTTAAAGTAATTAATACAATCAGTGTTTCGAAGAAAATAACGACTTTTGGCCAGACATGAACCTCTCATGACGGCCCTCACTTGCAGTTTTAAATCTGCAAACATTTATGCCCGTAGCTTTTTGCAAGATGCGCTTTAATTCCATTCCAAATCCCACGTGTTTTTTCCCTGTTTGTTTTGTTGTTTTAAATTTTGCGGTCGTCAAGCGCTACATCTGTTGTGCGTTAGCGCCCCAGAACGCGGCCATCGTTGTCTGCTTCGCCTCTGAAGCGAAGGCGGACACCCTCGGTCTCGCGTGGTTCGCGTTCAAGCTCGATCGGGGCGCAGGAGTAAGGGCACGCGCGGCGGTGAAACCCAGCCCCAGTGCATGTTGGGTAGAGGCTGACGATGACAGGGTAGAAGTTGACGCTTCCGCGGGGCCCGCCGACGGACACGGCCGGCTGACATCAGCAAAGACAACTTGTCACTAGCAATGCACGTCAAGCCGTAACGCAGGGGAAGTCAGCGCGGCGGCGGCGTCATTGATGTGGCACCCAATAGCCTGGTCCACATTCCTCCTTAAAGGTTAGCGCCGATGTTGGCAGCGGGGATGGAAATAGAAAGGCCAGGGCAAGCGAAGCCACGCCAGCCACTCAGAACGGAGGTGTGAAAACACAACATGGCATCGAGACTGTAATCTTCTTTCACTCGCCGACTCCTCGCGGCAAAGCTGTTTGTGCTGGCGGCGTCTTAATCGAAGAGATAGCCGTCCCTTTGTACGCCTCAAATCGGGACGCACGCCCCGCGCCCCTTTTTCCAATGTTCTGCTCCGCGTCTGAGAAAATCCTGTCACCTCTCAGCCACGCTCACCAGCTAGCAATCATCCTTATTGAAGGAGTTGCTGCTGCCTGGATGAACAGCGGGTTTTTTTGCTGGGTGGTTTTCACCTTGACCCGATCCATTTCACAGGTGGTTTTCCCTCAAACATCGTCTCCCCCCCCCCCCCCCCCATACGAGTGCTCCTTTTCTATAATAGGAGAGTTTTCAGCGTCGGGCAGGTGAAACGCTCGATCGCACAATTTTCTGCTCGAACTTGTCAGTTCAATGATACAGTGATAGAGAAAGCGTGGCGCGCCTTATCACAACCAGACAATTGTGGTATTACGCCACCCGCGGCGCCACATCCAAGTTGTGTTGAGTGAATCTGTGGCACACTGGGAAAAAATAACATGTTTACTGAAGGATGATGGGTCATGTTTGGATGAGTAAATGAATAACTAAAGCGGACACGTTTGAAAAGGCTTCAAATTCAAATTTGGTAGCGAATTTGCTACCAGAGGCCATTTAATTCACCGTGTTCGGTTCTTTTGGTGGCGTGACTTCATCTTATTTTCTGGCTAAGTAGAAATCGTAAAATCTGCCTGTGGAAGCGTGTTTGCTTCATGTGTCACGTCTGCGTGCAGCAGCGCAGCAGGTAACAGCAAGTGATGCGAAACATATGCAGCAAAATTAACACACAGTCCCAAAAGCCGGTCCAACTCGCGGAAATCGTCTTTAGCGTGTCCACGGGACTCGGCGCGGCATCACACAGCATTCGTTGTTTTTCAAGTGGCCTGTGTTTGAATAACAATCCCAGCCCGATACACATTTTTCCACATGAGTAATAAAAGTAAAATTGAGTCCATATTCAAGACAGATGTCCTGCAGATGCAGAAAAAAAAGACACAACTGTGTCTGTGTACGTGGATGTAAGATTTGGATGTTTCTGCTTGTGCATAAACATAATGTCTAAGTGGGTTTTTATTCAATAAACATAGTTTGGACTGTAATTACTTACACATTTCTCCTGGCTGGAAATCCAAGACTGACTTTGTGTGCATTTCGAGTTGGCGCAGCAAGACTCATGTCTGTCCAAGCTTTGGCTTGTCAACACAAGACCTCCTAATGCAAGAGGACTTGCTTTTCCTCCACAACAAACGGCATATGCAATCAAGGATAAATATAGAATTCCCCGTTGCCGTTAGGATCCAGCGCCATCAAGTATAGTGTTTCACTAAAGGAGCTTTGCTTCCTCCCAGTCCAGGAACACATAAGTCCACTGTGGCCGCGAAAAGAACGCCGGGGGAGCGTCAATTCCCTTCTCAGTCGACCGGGCTAGACAGCAACCCATAATAGTTGAAGAAATCAACACATATTAAATCTGAAGTCAGAGGCCGTTTGTTACTGTTCCGTCTCTGTTCAACAGTTGTTTCTCGCTTCAGCCAGCTTGGATGACCTTCCTCTCACGCCGCTCACGGCGGCGATGATGGACAGTAGAAAGTCTAATCGTCTCTCCGGCCCAGCGGTAGAAACAAGTTTCGGGTTTCTCCCGCGAGCCACTTGAACATCTTTAAGTTAATCTAAACACGCTGATGCTTGTGGATGTTCTGGAGACTGCCAGACCTCAAGCCCCCCCCCCGGGCCCTCGGGCCGCTCAGAAAGGAACGTTCTGTGGGCGAGTGTGTATGTGATGTGGAAAGTCAAGTTTAGGCCCAAAACACACACACACACACACACACACACACACACACACACACACACACACACACACAGAGTCCAGATGCCTTCAATTAGGCCCCAGCCAGTGCAGTCCCTCAAGTAAAAGACGGCCCGCTTTGATGTGCAGCAGCCAACGGAAAAGGTACACGGCCTGCAAGATTAGAGGAAAAAATAATTATCCTATCAAAGGTTGCTCCATAAAACTTAACAGCGTTTTTTTTTTTTTTTTGCTCTTTTTTAGCTGTGGAGGAAAGGGGAAGCAGGTATTAACGACGGCTGTCATTCATGTTTATTTGTCAGTTATTTTCCCTTTGCCTTAATTAGCAGCCACACCTGGTCCAGACGCGCAGCTCGCCGCGTCGCTTCGGTTTTTATGGACACTTGAAATCAGTTCATCATGCGGGGCTAACTGGAACAGCCCGGGCTCATACGCTCTCTGCAGCGGCTCGTTGAGGTTTAGGACCACAGACAGAGACCGGCATTAAAGTTGTCCCCCGCCAGGCACCACAGACGCAGGCGGCATGAACATCCATTAAATTAATTTGACTTCATTAGCGCAGACCTGCTAGGCCTGGGGGGTGCCCGTAGAGATGCCAGGAGGGTGGGAGTCGAGAGGGATGGCGGTTGAGTGGCACCAGCCGCTGTGCTTTGAGAAGAGCGAACACATGGCAGTGACAGGCGTAATATGGCCCCAGTTCTTACACCGGGACAGCTGCCAAACAAAGGCAACATGCGTCACCGGCTTGAGGGGAGCTCAATCAACACCCGGTTGGAGCCTTAACACCATGTGTGCCACGCCGCATCAGTTTGGGGGCCGCGGGTCATTGGGCAGCCTGTGTGTGCACACCGCAAATATGGCAGGATAAAATGATATAAAGAGCGTGCCAGCAGGTTGACCTCCCGCCATCAAGTTCTGTATCCGCCGCCAGAAACGCTCATGTTATGAGTTTACAGAGCTCCCGTCATCTGTTGTTAGTTAACCATAGCGAGCACAATCCTGTTTCAGGTGAATGCGCCTTTGTTGTCAGTCCACCTGTGTGAGTCCACACCCGCGCGCCGCTGCTGCGTCAGGATTTGGGGTTAAAATCAGCTGGAGCTCATCCAAACCGTGCACCTGAAATACAGGACCAAAGGAAGCCCCGTGTCCATATAGGAGCGCGAGGTAGCCCCAAGTCGGTGCGTGTTATGTCTGACAGCAGCGAGCGCTTTGATCAGAGGACCCCATCTGAAGCGCGCTTCCACATCTGCACATGGGGAACGAGCTGTAAACTGCCAAGAAGCATTTTAATGACACTTGGATTATAAAATGAAAGGGGGCTCCAGATGGCAGGCAGCGCAGCGGCTGCAGTTCACAGGGGAGGCTGTTTAAACTGCTTTTTTATTGATAAAATATGGGGTGAAAAATTGCGCGGGGCTTATTAGGCGTCCCACTGTGATGGTGCTCAGCTGCCCAAGCTGTTCACCGTGGCCCCAGTCCAAACATGCCTCCATAAATTTTTAGCAGTACCTTTAAATCTGTAAGATCCCTGCTTGTTAAGTTCATCCGAGCTCGCCAATACATTATTTATTCTCTGAGAGAATAAATACTGTATTCTGGTGTAGCTCATGGAGGAGCTACCGAGGTAGCGCGTTCATTATCGTTGAGCAAGAATTAGAGTTTAATCTTTGACCAGGGCAATTGCTGCCTTACTTCATTGGCTCTTCTTTTAGCACTAAAATGAAGTCGGCGTTGAGAATTCCGGACGCCGCAGTTGTGCTGAAATGGCCGTGTGGGCTTTGACATTTAGCAACTGGCTGCTCTGGTGGCCCAAAGCAAGGAACAGATGGATATAGTGTGAATGGACTGCTAAGTTAGAACCTAAATATCATGAATAGAAATCTACTGCCATGAAAGTACGAGAGGCGACCCTGAAGAGAGTGCAGAGTCGAAACCGATGCTTTGATAATGGATTTGCTTTTAGCGATGCCATCTCGATAAATGCATACGTAAAGGTCACGATAATTCATCCACGACGCATCTTCCCCTCCCTCTTACCTTTAGGCATAATAATTAGGTTTTAGAAGATTTACATTGATGCAATTGAAATCAAAGTGTCACCTTTTGATTTTGTGTCTCCCCCTAATGTGACTTTACAGTAAACTGTTCTCATGCGCTTCTCGATCTGGGCTTTAAATTGAATTTGCCTCAGATGTGAACGGGCCTGATTGAAATGCTGGTTGAAAATCACGGCCTCAATAAAAGCCATCGCTGAAAGCAATCTCCACTCCATCAAAACCCATAGATGTCACACGCGGAGCTCTTCTCTCCACAGATTGGGCCCCTCGCTGTTGAGCTATGTTGTTAGCCATGCTCTCACTGCTAATTTAAAACCCTTTTAAGCTGTTATGGCTAAAAAGCTGCCATAATGGCCCTGCAAAAAAGGGAAGCTGGCGTTTTATTATCGTGCCTTACGGAAAACAGCCGTCCCCGGCTTATATTCCATAACAACCACAAATGCCAACTGACTTTGCCCCCAGTTCAGCGCTCACAAATGTTGTTTAATCGTATTATGTGACTTAAAAACGGGGAGTTTTCCTGCAAAGACTTGTGGGTTTTCGCACTCCTGCACACAGACACACACACCCGCAGAGAGAAGGGTAGCAGACAGTCTAATAGACTCATTTGTAATTGCCACGGAGAATGAAAAAAGTTGTCATTCTTGTTCCGTGCTGACGTAGGGTGCCATTTCTGCGCCAGACTGCCATGTTCCTTCCCTCCTTCCTTCTCTCCTACAGTCGCTCTTTTTCCCCCCCCCGTCCTCCTCGGAGAATAGTTGGAAAAGGAGGTGATGGCAGAGACGCTTTTGGCACATTCTGCAGCTCAAAGCTCCTGGCTGTGTCTATTCTTTTACTTTAGCCGGACCCCCATGGCGTCCCCACCTCCCCTGCTTCTTTACCTTCACAGGGATCCCATAGGATGGAAGAGTGAAAGTATCTCTGATGCGTTTGAAGTGCAGGACAGATGGGGGGCTCCAGGGACCGTAAAAAATGAATCGAGGCTAGTAATAGGAGAGATGTTTGAATCCTCTCCCCTATAAGTTATTTATCAGGGGCCCTTAGTGGTGGAGGAAGACTTGAGAGTGCTCCCTTAATGTAGCATCTGATGAGTGCTGGAGGGGGTTCTGTTCCAGGAAACACTGCTGTAAAACAGGAGGGGAACATTAGCAGGGAAGTCTCCGAGGGCCCAGGCAAAGAAAAGGAACATAGCAAATGGCGGCTCTTTCCCAGCATGCAACACAGGACAAAGATGAGAGGTGTACAAGATGATGTCCCAGCGCATCCCCCCTCCTCCTCCACCAGAAATATTACACAAGGTGCAGATTGGGGTGTTCTCTACCACAATTCCTGTCAGGTTAGAGATGATATGTGTTATATTTATACGTGTCATTTCACCCAGAATGTTGGTATTAATAACCCATCAGATTGTTTACATCAACATAAGAGTCACAAACGGGTTAAACCAGGAAGTAAGTGATCACCAGAGACCAGTGGCCTCTGAACCAATCACTGGAGCTAATAAAGACTAGCTAATGACACAGTTGCTTTGTTTGTGCTAATTGCTCTCTCTGGACCTCGCTGTCACTGCTGTCTGTCACCAAGTGTGCACAGTTCAAACTGCGGCCCCGGCATCTGAGCCAGGGGCGCCACCGGAGACCGCCGTCCTCTGGGTGTGCCTGTGCTGTAGAGACGGGATGAAAACATTGCCAGATTTGTGTTTTGTTCTGGCAGACTTACACCACCTATCTATTCTCAACACCGAGGTCAAATTAATCTCCGGAGATCATAAATATAGCATAGTGCTCCACTCCATTTATGTAACGTCGACAACGTGTGAGTGATGCTGTTCGCGCACAGTTACCGACGCATCCATAATCGGTGTTTTGTAACCTCAGCAGCGCCATCAGCAAAAATGTAATGCCTGTTTTTAATGGGGGAAGCATTTTCTGAACGCATTGCACATTTTATAGATTTTTAAAATGTTAGCATTGAGCACACTTAAAAACACTGGCTGACCTAATATCTACATTAAGCCACCAATATCAGCCTCCAAAAACACAAAAACATCACCTGACGTGCATGACATGCAGATGCAGCGGTGGCCATTTTGAAGCAGTAACGCATGGCACCGCATTACAATGGGCTGCGATTTGCATATCATTTCATGTTTGGGATATTAGATTAATGGCTTTTGACTGCTGTGATGAATACTAATTTAGCCTTAAATCATGTCACTGTTCAGACATCATCAGCCTGCCCAAAAGGCAGCCGAGCAGCTAAGCAGCTAAGCAGCCAGACATTTTATAAGGTCAGCTAACTTCCCCAGTCAAGCATTTCCTGTTGCCCGTGCATTGGATAAAGGATATAGGGGACCACCGTGAGGGTCAGTGTGGTCTCCATTTACCTGAGCAGACAATAAAATCGGGGCCAGAAACAACTGGGGAAAATTCTTCATGTTGTGGTGGCCCCGGCCCCTCCCCCCGTGCCCCCAGTTTGACTCCCAGCGTGTTTGTCTCTGGCACAGGCAGCTTCTGGCTCGCCGACTGAAGTGACGTTAACGTTGTGTGAAAAGGCTACAGAGACGGGCAGGAAAGCAGAGCATCACGCAGCGGTTTCATGTCGTGACAGACTGTTTTGATTCACTGCGACATGCTGCACTGTTAAACCACTGTTCTCAAAGGGTGTGAACTGGGAGTAATGGGAATATGTAAAACACAGCTGCTCATTGGCGGGTTTCTTTAGCAACAACTGTTTATTTTGAGACTGGAAAGGGAAAATATGACCGTAGCTTTACTTTTTGAATTGATATAAGATTACTTGGAATGAATTCTATAAAAAAGCAGACAAATACACTACACAGATACTCTGAATGGTAATAAACGAAAAAAAAAAATCAAACCATTTGTGACCTAACCGAGCTAAATGCTAGGCAACAGACGCCGCCGCAGTGTACCAGTGGCGCCTCATTAAGAATTATCCAAGTGCACTTGAATAATTGCCAGAAAGGAGTTGAAATCAAGCCTTAATTTCTCATTTATCTCTGATGAACACTTAACATTGAATATTGTAATTAATTTACCAGTTAAAATACAATTATATGCCATTGTCGGATGCAGCTGGAACTGTATCAGACTCCTTGTTTATGGTGGCATAAAGCTAAACTCTTATCTGAGATTCATATTAAATAATTCCATAACTTTATGGATATCCATGGTCTCCATTTGGCTTGTTTTTTTGGCTGAAGCGCTTATTTCTCATATTTCCTCACAGCGTCTGTATATGTCTATTGGTGTGTGTCGCTTCATGTGTTCTCCTGAGAGGAGACAGCTAGCCAGCAGTATGGAGGCAGGAGACAGGTGGGGGGTGTCCAGAGGGAGCTGTTTGATTGATGTGTTTTGGGGGTAGAGCAAAGTGGGAGGGGGGGGGGGCTTTTGAGGATGATGAGGGGATGGAAGCTTGATGGGACTCCACTGTGGGAGGGAGGCAGGGCTCTTAAGTGGGGGAGGAGGGGATGGGGGCCTTTAACAAGCAGTAGATTGTTAGTGACAGGCAGATACTTCAACACTTAAAGTAGAAGGTTTGATTTAATCACAGAGCTGTCATTTGTTATTTGTCTGGCTTGCTCCACCGAGGCTACGGCTGATCAACTGCCTCGTCCCAAGAGAGCCCCTTTTCCCCCTGTAATGTCTAAATCCCCAGCACAAATTACAGGCCTGCACCACCTCCCATCCCCACCCCTCCTACTCTTCTAGCTGATTCCATCCTGCCATGTTACAAGACGAATGCTGGAGTCGGGGCTTCGAAGAGACAAGGAGGTGGCTTGGCAGGATATGAACTGAAGAAGAAACCACAGAAGAAGGGGGGATGTAATGGCCTGAGGGCCACTAAAGATCATTAATAGGACTGTCAGTGAGGTTGCCAGTTGGTTAGTGTTTCATAAATTAGAAATGAGTCCCTCCCTCCTTGCAATTCTAGTTCATTAATAATGCCTGCTGTGGCTATTTTGTTGCAATGCACTTTTAAAGGAGAGGCAGACAGGTTGGGGGGGCGGGGGGGCTGACTTCTCTGTTTCCTTTGCTAATTCTGCAAGACAGCATTCCAAATCAACAATGACCGTCCAGCATCACGAACAGTGAGGCAGTCGACCCCACCACCAATCAGAACCTTTGGAAAGACGGCTGAGGAGAGGCCTTAATGCACTCGAACGCCCCACCATGTCCGCCTCCCTATTATTACTGAACATTTGCTGCAGAAAAGAATCTGGCTTCGTTCCACTCTTCTTTTGTGATCAGAGAAATCACAGGACTGACAAATTCAGAGGGTCAGTTGTTAAACCAAGACAGACAGAAAAGAGGTTCTTTGGGGATGGGGGATGGGGGGGTTACCCTGCAGGTAGAAGCATTGCCTTTTAATTAGGGTGAAAGGATATAATTCTTTAATAAAGGCCAGGGGCTTGGCCACTGCTGCGGCTGATAGCAGTCAATGCTGCTCATTACCCTTCCCTCCTGCTCTCCTCTCTCAATGTGACTCCGCTCTGTGAGGGCAGAGATAAAAGGCTCAGCCAGGTCACAAAGTGGAGGAGGGTTTCTCATCCACCTACCTACCAGAACCCATTTTTCTTTCTCCACTTTCACCCCTCTCTCGCCCGATTGTTCCTTTAATTTTTGTTCTGCAGACCTCTTTCCTGACCTTGTCCCATTAGTCAACTGTTACCTGGTTCCGATTCTACCCAGATTAAAGAGGTTGGATATTTAACTAATATATTTAAATGTCAGAAATGCAACAGGAATACAAATTCAGTCGTTATTGTGATTAGGGTCAGTTGTCTGGTTAATTTTTTGGCCAAATGTTGGTTTTAAAACTCCGATTTAAAAAAAAATTGCACATTTGAGTAATCCTGAACTGTCCCCTGGCGCTCCCAAACACTGCGATAGGTCAAACCAACGTGACATATTTGTTACTGATTGCTCTTGAACGTATCTGCAGATTGCAGTACAAAATGTTCTGGTGAGGGGAGTTCTGGTTCTTCTTAGACATCAAACACGGTCGTGAGAGTGACAAGGAACGGAGAGAGAAAGTATGACAGAGAGAATAGCAGGAGGCCAGCAGCCCAAGAGCCTTGATGTATGATTTTATTCATCCGTCCTTCCTGTTCCTGATTAGGGGCCTTTATACTGTGATCGATTGGCTAGCAGACCAGGCTCAAATCAAAGGCAGACACTGTATGTGCTGAGTGAGAGGGAAACACACGGAGGCATTAGAGTCCTGTGGCTCAGAGGTGCACAGCAAGAGGTTGATTCATTTTGTGCCGGCCAGCTAGGGAATGCAACATCAGGGGATTGTGGGATGATGAAAGGCAATAGCAGACACTTACTTGCTGATGGGTAGAAATGCACATGTGTACTTCCTGTCAGTACATATGGAACTATAGATCCAGATAACCCTGACTTTGAGCAGCTCCTGTTTCAACGTTGTCATCCCTCCGCTCAAACAACAAGGCCATTCTGTCCAATCACCAAACAGACATGCCTGATCTCCCGAGCCTTCGGTTCCCCACATTTTCCTACACCTCATCCAGCCTTTCTACATCTGTGCCAACAACTTACAGCTTCCATTCACTTGGGATGAGCCCCAGTCTTTAAGGGATGAACCCACTACAAACAATTTATGATGGCGTACTAAGGAAGTCAGATCTTTTCTCCGTACCTAGGGGACCTTTTTTCTCCCCCACTCATTTGCAGAGCTGCCAAAAGAACATTCTGATTTGTAATCTCTGGCTGGGGGAACGGTAGACAGACAGACACATGTGCACAGTGCACATTTGTTTTCCTGCTCTTGACCTAAGATCGACTGCAGAGATGTGGAAAGAGAGCAAGAGAAAGGCAGTCTCACAACAGATGGTTCTCCTTAAGGAGCTGAGATGAAACTCTTTGTGTTACAAGTGCTCTCTGGTCCTTTTTTTAAGACTCCAATCGGTTCGGGCTCCCCTGCTGGGCTTGATTCCAATGTGTTAAAGCCAAATTAGTGCACAGACACACACACACACACTTGGCGATCTGATGAATGGTCTCACCTGTCTTCTTCCTTGGAGTTATTGAACAAAGTCTGAATCAGGGCTAATAAACTGTCCATGGATTTGTTCTGCAATCAAGCTGGAATTATGGTTCCCGTCATTTGACACTTTATGGGCTGCACTGGGACTATGCTTATTTTTGTTTCAGACAAAGGGATACAAATCACTGTAATGGAACATTCTCGTTTCAACTGTGTGTAATGCCATTATGTGCATCCAATCAAAATGTAATGTGAGCTGATATATTTAAAGATATTGGCTACTGGTAATTCATTGGCTTTAATAAATGATCAATGTGCACGTCCCTCCCAGCTGCTTGTTAAAACTGATACCCGGAGCCTCAAACAGATTGACGTGAAATGTGACTCTTGGAAATGGAGTGTATCTCGCAGGAGGGGCCTGTCTCTGGGGGGGTTGGGGAGACTGCATCCACGGCAGAGTGATGGCATCACTTCTAAAAAGCGCGCACACTCGTGACAAGTAAACTGAAATCATCATTGATGTTATTTATTTTCAAATGTTCCCTGCTTGACAGGCGACATCTTGTTTGGCACTCATCCCGAGGGAGGCCGTGGTGCTCCGCGCTCCACGGCTCCATCACACGCAGACAGCCGTTCTGTGCTGACACCAAAGGAGCGGGACTCACCAGAGACTCGCTCTGGAATTTGTCACAATCCGGCACCACAATGAAGAAAACACAATTGCGCTCGGCTCCTTGTTTACACACATCCAGATCTGTCGCGATGCTTCCTTCCCACCTTAGCATCTGCCATCATGCAAGATTGTTTGCCCCTCCTCCTCCTCCAGAAAATGAAAGTCCATTAAATATCTTTTTTTCCCTGAGATAAATGTCAACACGTTTAATGTGTGGAAAGTGTGTCTGTTGTCGCAAATGCTAAAGCACCAACTTTATGTCCCTGATTTAGATGACGGGAAATTGTGGCGTAAAGAATGTACATTTCCGAGCAAAATCTTTTAATCATCGGATCACATGATCCGACAGCGTTTGTATCGCAATGTTTTTTTGTTTTTTTTTTAATCAAACCATTTCCAGTTATGGCATCACAGTCCACCAAATATAATCCGACTCGCAGTCCTTTGGATATCTCTCCACGGTAAGCTGTATTCTTTCTTTTTCTTGGTCTGGCTCATCTTCTCATTTGTACATGGTCTCATTATCAGTCAGTAGCTGTCTGGCTTTAGGGGGGGCCATACAGATGAAAAAGTGAGCATGGTGCTGGGCAGGTAAACCAGCCATTAGCCAGGACCAGGACCCAAATCCATCTGTCAAACGTGCCTCCACCGAGGGCTGTCAGGGAGCATATTACCAAACTGGAGCCCCTGCAGAGATCGGTCCTCTGACTCCACATCACACTCACCAGGCTGGCCGCCCAAGGTGCTTCCGACAGTCGTCAACAAAAAGCCCCCAGCTTGCACTCGTTCGATTGGCTCATTAATAAAACAGCCTCCCCCGGGAGCAGGGTGCATGCTCCAATGCTCTGGACATAGCTCTTTCCACCTAATGGGCCAGCCGGGAGAGGCCTTTGTCTACCCACGACTCCCTCACATCCTTCAACATGTCAGACCAGACAATACAAGGAAGGATGGAGGGCTTTGATTCTGTAAAGCCCAGATCATGTTGTATGTGAGCCCAGGCTGGGGCCCAGTATTTACCATGGGCCTCAATGTGTCTTCAGGCAGGCAACTGCTTAAGTTCCATCAATACCACTTATCCTCCCTTGGCTGAACCAACTCAGTTGTGTCTCCGCTCAAACTGATCCTGGGCCAGCTGGCATGTGTCACCGCAGTAAAACTAGGCGCAAGTTTTGCGGTTCTTCCCAACATATCCAGCTACTTTTGTTCATCCTTCCTCCATGTTTACTCCAGTCTTTCTGGTTTTGATTTCTTTCCTTCCTGCTTGAATGATCAGCCTTTCTGTTTTACTCTTTTGCTGATAGGAATGAAGGGTTGGTGCATTTTGGTTGGTGCAGGACATACTATAAATCCTACAAGAGGAGTCCCCCACAGGTCTCATCCAAGCCTACAGAAAAGTACATAAGCAAATGTAAACCATTTGCATAAAGGAACATTTGATCTCCTTATGGATAGTATCAAATTTATAATACTGGTTTGAGAAAATCCCTTGTGGATTCCTGCTTCAGCATATAATCTCAAAAAATACAATAGAAGCCCCACGGAAAGTCAAAGACCTAAAACGTTATTGTGATGTAAGTTGGAGCCTTGGAGGGTGAGCTTTAGTGTATTTTCAGTCCCACCTCTCCTAACTTCTGCAGGAGGTGGTGCTCTCCATTTTTGGAAGGCAGTGGCTTGTTTTTCTGCACACAGCTCCAAAATGAAATCTCCAGGGAATCCAGAGCTGCTTTGACGGCAGTTTGGTTACCGCCATTACCATAGATATCTACTTCCTGTGTAATGGAAAGAGAACACCCCTAGAAAGTGCAAAATTGCCACCGTAATAACACCAGAAACAACTCAGGGAATCGGTGTCTCCCCTCAGTTATTAGCTTGAGGAAACCGGGTAGAGATTTATAACATCCCCTGATGACTTGGAACAGTTTTAGTCACTTCCATATGTGACCCCTAAGGTGGGTGCTTGACAAGGTCCTTCCAGGCCGATTAGACTTCCAGCCTCTAGCTGAGAGGCCTGTCTTGTTGGCAGCTTGGGGCCAGCCATAGCTTAGCCTCTTGAGCTCAATTGGTAAAGATCACACATGTAGAGGCCCAGTGAGGGCAGCCAGTGACTGGGAAGCTGCCGTCGGTGAGGCCCTCCTCCCTGACACTGGGTTTACTGTTACTCTCAGTGCCTTGAAGAGGAAATAACAGAGGCGCCAATTAAAGCTTTAAGACATTAAATAAAAACCCTCTGTTGTTGCCTTTAAAACAGCCCAGTTAATGCTTGTTTGTCTTTACGACGGAATCCCAGTCGGTTGCCATACCTCTGCTTTCTATTAAAGAGCGATGGAGTGGTTTCGTCTCAAGTTTTTCCCGTCTCCTCACACAGTCTTCCCTCTGCTTTCCAGCTTGAGGTTGATTGCTGTATAAACAGCCATTTTTATTGCTGAAATACATACTGTTAGAAGGGAGGAAGTCCAGGTTTTATGGCTTTTTGAGGCAATAAACAACTTATCTCTGTGAATATTCACATGCTATAACGCGTATAACTGATGGTATGCCGGTTGGGTTTAAGTAATTTTGTCATTCTCGATATAGGTACGTGCCACACAAGAGGCCTTCCGGTCTCACCATTAGCCATGAGACATCGTGGTGTATGTGACTTCCCCGTAGCTTTATCGTTCCATAAATGTCAGACATTCACATTTTTCTATTCACTTAAGTGGGGTTCTTTTATTGAACCTTGATCATTTTCATGACTGCACAGTTCCATGTAATTTTTTTGTTGTATTTCTACTTTTTTAAAGTATGTCACTCCACTCTAATGCAGCACAGCAAGCACACACCTAGCTTGGGGATTTCTGAGTTATTGAATTCCGATAACCTGTTAAGTCTCTCTGAAAGGAGACACATATGGTTTGTGTGGCATTGATATCATATTTAAAAAAATAAATCAAATTCAATCACTTCATTTTCCATACACTGACTAAAGCTGAGGCATGAAGTTATGACACCCCTGCAGCATGTCCACGAAGGCTCTGCCCAACAAAGGAACAAAAGACCTGTATTAAACTGATGTCAGAGGCCCCCAGCGCCTGTCTCTGGAGCTGTATTGGTGTAATTAGCCGGGAAAGCCCTTCCACCCGTTTTCTATCGACCCTCTCCTTCACCCCTTCTGGCCACGGGGAGGGCCAGAGTAGCTCACTTGGGGGCCCAGAGAGGTTGGCCATTCAGGGTACGTCCCCAGGGAAGACAGGGTTAGAAGTCACAGCGGGCCTGTGGCCAGATGAAGGAGGGAGCTGCGATGCAAAGAGGCTTTCCTGGCATCATGGCTGAGCTCCCTGAGCTAAAGTGCCTTATCCATATTACATGCACCAAGGCCTCGCAGATTAGCAGCCGTCTTCATCAAGATGAGTTAAAACCTATCAATTTGAGGTGGCGTATGAATCCTGAAGGAAAATTGCCTTTTACCAAGAACTGCTGAGAAGACGTTTAGTTCTAAGGTTCTTTCTAGGTTAAGATATTCAGGTTGAGAACCTTAACCTCTGATGTGGAAGCCATTAGTTTAGAGGGCAAGGGTCTTCTGGCTAAGGATAGGGGATTTAGGCAACTAACATCTGCAATTAGGTACTAAAATAGAAACCATTTGACTGGTTTTAATGTCTTAACTCATTTGTGGTGACTCTTCTAACCTGGCTGAGGTCTGCTAACTATGCTGGAGTGGTAAAATGTGTCGCTTCGTGCAGCTTCACAGACTTTTTGAGATCCTGAAACAATGCGGCCTTAAGTCATGATTTCAGTGGAACTGCTTTTCATAAAAATGAGCTGCTGTTCAGTAAAGACAAGTCACCACCGATGTGCTATAAATGGTTGAAATCTAATTTCAGCAATTTTCTTAGTCTGTTTATCAATTTGTCATTAGCTCGGAAGATATTCCACATGAGTTCAGTACAAAGGCAGCATTCTCCAGCAAAATCCAAAACAAGAATATTACAAGGGGTGTGTGTGTCTGTGTGTGTGTGGTGTCAGACACTAATTTCTTTAAACAGTCATGGCATTCCTGCATAACCGCTTTAAAGTTTTACTTTGTGTAATGATCATTGTTTGGTTGGTTTTATGGTCACATCATTCTTCCAGATTTGAAATGTTCCTTTTTTATATAGTGTGTATGAAGAATATGCCGGACGGAGTGGCTGTCACCAGTTTTTAGTTACAACGGTGTCTTTTTTTAAGTGCTCGACCATGCGCTGTTCTACAAAATCATCTGTGTAACAAACAAATCTGCTACATTAAGTTTCCTCTCGTGTGTGTGTGTGTGTGTGTGTGTGTGTGTGTGTGTGTGTGTGTGCGTGTGTGCGTGTGTGTGTGTGTGTGTGTGTCCTAACAGCTCCTGGGAGATCTCCCACAACTAGATTTGGTCATGGTTTTGGCAGTGTTGGGAGCCACATTTCACCTGACAGCAATTAGATGACGTGTGGTATGTTTACCGAGGTTTTCCAAGTAGACTGGAGTTTTAGCAAATATGACGCGAGCCACAACTGAAGAGATTACAGTAAACAGCTGACGTCTTAGTCTGTAATCTAATTTTCTGTCTGCTGTTCGAAATTTTTCATTTTGATGGTAATTTGATATTGCTAACTTGATTTAAATCATTTACTTACAGTTAATTTATATTTTGCAAACTGGACTTTTTTTAAAACATCCTTCTTATTGTTTCCTGCCCTGGCTTGATGTGTTATTAGATTATTGAGCCGCTTATGGTCTCGTCTATACCAAGAAGCAGACGGCTTGATGGATTCTATCATGAGATAATCATTGAAAAAGCATTAGCGGGCGAACTGGAAAGACTTTCAAGATCAGCCAAGAACGCAGCTATGTAGAAAACTCTTTTTATTTTAACTGCAGGAAGAACTAGGCCGTGCACATGAAAGGTAGTACACAGTGTTCTGGCACTGCATCCCTGATGAGACAAAACTGTGAATCAATAAAAGTGCACTGGGCATAGTTAAACCACCCACCATCTTGGTCTTTTTTTGAACGTGAGGGAATCCGGCAGCCATTTTGTCTTCCTGTTTCCCGAATGGCTCCAGTGCAAAAGCAGCCGCCTGTGCATGGAGTTAATTAAGCCATAGTTTTAGAAACATAACTGATTAAATCATAGAGTCAAAATAGAAATTGCGTCGCCCCAGCAGCTGTGTCTTACTGAATTAAAACAAGTGGCATCCTCTGCTGCTGAAAGGATATGTTAATAAGGCCTTGAATGCAATCAGATTTTGTTGTTTTTGTCCTTTTTTTAAGACCGTGTGCTTCTTTCCCCCCTGTACTCTTTTCCTCAAGGGGTCTTATTATACACTTCTCTAACACCAGAGAGTTTGTGTGCGACGCAGTGGGAAGTCAAAAGACCCTCCCCCCAGCTCCCTTAAATCTGTCAAAGCATCTGCCTCATCCACCCTGGAAAATCCTTTGACGTGTGGGGCTAAAGAGCAGAGCCTTGTGTATCATTCATGAATGTTGGTGGATTTCCATATCTGACACTACACTGAATGGCTGCTGGGAGCACTTGTGCCCACATTCGGTCCTCCGTGGAGAAATGTGGCAGCATATGGTGACCGTAGAGACGCTGCATGTGCACAACTGTGCTCCGGCATGAAATCAGACGATCTCACCAACACTGAGGACGTTCACAGTTGTGTATCTACAGTACAATACCACTCAAGCATGTCCATGTGCAGCCCGCACGCAGGAATGTAGTCTAAAAGTGCCCTCTGTGTTTACCGTCCTCACTCCGTCTTCCTCCCACTCTTGCTGCTCTTTTCCCTCGCTGACCCCATCTCTGCGGCACCACCATACGGCGAGGTAATGATGAGAAATGGAGTTATAATGCCAGTTGTTAAACCTCGGGCCACACAACAAATGTGCTTCAGAGACCCCTGCATTTGTCTCTGAATGGATTAGGTCTTTGCTCTGGTAACCCTATATTTAATCTCAGTCTGGTCTCTGCCACCAACTCCGCGTTTCTCATCGTAACACATTTTCTGTCATTTTCTCCCCTTTCAGCATTGCTGTACCTGAGTAACTGCGCGTTCTCTCTTGTCTGTTAGTAGTTTGCTAATACAAAAGGACCGCGGAGAAGAAGCGGTTAGCTGTGCGCCCTGAACAAAAATGTCCATTAAACTCAATCAACGGCAACGAACCGCCACCCTTCCCCCCAAAAAAACATTTGTAATTCTTCTGCTGCGCCTCATTTCGCACAGAGAGATCTACTGTAGCATTTCCTGTGTCTCTGGAGCTTTACCCCCTTTATCAGGGTCCAACTCCAGCTGCTCTACCACAGAGCAGCAGGTTGTTACTGGTTCCAAATGTACTGTATTTGAAGCAGACGTGCCAGAAGGAGGAAGGAATCCACACCCGTGATGACTGCGTATTTTCATTTATGATGTGCGTCCCTCTTATTGATCACCGTCTTTTATTTGACAACAATGACCTTTGACCTCCGTCAGGTGGTTGGGCCGGCTGCCTGCGCGGTACCACACGTTACATAGTTATTATTCTCAGAGAGCCAGAGAAGTCATCGAATGTTAATAAGTTGCTGCCAGCCTGTATTAAATTATCAATGTGCATGAAAAATTAATTTCCAAACCTCTTTCATACTTTCTGAGTTGGAAAACAATTTATTTTTATCCTGTTAAAGGAGTGGAAATTTTATGACGGGAGAAAATATTACCACTTGTTTTCCATTTTCCATTTCACGTCCCATGCAGGGATTTAGATGTGTGATAGCTCTGATTATTGCAGACACTTTGGGTGTTCATGCATAATTTGATTCAGTGTTGGTCGCTCTGTAGTAACTGTGTAACTTTGGAGCAAGTGGCACGGCTGTCCTGTCAGAAAGCAACTTTGCAGCGAGGCACATCACAGGCTGTTATTGTAGACACCCTGCTAAGTGCCCATAAATTACTCGCTAATCTCACTTCTCCAATTTCCATCTTTTTTTTTTCCTGGTGTAAATTATACCCTGGTGGAGACAAATCAGCAACAAGACCACACAAGGCTGCGCCTTCTGTTTTCAGATTTCCAAGACAAGAGCACCAAATGTGTAGTTGCTGCTACTGTCAATCTTCCAAACGGCTCAGGAGGATGGAAAATGAAAGCTGCAGGCCCATAAACAATCACATATCAAATGTAAGATCTACTTTGCACATTTTCTCCTGCGGGCGCTGCGGAGAAGATAAAGAATGTCAAGGTGACATGTGCGTGCTTTTGGAGGGAGAATAAAGACGGCAATGTCCTTGCTGATTCTATCAGTGCGAGCCATTCTTTACCTTCTTCATTGAAAGAGGAGGGAGTGTGGGTGGAAGGCCATGAGAGCGTGGGGGTGTAGGAGAATGAAAGCCGTAGAGAGCATTCCATCCCTCCTAGAAATGCTGGTTTAACACGGCGCTGTTATCAGCTCCCAACTGCCTTTCCTTCCAGATCGATCTGTGGTGTTGGGCAATGCAAATGGCTGCAGCTAGCCCTGGGTATTCTACCATCAATGGAGAGTAATTATCTTTGGCAACAACCAATATTGGATTGTTAAGCCTCAGGATAAGGTAGCCGGCAGAGCCTTCAAACAGTCACTCACCTCTGTGGGCTTGAAGGCTGATGGATGGATCAGCTGGGACTCGCTGCTAGAAGGGCTCCCGAGGCAAACTAGCAGAGTTACCAGCTCTCATCTCTCTCTGCCCTTGCAGCACAGCCCTTTGAATCCCGGAGAAAATTCATTTTTAATGTGCCTGGTGGAGGGCGCTTTTTGTTCTACATCGCCTCGATCAATCAGGACGACTTTTCATGTCGAACAGGAACCTCCAGAAACATTTGCCACAAGGCCTTGATGAGCACAACTTTCAAGACGGTTGGAAAGTCGGAACCCGTTTGCACGCAGTGGAGCTGGGAACCTGATTTCGAAGCCTTGCGGAAATAGAAATCTATACTGGTATCCATTTCTGCATGTCATCCTTTAAGTTATGTTATTTTTGTGTCTTATTCCGTCGGGCATCTCTGGAGTCCCTCAATTACTCTGCAGTCCTCTATTTTTACTTGAGAGGGAGAGTTTCAAAAGGTCAACATAGCAATCTGTGGCCTCTGTTCTCGCTAGAACCTTTTGGATTTTGGAGTACGCCGACGCTTCAAATGAATGACCTAGAAATTCCGTCTTCGTTGAAGAGTCGCTACGAAGCTCATTCCCACCTCGCCGGTCTGTGCTACTGGAGCCCCCTTAATGAATAAATCATGGATTCTGCACGCCGCTCTCCAGAAAGAAATCACAATGTACAGCCTCTGAAATAAAATGGAATAAAACATGACTGGCTTCCGTTTTAGCAGCGACAGCTAGTGTTGTGCTACTTCATCCTCCATCATTACTCCTAATGGTGACGACTCCGAGTCGACATAAGTGTGATTAAAAGTTGCAGGTTAGCTTTCAAACTCTGGTTATAATCTAATGGCACGATAAAACCAGCTATTCTACTTTATGACCCCGCATGTCCGACCCTGTCAATATTTAGAAAATGTCCTTAATGATCCCTCCTTTATTACTTACTGAATATAAATTATTAATGATTTCAGTGAAACACCCAAAAATTCCTTATTTACTCTCAGAAATAACATGCAGCAAATCCTTGAGATATTATTTATATTTTTTATATTCCGATTCCTGTCAGATCTTTCTTGATGTTCTGTACTCCTCTCTCTCTCCTAATTTTCGGCACACACGACTGTTTTTAGAAGCTGTAGAGGACAATGTATTGTTTGCCAGATTTCCTCCAGCCAGACATTTGGACCTCGCCTCTAGATCCACTCAGTCAGCGGGGGCTTACCTGAGATTAGCTGTTCTCTGGGCCAAGGCTGGCAGCATTAGTGGCCGGCTGCTGGATGGATGAGAAGCTGAAAAGCGGGCTGTTGAGGCGCTGAAAGACGGGGAAAATTCCCCAACCTTTCTCCCCGAGGTGATGTAGTAGTTAGCACCCCACCGCGGAAGCTGCATGTGGCCTGGCTGGTTTAAAACTCTGACTGGGGCATCTGTCCAGTATTTATCTCCACCGTTCCAAAGGACTGTAAAGAATACAGCAAGCTAACTATGCATGGTGTGATACCTGGAGGAGGAATAAAAACGGAGTGCTATCCATTCCCATCATAAAGGCTACTTTCTCCAAACGTCGGCTGGTCCCAGATCAGCCGTGCTGCTAGACACTGTGCTGTTTACCTCATTTTTCAATTCTTTTCACAGGCTGTACTTTTATAGATGCAATCACAGATATTTATTGAACTCATTTCAGTTTAGCATTATGGAAAAACTTGGACATCTCAGCTGAACCCTTTGCCTTTGGCTCTGATGTGTCTGGTCTGCGCTGGTGGGTGTAGGTGTGAATCTGTTTCTAAGAGACGTCTGAAGGCCCTGGGATGACCCTTAATGACAGTCAGCTGGGAAATAATTACAAGTCTCGCATTCCTGCCACAAGCGCGCAGAGCAGGCCGCAACCCTTATTGTGGATGCATTCAAGACGGCGTTTGACCTGCAGGCAAACTGTGTCGATGCCTAGTTTGGTTTGCGCATCACAGTGCGTTATTTATCCCTCCACAATGCCATATTCTTTGTGTAAAAAAAAGGATTCGTTTCACATAACAGAGCTGCCATTCTCTCAGGGGTATCTTTGGAATAAAACACAGCATGGCAGAAAGTAAACAGCAATCTTCCTATTGTTTCCAGAAAAGTCTGCACGGAGGAGGGGTTGTGAAGGAGCCCCTTCCACTGCCTCTGCCTTCTGCTAGCAGCCTCTTTCAACTCGACTTCAATCACGGCTAAGTTAAGCAGGTCACGAGTGAACACGATAACCACAGGGCTAACTTTGTAGCAGACGTCAAAGCTCGTCTCCTCCTCCTCTTTAGCCTCCGAGAGTTCTCCTCTAAAGTACATTTTAAGAATAACGTCTTCACTTTGCAAAGGGAGCAGATGGGTCACTGTTTTCAGCCAAAACTCATATCAGACCCAACTCTCCAGGCTACTGGGAGTGTTGGGGAATCCTTTCAGAAGAGTCAGTAGGTTGGAATTGATAGGTTGAAGATGCCCCACCACCACCACCCTGAATCTCATCGTGGAAAATATGCTTCATTTTTCTAGTTCTATTGTTTTTTTTTCCACAAAGAGTCTCTTCTAATGCAGTGTGGGGCTGACGGAAGAAACGTGTTGTTGAATGAGGCTCACACAGGTCAAGAGGTTTAATGAAACTACTGCATAGAAAACTATAGAATAGCTTATGCAAGAAGCTATACTGCTGTTATCCTGCACGAAAGAGGCCGTAAAATGTGTTTTTACATCCGTGAGTGCACTCCTTCAGCCTAAGGAGAGGTTGTTCTAGCAACTGTCTTACTGAGCAAACAGAATTTAAAAAAAAAAAGTAGAGTGATGGATGAAAAAGTCTGTCCGTTTTGCTGTTAACAAATCAGATCAAGTCCTCGTACATTGATTGCTCTGGTCTCGTTCTGTCCTCGTTTTCAACAGCTTCTGACACACACACACACACACACACACACACACACACACACACACACATACACACACACATACACACGCACCGTCTTTGCACTCTCTCTCTCTCTCTCTCTCTCTCTCTCTCTCTCTCTCTCTCTCTCTCTCTCTCTCGCACACACACGCACGCACGCACGCAGAGTCTGGCTGACGCACAGCGCAGCCCAGTGTGTCTGTCGTTTGCGCACGGAGAGCAGGTCGAAGAGGAGCGAAGCGCGGTGCGTTTTTCCGGGACTTTCACATGAATCGGGATTTTGTGGATAATCAACAAATGATATGTGAGCCGCGCTCACGCACCCGCGCGCCTTTTGGATATGTATTTCCTCGCATTTTCGGCTTGAGGTCGAGAGATACTTTGGGGAATCTATTGTGAACGATCTGTCATCGGCGCGTTCGCCGTCCGACTTGGAATCCTACGAGCGGCGCTTTGGCTCGACAAAGATCCAGTGTGCGCTCTCCAAGAGCAGCAGCAATTGTCCACAATACTTTGGTGAAGAAAAGAAACTGAATTTTCAGTCTTTCCTTAATGTCTCGCCGGTTCTTTCATTGAGAGACCGAAGAAAATCGACCCTGTAAAGATTTATTGTCCCCGCTGGTTCTTAAGTTGAAAACCTCCAACCTTTGAACACTCTTTGTCATTTGGTTCTTCATTCCGTTGTGTTGGATTTAATTGTCCTCATGAATACGCGTTCCAGTCTGGTTCTTTTGGATACCGTCGGCGAGCGATCCCAGCGCATGAGGACTCGGTAAGGCTTCTCCAAATCCCGCCGATGCTTTGTTGATTTCATGGCTTTTCCCCCCCTGATGAAATAAGAACAGACGGTATCTACAAAAATGCTTTCTCTAAAATAAGGATTTTAATATTTAAATAAGGCGTTCTTTGTCCGGAATTGCTTCAGTTTTTTCTCACTTCGCCGCCGGTGGCATTTTTCTGTTTGAGGCGCACGGCACGCAATGCAGGCAAAAAGGAGCAGCCGCGGCTCGAATGCCACCCAGACTCGTCGGATTATTATTATCTTAAATTCAAATTTGGTTTTGTGTTGCATTTATGGGGGCCTTAAATTATCCTACACCGAAACAAAACGCGCAGATTGGTGTTTAATGTGGAAGTTACGTAAAGACCGACGGCTCGAAAAATGTCTATTTTTTATATATTCCTTTTGTGAAGACATTGGCTCGGAGGCACGCCTTATTTTACTTTTCCTTTTATTTCTTTTGCAGCCCATCAGGGGTCGGCTCCCGTGCGCTCCTTTTGGGTCGGAGCGTGTTTCAGGTCGGCGCCTTGTTATTTCAGTGCGCTCTGCGCTGTTATCACGCACTTCTAAATCCACAGCGCAAGACACGAACACAGTGCGAGTCTGTCCTGTCTGTGTCTGCCTTACACAACCGCGGGAGGAGCTGTTTAATTAGGTTTTCTTCCCCCCCATCGCGCCCGAGAATCTCAGCCATCAAGGTCGGGCCGGATCACATGTCGCCCGTTAATATCAGTTCAACACATCGGCCTCTCATGACATCAGCCTGACACTTTGTCGTTGGTCTCACGGAGATTAAACTATCCTATTCATGATTATGAGCCAATGTCTTTAAAAAGAATGCGCTATAATAATCCCGTAATAATCCTATAGGGGCAGCGCGTCCCGAATGTGCGCTAATCGCGATTTGCCCTACTTTGTGCTCTCCTGGGGTATTTCTGTTTTATTTCCATAGGAAGCTACAAATGTTTCTGAAGGTTGGATTCTCCCGCTTCAGTTCCCTGTATTTTTTTTAACGCGTTTCTGCTCTTTTTGACTTCAAGCTATTTAGATTTTAAAGGACAATTTGCAGTCGTATGTTGTGTTTGGGACTAAAGAGGGGAAAATGGAGTCTTTTTTATATTCTTAACAGTTGGTAAAATATTGTTTATTGTGGCCATCTAAATTAAAATGACTAGTTATTTATGGTAATTAACTGTTTGGAATATTTAATTTAATATTCAAAGTAATCACACCAACAAGACATCAGTGTCTTCATTAAAAGAAATTTGTGTGGAAAATGTGACGCTGTGAATTTCAAATACTTTCCACGTCTTGGTGCTCAACGCCATATACCTATTTCCCTGCCGAGACACACAGAAAAGCGTATCTTTGCGCTCATTGTCATGCTTGCCAGTCACCGGTCTCCTTACCCTGCTGCAGCTCCAGATAGGCAGCATTGGAAATGCCATTTTGCTCCCATCAGGGCTGGTGTCAAACCAGCAGTGCAGCTGATGCAGTCAGCGATTAAGTGTCAATAAAATATTCTCAGTCCATTATCTCTCCTTATTGCCTGTTAGTTCTGCATGTCTCCGGATCGCAGCGTGCGTGACATCGTAACACCAATCAGTCTTCGACCTGATCCATCCGCCACCTACGTATTAAAATATGTATCTCGCTCTCCGCTTCCCCAGCACCTATCTGTAATCTACTGCAGAGGGGTCTCTGGAATTAGCTTGCAAAAACCTCTCTTATTCCTATCTTCAAAAGCCCATTTATCTCTAGCGGAAAGCTGATAAGAGACAGGCCTGCTTGGCAAATGTGATAAGAGGGTGAAAAATCCTCCAGCTATTTGTAATGTAAGAGTTCAGGCAGATCACAGCTTGGGAAGACATGACAAACCCAGCATCATGAGACTAATGCCTTGTGCCCCCTGAAGCCTGGATATGAGATAGAAGAAGAAACGGATATTTATTCAGGATCTGGGGAAAAAAAAGAGGCATTCGGGAAAATAGCCAAGCATTTGGATGCAACACCATGATCTCGGTAGCGTCTACAGTGCCGGAAACCTATGCATATTATCAGGCAGTATTTAAAAGTAATGCTCCGGGCTGCTAAGTTGAAGCGTTGTCTGGCTTTGAATACAAAACAACCGGTAAGCTGTCTGAAAAAACGTTGCAAAAGTGTCCAGGGTTAAAGTTTTGGGAGGAAAATATTAAAAAAAATCCCAACCGGAATGTCTAAAATGTGGAGTAGTCGAGCTAATCCAAATTGGCTTTAGGTCTGAGAGGCTGGCTGCCCTCTGCAAGAAATATGGAAGCGAGTTGTGTTGCAGAACTGAAAAACAATGTCGGGCCGATTGTGGCGAGCGGTTAAGGTTGGCAGCGCTGAGCTGCACTTTCGCTGGGTCCCAATTTCTCTGTCTCTTCAGTTCCTCTCCGATATGCAGGGCAGAGAGCAGACCCAGCCCCGGTGTTCAGATGTGCTGTTTATGCTTATAAAATGACGCGCAGTATTGATCGTACGTCTCTAAATTTGATCTAGCTTCCTGCGTGGCTCTGACACATCATTTTCACTTGGCTGCAGTAAACGCAGCGATCATTGCAAACATGAATTCCAGCTGCCTTAAAAGAAATTAAAGTGCAGCCGTGGATGCATGTATTCCTGTCACGGACAGACTTATGGGTCACAGGAGAGGTGGATCTTCCGAGGACATGTCATTAATGTATAACAGATGGGATGTAGCATGTGATATTATTCATACTTCAAGGACATTCCCCGATCTTCACCACTCGGAGTTCCAGAGAGGAGATGGAGAATTTACGTTGTGCCTGTGGCACTTGGAGCTATATCATAATCCCGTCCAGAGAGTCGCCATAAAACACTGTTTCCACACCAAAGAAGAGCTCGACTGAACGTGAGCATAAAGCTGCTGAGGGGTGAGACGATTGGCAGACTTCTGCTAATGCATACCGCAGAGACATGCCTGTTTTTAACATTAGAGTTATAAATAACCCAAAACGCTGCACTCGGCCAGTGGCTGTAAAGAGACGTTGAGGTTTTGTCCAAACAGAATGCAATTTTTCTCTCCTTTTATTGCATGGGAGAGCTGGCTGTGTTATTAACTGCAGCAGACAGAGGGGGATTTATGAGCAGGTCCAAATGGAAGTGACCAGTGACCTTTCCCGTGGTGTTAGACGAGCTCTCAAACCGCAAGACTGTGGAGCGTTCCGACAGTCAACCTCTTTGTTTCTTATCTCTTCCAACCGGATTTTATTTCCTAAATGTGGAATTAATCATGCCACATCAGGGAAATGTGTGGGGGGTGTACCTGAAATCGTGATGTTTCTTCCTTTTCCTTCTTTTTCTCTCGCTCTCGACTCAAAATGTCAGCCGGGTGCCGTTCAAACCAGCCATCCGGCATCTCCTGAATGCCTGCAGGTGCTGCTGAAGTCATATGTCAGGTAGTCAGTGGGTAGTGTGTGACGGGCTCATGGTTTTATGTGAGGAGCCCTCAGAGGCCTCGGCGCGGCATAAAGCCACTTTGACAAGAAAGTCCACCTTCAAACAGCCGCTAAATCCCTGCACATTTAGAAAGAGCTCCGCATTTAATATCACCCAGTTCTGCAATTAGCGACTGACAGCACTGTGTGGGGCAATTCATGATCTATTAGAAGACGGGGAGACAAACCAGGGATCCTTTGATTCTCCGTGGCTGAATGTCTCCTTCTCTCAGCAAGCTCATTGGTCTCCATCTCAAGGAGACACTTGAGCGAATTTCCTTCTCTTTTTGAAGCTGCCGACCTCAGTCAACCTGTAGTTCTGGCAGCTGTCCAGCGCCTTCCCCTAATCTCCCTCTATCTCCCTTTATGATATCCAAACAGCGCTTCCCCAAGTGCGAGCCGTGTCTTTTGTTACCTTTATGAGGCATAATTAAATGTGTACGGCATGCACAGTGTTTGAGCAGGAACCCCAGGCGTGCCATTAGCCAGATGTGGCTGCTCAGTCCTTAATGATAGAGGAACAGAGGCGGAGGAGACAAGCCCAGGAGTCCTTCATCACGCCATCCTGAGGCGTCGTGTGGGCCTAATTGCCCCATCGTTTTGTGCACAATACGAGCACCCCTGACACCGAGCTTGGTGCATTCATTATGTAGTCTCACAGTGCTACTTCAAGCTGCGGTGTTCACGTCTAACCGGCGGTGGGTGTTGGTTAGGCTTTTAGCCAGTAAATATGATTCACGAGGGGAGTTCTTAACACCTTTATTTTGAACATGGTATGCAAGGAGTGGGGTGAGGTATTTTCACATGCACTCCATTAAGAGACTGGAGAGCCTTTCGTTGTTCGCTGTTAGAATGCGTGAGTGGTAAAACACCAGCAGGACTGCTCGGCAGCGTTTGGATCCAGCTTCCACTGCACCATTAAGGGGAGAGGTGTAGATCTCTGACAGGCGACGTGCTCATTGCATCGAGGTGATTTCTCAAAAGAGGGGCCGGGCAGAAAAGGAAGGAATCCGCTTTTCTAGAAAACAACCTGCTTGTCTGTCTCTGCCTGGGGGCTTTGAGAGGGCTTAGGGATCAAACTGACAAACGCTGACTGATCGGCTCACATCCGCACAGCGTTTCCTTCCAGCCTTGCCTGGGATCTTAGTATTGAAAGTTCTCATATTTCCCCCTGAGCCCGTTCACTCGCAGTATATCAACCCCCCACCACCACCACCTCGCCGCGATTGCCGTACATTTTAATCCAGCCGTCGTGTTTTTCTCCCGTAGTAAGCAGATTTCAGGCAGGAGATTTAATTAGATGCATCTTCTCTGGGATGCGGATGTTTCGGGTGGCCCGTGCGCAGCCCGGGAGCTCTGGGTGGAAATGGGACTACATGCCAAACATACGGCACCCTCACTGGAAAGCAGGCCCCTTCGTTAGCGAGGAACTGACGAGCTGCCGCTCACATTTGGGTAATTAACACCACCACAGATTGTGGAACAGCTGTGCAATTTAGCACTGTGGCAACACCAGCAAGTCAAGAGAGACTCTGCAAACAGAGGACGGCGGCGGTGAAGTAGATCCACGGAGCACCTCGCTCAGGCCTTATCCAAATTCTCTCTAGTGGCCAAACAAAACGTCCTCAGCTGCCTGGCAGCGTGGCAGGATGAACTATTAAAGCCATATTATTCTGAGGAATTTCTATATCTGTCTTGTCGGTATGTTCTTGGTTTGTCACAAGGCTTTATTTTCAGTCGCAACCATGTGGAATAACTTTTTGTCAAGGTTTTGGGGCAAGTGATCAGCCATGTCTTTGGTTCCCCAGAATATATGGACCATACGCTTTCTCCCTGTGTAATTTAACTGGCTTTTTATCTTTCTTTTCTTGGCCGGGATTGTCCCTGCAAAACCAAATTATATGTGAGAAGTAATTAAAGCACGATGGTCTCCTTTTTGTTCCTTTTGATTATAGTTAATGTGTTCCATTCCGTCCTCCATTTTTATTCGCCTTGTTTTTTATCCCCGCTGATCCGCAACATCTGGTTTTGGGTTTAACCGTCAGGGGAGTGGTGAGATTGTGGGGGGAAAAATGCTGGTATGCATATAGTTTAAGCTCAGCGTTGGCTTCCACCTGATTATTACTGTAAAAAAAACACACACACACACACAGGCTTCCTGGGATGTTTGGCTCCCAATCAAGATGAGAGCATTTTACAGTGACAGTCTGATGTTT
This sequence comes from Takifugu rubripes, assembly GCF_901000725.2. Classification (NCBI taxonomy): domain Eukaryota; kingdom Metazoa; phylum Chordata; class Actinopteri; order Tetraodontiformes; family Tetraodontidae; genus Takifugu; species Takifugu rubripes. Next base: position 8,458,700 of record NC_042305.1, read on the forward strand.
TTGAAGAGTAATGGAGGCAGCCGTTCACTCTGGCTGAATCTATTTAATTTTTCCATTATATGAGGGAAAGCCTACTTTTCCAGTTGTATATTTCTACAGCCAGACCAATGTGGCGTTTTGTGTTTAAGTGTGTGTCTCGCAGGGGTGAGCCTCGCTGCCTCCCCGCTCTCCAGTCTATCAAGTGTCAGTGACAGTGACATGCCCGGGGCTGTCAGCAGGCCATGTCCTGGCTCCTTGCTCCGTCAGACACTGAATGCAGGGAGCCCAGGGAACTTGTTAAATTTCTGCTAAGCTAGGCTGAGCCAAATTTGACAAGAGACATTTCCCTCCAATCTCCTCAGGTCCTCTGCCGCCATCATCAACCACAACTGGGTGAGTGAACAGGGCAGCGGAGACAATGCAGCGATAATAATGTGAAAAATGCCTATCTGCAGTCACGCCAGGTGAAAGAAAGGGACAGGCTGCCTATCCGAGGCGTTCTGGGAGCCTGGGCCAAGCCCCCCCACAGAGCTGTCAGTTATTTATTCATCTGCAGTGTCTTGAGAGGTGAAGAAAGAGCCTTTGCTCTACCAGAGGGGGCTGACCCCCTCTTGGGGGATGGGAATCATAATTGGGCTGCTCCTACCCTTGGCTATGGAACCAATCAGATAGTTTTCCTTCCCTGACCCAGCCGCCCTTGTTGCTTCCAGCTGAGAAAATGAAGGAAAGATGGACTTTTTAGGCTCTAAGCGGGAGCAACCACAAGCAGGACGTGCCGCGTACGTGGAACTGGACCAGATCACTGCCCTCTTGATGGCTCTATAAAGTAATTATGATAAAGTCTGAATAATATGGAAGGCAGCGGATCCCCACTCTTCTGTATGCACGTGTTTATGTTTCTGTAACGGGAAGCACGGGTGGCGTGGCGGTCGATAGCTGAGGAAGAGTGCTGAGGCCCATGAGTCCATCTGTTCCAGCTACTCTAATTGCATACCGAAGTATTGATCTGTCGTAGGTGCAAGGGCACTGTACGAGAAGTTCTCGCCTCCCCTTGCTGGAATCCCGCCAGGGTCCTGACAGTCCTGGATGTGGGCGCGCCCGGGCGGCTGTGAGAACATTCAAAGAGGCATTACAGGGTGGCACCCACGCTGGCTGGTAGGGTGCCACGTAGGGTCACGAGGCCAGCCCTCGATTCTTCAGTGCTTTAGCCAGCGTGTTAAGCCTAACAAGAACACATGAATAAAGCATAACTTTAGCAAACAGACCGCACGCTTCATCATCCTACGACCTCAGCTTTTATCACCCAATTACAGGTACTTCCTAACTGAATTCTAAATAGTCCTACCAGAAAGAAATGTAAAGCAAAAAGATTTGTTCCTGGACCTCTCATTAGCAATAATCGGGCTTCCACTGGCGATAATGTTCACTATTTTCATTTACATTGGCCAGTGCCGCAAACCCGCAGACGCTTTAACCACTGACAGACGTGAAGCGCTCACAACCCCATTTCTTCATAAATGTCTTCTGCATGAATAGCTCGCAGTATAAAGGCCCTGGAGGATTCTTTCAGATTTGAGAGTAGGCTGCCTAAGCATACACTGTAGCCTTGACTTCATTTGTTTGCGGAGCTCTTATTCAAATACGGGCAGAAGCCAGCTGAGCCAGGGTGAGCAATTCATGATGTGCGCACTTTAAAAGGCGGCCCAAGGAAAATATAGGCTGCCATAACCTTGTGAAAACACGCATGAGATTTTATCAGTGAGGTTTGTTAGTCATTACCGAAAATGCATATAAATGAACATTCCGTGTAATTAACCTCCGTAATTTCCATGTTATACTGGCAGGTTCGTGTTGTATCCAGTGGTCCTGCACTGATCAGAACATGTTTAACCTTGCTAAACCCGCTACATTGTGTACACACCATAGCATCAGTGGAGCCGACTTGACCTTTTTCCACACACCAAGTTTCACAAAGAAATCAAAGCTTTTAGTATGCACTAAGATATTCAGTGTAACATCCTGTACTAGCCCAGAAAAGAGTATCGGTGCTCCTGGGAACATTTCTTTTGCCCGTTGTTTTTTTTCCTCCCCGTGAATAATTTAAGGAGCTGCATGTAAAACAAAGTCACATTCACTCGCTCATTATATTTTAATCCAGAGCAAATTGATGCTGTGCATACACTTGGCATGGCCAGCAAACTTTAAGCCATCCGCTCTGGCGCGATTGCAAATAAATGCTCTTAAAACGCAAACGCATCAGAAATACCCACCTCTGCCTGCCCTCGTGTCCAGGGATTTGTGTTCTGATGGGTGCCAGATGAAATACCTTCACAGGTGTTTTTCTGTTATCAGAGATAACAACCAACGGGTTTACACAAAGTTCACGTGGGATTGGGGGGAAAAAATCAAATCTTTCAGAATCGACAATTACACCAGACCAGGCTAAAGCTTTAGCAAAATTACCACACATATTCACAGATTCTCTCTGGAAAAAAAAGAAAACCCCTCCATTTTGATACGCCTGCATCGGTCTTCATGTGACATGGTCATCTTCTGCTACGCCAATGTAAAATTCTCCTTGTGTTCCAGATATTTGCCCTCGGGACTGATTGTTGTAACTCTAAACCTCTAATAACATTGCCGTTTTCAAGGTCAGGTCACACTGGGGTGTCCTAGAATAAAGTAACACAGTGAGTGTGAAGCCACAGTCTTCTTCAAATGGTCTCTGCAGTTGTCACGTCGGTATTAACCTAGTTTGTGGTGCAATCCCCAGAGATACACAGTTCGCTCTGTACACCCCCCCACACCCGCCCCACCCTCCCAGGACAAACCTCCTGCCGTGTGCTGCTATGTCAGCAAGATTCATTGATACGATCCTAATGTTAACAGGTCAAGGTAACCCCAAAATCAGGCCGGTATCCACCGGTAGCATGTGCAAACTTCCCTAAATTAGATTCCATACAGAGCAGATCTTGGTAGAAAAGCTCAGATCCAATGAATTTTTTACATTTTTCTTTTTCCCAGTAGGCCTGACCTTTGTAAAGAACTTCTGATATCAGAAGAAGGCAACAGCAACAAAGCAGAGTTCTTGTTTCATAGGGCAGTTGAGCACTAAAGGTATTTCTAAAGGTGACTTCCTGGATGTTTCCTCCATCCAACCCTGCAGTGGGGCCTCAGCCAGAAGCTTCGGTTACAGCTGCCAGAAACTTGAGGCCTGATGTCTGCATCAAAAGTAAATTCCACTTAACATGCCACATCCCTTTCCAAATTGACCCGGGGGCTTTGGAGAGCCGAGACTACTTTATATAGAGCGTGTCGTGTTTGTTTGCGCTAACGGCATGGATCGGGTGCCTTAAATTGGCAAGGGGACCCTGGTGTTAGATCATTGGACCATGGAAATATTTGCTAGTCTATCTGCTGCTGCTCCAGTTCCAGTTTCCACTCCCGACTTAGCACCTTCTGTCTTACCCAACAACCCATTAATTCCAGCGCAGAGAAAGTTGTCCTTTTGTGCCCCGTCCATCATGGGCGCAGAACTCGCGTGCAAGTTCACGAAATAATCTGCACAAACTGTCAGAATTTAGCTGGAACTTTATTTTTCGTGGAGATGCTTTTAGTAAACTAGCGCCAACAACTTCACGTCCCCCTTAGCGCTGATAAAAGACTGACTTCAGCAAAGAGCCAAACTGAAAGGTCAGGGATCAGGCGTTTATGTGCGGTGTGGGGCTGAGCCAGTATGGGGTGGAGTGGGGGGAGGGTAAACCCTATAGATTTCCAAAGCCAGACTCAGCATTTAACTGCCTCTAATATTAGGTTTGTATTTTTGTCAGAGGAGGTGATTTGTTACTTTGAAACCGTGGAGATCTGCCTTGTGCTGCACATTCTCTTGTCTCTCATTAAAGATGTCCATTTCCAAAGGGAACCCTCCCCCAACGCCATGGAGCTCTGCCTTTTTTTTCCTCTTTCTGAGCGGTTTTTCGTTGAAGGAGAAATGCTCTCTGTGTGGGTTTAGGCACAGGAAATGGCCACAGCATCTCCATCCCTTTATTATTGAAGCTCCTGTCAAGTTAGTGTTTGTTCTTTCCCCGTCAAATCCAACCAAGTCAAAAGCGTAGCACAGCCTTCAGACAGAGGAAGACGGGGGGATGTAACTGAAGCTGGGGGTAGGCTGTGATTCACCTCAGATGCTGCTCAGATGGAGTGAAAAGAAAACTAGTTCAATAGGAATGTCTATTGAGCTCTGCTTAGAGCCACTTTCCTCTTAACAAGCTGCAGAGAGAGGTGGTTTGCCTACCAAGCTTGCCTGCAGCTCTCCGCAGGGCGATTATGTCATGGCGGGCCAGTCAGAATGATGCGTATCTCTCTTGTAGAAGGCAGCTCTGCTGCAGCAAATGCTCCGACTAGGAATATTATTATTATCTCTTCCAGGATCCTCTCCACAGCAACAAAGGAGTCGCATTGTTAGGGGCCTGGAAAAAGCTGTTTTTGAAATAATCCGCCTGTCTGTTATCCTGTCTCTCAGACAATAACATCCAGAAAGGCTTTTTTAGCTTCCGCCACCCGCACTGACAATAGGGTAAAGGCTTTACAACAAAAGGATGATGTGGATACGGAGACGGCGAGTTCCCGTCCCCTGTCCTCTCATACCTCCTCACGAAGGCCCCGAGGGAGCTGGGATTTGGTCGAGGCTGTTGACCAGCCAATCGGGGAGCAGTGAGCCGTGTCTTAAAGGGCTATCTGGCATCTCAGCTGCCGCGAAGCCCGGAGAGCCGGGAGAAGCCGCCGGTGCTCTGATCTTTATCGGGGTAGAGAGTAATGAGGAACAGCCCGTTGATTCCTCTGAGAGATTACCGCCACTTCTTATCAGTGCCAACGCACATTTTGACATTAAAAAGGAAAGGAGGCCGCACCTTCTCCATCATCAGCGACGGCGATCTCCCTGTTTTGTTTTTCTGTCTCCTGTTGCCATTATCCCCTCACTTTATCCCCGTTTCCGTGTGCCCAGGCAGGACTTAATCAAAGCCCAGCAGTTGCGCCACACTGACCCTTATCTCACCTTAAATAAAATACAGCTCCCTTGCTCCCCTGCTGCCCCATTCCACTAAAACAGGAAAACGAAGCACGCTTTTAAAGAACTTTCTTTGGATCTACCGTGGCATTAATTGAGTTAAATGGATTGTGATGGTCTAGATGATTTGTCTGTTGCCTTTTATTGCCGCAATTTAGATTGCGCCCCATTGCATTATGGCCCTTAAGGAGAGTCCTCCGTTGCCATTTTGTCTCTGCTGGCATTAATATGCGCAGGTTTGCCTACGAATAAAATGGAAATGTGCTAATTTCCTGACAAATTTCAGCGCATAATCAACCGAGAGCACTTGTTCCCATTCCTCTATTGGAGATTTTACAAATGGGACCTCTTTGTGTGTTTATTCCGTACCCATTTGTCATTTTTAAAATGGTGATTTGTGACACCCTCCACTGATACCCCCCCCCCCCCCCCCCCCCCCCCCTCCTGTCAGCCTGCCGGCCACATGCAGGGTACATCGGCGGGTCTGCAGCCTCCCTGGTGAAATATGCCTCGTCCTTTTTTTCTTCATTTTTCCTTATCTGCTTAGTGCTGGCTGTGGGCCTGCTGAGGCGTTGATTTGTGACCCTCACTGTCTGCTGCAGCGAGAGACTTTAATGTAGTGCGTGCCTCTGCCCTTCTCCCGACTGATGAAACAGGCTCCTGCATTCCCCTGATAGACCACTAATTTGTATACTAAACTGACAGGCAGCCGTGATAAGGGCCAGCAACTGCTGCACAGCCAGGGGAGGGAGGAGCGGCGGGGTGGTAAATGAGACGAAGGGTAATATTTTACACAAAGCTCAAGCCCACCTCCCCCCCCACGCCCCACCCCCCTCCTCTCTCGACATTCATTTCCCTGTGTCTGTTGCTATGAGGAGGCAGAACCGGAGTTGTCAGCCACGGCCCTGTGTTATACACACATACACGCAGGCATTATATGTGGTGTTGAAAATGGCACTCTGGGCGAAGGATGAAGAGGTGTGTGCGCGCGTGTGTGTGTGTGTGTGTGTGCGTGTGCGCAAAAGAGACCACTCCATTCTCCACAGTCACTATGGAATTCATTATCATCTTAATGATGCCTGCGTTGAGGCGAGTATCTGTTGGTTGACAGTTGCGTGGGAGGTTTCTTCTCTATGCTGTTCATGTATCCCATCATGCTCGCTGGGGGTTTGCAGTCTTGCTGGCCTACACCTGTTCTGACAAGCAGGCGGAGACGGCAACGGTGGTGGGTGGGAATTGGAGGTAGACGGTGCCTCTTCGACACTTTGGGAATGTGGAGAACCGCTGCGGCTTATAATAAACGACCGCTCGGGAGGTCATTAAGTTTCTGGAACAGTGTGAGGACAAATGTGCGGGAGATAATTAATTTGGTGTGTCTCCCGTTGCAGCCTGGGAGCTGTTGGCCCACTGCGCGCCGCTAATGCTGCATCTATTCTTAAAGTAGACTGGCGGACGTGTGGGTTGAATGGGTCGCAGTGATTGTGATGGCTCTGAGTGGGTACTGAAAGAAGTGTTTATCGAAGCACGGAGCACCTCCCACATGGACATGGGAGTTTTTGCTTCTGCTCGAGCTTGACTGATATTACTCACATGTCAGTAGTGATAACCTTTCGCGTGTCACGATCACTTCAACGCCTCAAAACTAAACACAGATACGGTATCTGTGAAGCCTCAGCTCTGGTGATAAATAATTGCCTCCACACATATAGATATCTCTAAAAAAGCTGTTTGCATAATCTAACCTCACATATGTTAAAGAGAAGTGGCATTAGCCTGGAAGCTAATGCTAGCATCTAGCAAGTGAGACGTCATAAACCTATATGCACCTGTTTCATGATAGTCATGAGAAGGAGATTCCCAACCTTGTGTGGGACATGAAGGAATGTAGGTGCAATGAGAGGTAACAGAGAACTTTAGGTGGCATTAAATGCAAATTGGAAGAGAGGGCAGTGAAGGTGGAAACTGACAGTGATGAAACACCAGGCAGAGGAGCAAATTTGCACAGAGAGAGAGGGAGAGAGAAGTGGGTGTGGACACATGGTTGCATGGGTTCAGGTTCTCCAGAGAGAGCTCCGCGATAACTCTGTTAGTACCATGTGGCACATTTAACACTGTCATTTATTATGCACAACTCAGCGCTCCATTGTTGCCTCTATTACAACGAGGCTTCAGTTGCAAGTCCGGGGTTGTTTTTCTTATCTCTTCTTTGATGCTCTTGTGTGATTTTAATAATAAACTGTCATTTATTAGCTTCCTCTTTCAGTTCGCGAAACATGGCAGCATGTTTCCTCGTGTTTGCTTTTCAGTATCTAAGAGTAAAGATTATCTGCCCCACCACTTGTCCTACAGCAATCTGTCAAGAGCATAGCATGTGCCAAATGACTCGCGACTAAATTGTAATTATAGATTTTGCAGGCGTGAGTCCACAACAAAGCCCTCTGACAGGTTTCTTTGTTTTTACACTCCAGCTGTTGTCATAGTCTTGTCAGCACATGTAAAAATGTCCGTCTCCAAAGAGCGGTCGGAGGGTGTTACCTGCTTTGCACTGCGCTAGGAGTGCCTTTGTATTTAGTCTACATGTAGCTAACCTCTGGCTCTAAGATTGCTTCCTGTTTAGAGTTCATTTCCTCATCTTCAAGGAATGGCCAGCATATCCAGGAGGGGCTCTCAAATCAAGGGTAGATGGACGGCCTGGGGATCATTGCATACAAAGCTGGGGGGGGTGATGGTTGTGGTGGGGAGAAACTGGTCTCTCAGCAGTCTTTACTAAATGAGGTTAATTGAATCTGGGTAATTGCTGACCTTCCTGTCTCGGTGAAATCACAGCCTTAACTGATCAATGCATTTCATAAATTCATGGCTGAAGGTCATTCGGTTGATTATCCCGCACTCCCTCACCGCCTGCCTCGCCTCTCTCCGTCGGCCCATTGTGCTTAAATTAATCAGGGAAGCGTTTCTAGCACTTTAAAAAGTGCAATTAAGCTTGTCTCGGATTTAAAAAATTAATTATCTTACTGCGTTATTAAGTAAAAGCTATGTGGACACGGAAAATTTGCATTTTTTCCCCCCCGTGCTTCTTTTCTTTGACAGCAAATGCAATTTGGTCGCGCAGTAAATGTCTCACTTATTACAAACAAGGCTGTTTGCCTTTTTGCACTCCCTGCGCAGCTCTGCTATTATCTGGAGATTTATGCAGCCAATAAGTCACTGGTGTTCAGGGAAGTCGGGGACTTTTTAAAACAAACAGCAGTGTAATTTGTAATTTGGCATTCCCTAAATCTGAGAATTACGGCTCTGTATGTGGCTCTTCAGGGAGTTAGCAGTGCGACGGTAGGTTTGCTGGCCCAGCTTCCCCCTTGGCCTCACTCTTTTTCTTTCTCCCCTTCATTCCTTTTACGCCTGCCGAGGAAACGGAAGGATTTCACAGCTGCTGGGAGCTGGGCCCCGGCTGGGCCCTATGACCTCCCTTTTGGTTCCCCCCTCCCTTAGTCCCACTCCCTTTTTCTCCTTCTCTCCAGCAGTCTGTTTCCTCAGGGAGCTCTTGTGTGGCTCGAAGGAAGCTGAATCATAAAGCATGGCTAATGAATAGAATAGGGAAGGAAAGCTGAGGCTTGCTGACGGCCCTCCAGAGAGGAGGCCGGGCCCCGCAAGCCCCAGGCTCAGATAGCAGACGGCCCCCTCAAAGGTCAGGCTTCCTGCGGCCTGCTCCAAGGGCTTTTGGCTTCCAGGCAGTGTGGCTTAAATCCCCCCTCCTCCCCAGTTTTTAATGGTTAAATTTCCCTATTTCCCTTAGAAAACCTGGCCTTTGCTCTTCTTTTTTTTCAGTCTGTGTATTTTCCCTCTGTCTCGTCTTTCCCTGTCTGTATTTAATTGCAACCAGGGTTGCCTCAACAAAGAGAGTGTGAAGAATTTGTTATACATGACCTCTGCGCACCACAACCACAGGCAGCTCAGACTGCTGGATGCAAAACCAAGAGAGAGAGAGGGGGGGGGGGGGAAATCCACTCCGCCAGCAAAACCCCAAAAGTTCTGCAAAAACAACAGCTAGCCAAATCAGGCCTCTGCTTTGACATGCCTTTTTAAGAACTGCTTTTGTAAGCTGGCCTTGTAATTGTGGATTATACAACCGACTCAGGGGGACTTGGCAGGTGCAAAACACGGCATTAAAACCTAAATATTGGTTGTTGATGTTACAGGTTTGGAATATAAACCAGACCCACTGCATGCAGAGCATAGCCAGGATAGCAATAAGCAGAAGTACGCGGGGTTGCCCTGGCACACTGTAAACACAGCATTTTCTGTTCCCGTTCTCAGGAACATCATGTCTGCTCTCTAGACCTGAGAGTTGCTGTAACCATCCTAGAGTTATGACACGACCCACCCTGTCTTCCTGTGCTTGTGTGACCCCATGCCACACTAAGCGAGTCCCTGAGCCAGCTCCCGTGTCCATTTGACAAGCTTCATTTCATTCTGAGCCCATATTTTTCTTGCAGGGCCTCCGGGGCCATGACTCAAAGCTGAGGTTGTGCTGCTGCCGCGCTGAGGGTTGGTACTGGAGCGTTTAATGTCATCCAAAGCTAACAAAGAGCCTGTGTTGGAGCCTGGCGCCCTGGTTCTGGGAGACTGAAAGAGGGCAATGCACAACATTCTGTCTTTCCACTGTAGAGCGCTGTAGGAGGAAACAGGAAACATCTTTATAAATGTTGCAATAGGAGCTAAAGGTTCTCACTATCGAATTATCTGATGAGATTAGATATTAGTAAAAGGTTAGTAAAACCTATAAAGACTCCACTCTCCATTTGAGATCAGTTCACATAGGAACTGGGTTGATGGGAACGTTCCAGAGTGTTAATAAGAGGAACCTAGTAGCCTAGCTTAGGAACCTGGGGCCAAAACCGACAGGATGTGCTGGTGTTACCAATTCAGATGCTATGTACTTAGCTGTAATTCAGAGGAAACCAGCCTCCAATGCAAACAACAAGGACTGTGTGAAGATTTCTGTGTGTTGCGTTAGCCAAAGCAAACACACTTATGTCAAGCCAGTAGCCTTTGACTTAACGGAACTTAACACGCCGCTGCGCAAAGCTAAAGCAAACATTAAAATGACATGCATATTTTTCCAACTGATAATGTGCAGCCTTATGGCTGACATGTTAAACCGAGTAAAACTGTAGATCGCACCTTGATTTAGCCAATATCTTTCTGTAAATACCTAAATAGATACCACTGTGTATTTCAGCTGTGTGGATAAAGGCTTCAGAGTTGTGGTTAGCAGCGAGACGAGACATCCGCGCAGTCACGCAGACAGTTAACAGTGACAGAGTGGCAACAAAAGAGAAATTGGGATGTCTTGGAAAGAAGACGGCGTCCTCAAAACACGCGACGGACGAACGCCGATGCCAAGGACGGCCATCTGTGTTTTTGCAATCATTTGCTTTCTCTTTTTGTCTGTCTCTTGCTCTCAGATTCAGTCTTCAGTCTTTACATATGCTCCCTTTGTGCCGCATTAAATACAGCCGTGGCAGTTAAGGACACGCAGGCCCTTTTGTTGAGAACATATGTTCGTCTTGGTGCGCGGAGCCCTGATGGGAAGATCTAACGCAACGGGAATGCGCGGCTTCAAACAGAACACTTATATGGTCTGATATTGCGGCCTGGGGAAGGTTTTCGCCGTTAATATTACGGTTCAAGCTCGCGGCTGTTTCGCTACGCTATTTTGCACAAGTCAGTTTGATTTAGGAGGTGCCTTCCAGAATCTACATATCCATTCAGAGCAGAGCAAAACGCAGGCATCCACACGAGGCTCCTCTTCTCAGGCTGCGTCCGCGGCCTCTTGCTGTCAGTCACGTCAGTAACAACTGTTTCTGACCCAATAAATGCTCATACTGTTGACGGATCATCTGTTTACTTCCACTATGGGCAGATATTGTCTTAGATATTGAATTTGCGAAATAAGGATATTGCTTTTAGAGTGGAACCACATTTTATTCATGAGGTATGTTATTTGATTTAAAGTATTGCGGAACAAAATGTGATTTGTGAGCGGCAGCAGGTACAGTATACAGGAGCCTTTGTGTTCTGCTGCTGCACCACCGCCGCACTGACTGCCTCCTTCTGTGGGCTGGGTTTTTCGCCGCTTCTTTTGAGATTTTCAGGTGGCACAACAGTGCCCCCTAATGTTTCCTCGACGGGAGAAAGACAGACCCGGGGACCATCAGGTGCAGAGGGAGGGCTTGCTGCTTGATTGGAGGACTTTGACTGACTGTCTGACGCTGTTTATGGCAGCTCCGAGTTTTCTTCCAAGCCACTTTCATGGCTGAATAAGCTTCGTACTTGGCAGACGCGTGCATCAGCTGTTATGCTCAACGTGCTGCAGGACACAGATTATTTTATTTTTTTTGAAGACATATATTTGCACAGGTTTGCCCCTGATTGCAGTCCTCAGTAAAATCCACTGACAATCCGCCGTCTTGTTTTTGCAGGTGTCTGATGTAGGATCAGAGAAGCTCTTTTCGCCCACCACACCCAAAGGTAAGAGCCCACTCAGCTTACTTTCTGTCTCATTCATACCCTTCAAAACAACTGGGCTTTGAGTCCAAATCTCCTCGGCTTTAATCCCACAGCCCTTATTCAGATTTAAATGTCAGCAGACATTAACAAGGTCTGGTGACTACATATGCATACATTTTTGCTTGTTTGCCGAATCACGGTTTTTGGATGACCCCACCAAAGGCTTAGCCCTCCTACATATTGGTTCATTAGAGGGGATTTAGAGCCTCGCTGCCACATGCTCCCACAAATGGGAACTTCCCTCAGGCTATACAAGCTCCCTGACAGCAGGCCTGGACCATAATGGATGCCAAAGGAAAGAGAGAGAAAGAGCTTTGTCAGCCCCCAGGACAACACAGGCTGCGTGTACGTTCACATATGTGGATTATAGATCCTTTGCTTTGTATGCCCAATGCGTGATTTTGCATGATGTGCGCTTTTGTATGTCCGATCCCACATGCGTTAGTGCGCACCATGTGGGCCCGGAACACCAGCTGCACCTGCGTATTCTCCGCGTGCATTAGCGCGCTCAGGTCAGAGCAGGGAGACGAGTCGTGGGGGAGGGAGGGTGATGCGCAATCAGCCCTCCGGTGACAGATAGCGGGCTGAGACACCCCGTCCCCCCCGAGGGCAAGACCCTAGAAAAGGGGCCATTAAGAAGAGCTGAGGGGAAACAGAGGTGGAAGCACACAGGAGGGCAAACTACGGATGAGCGTGTCAAACATGTCACCGCCACTCTGCTTCACTTTTATATCTGGTTGACCTTTCTTGAGTGTTTTATTAAAATTTATATGAATACATGGCTTTGCTGCAATCTATCAACCTTTATGGTTTAACACAGTAGCCGTGATTACTCCTGTCTGACATGGAGGAGAGAAACCAGGCCTGCTGTGTGTGATGGGGATGGCCTGTGACCAGCATCTGCACAGTCAAGTCTTTGTTGACAATTATTTCCAGATTTGTACGGTCTGCAGAAAGGCTGGACCGAGTCTGATCCATTCCCCACCAGAAGGTCACAGTGCATGTTCATCTGCATACAAACGTGGCTGCATGTGAACATACTCTCCTCTGGACTGGTAGGACACGCATCCCTGCCCTCAAATGTGTCTTCGATGTCAGATGGTGGGCGACGGCCTCCCCGGATCACACTAATGTGCACTCGGGGTTGAGGATTAAGACCATGGAATTACACAATCCAGATAATCCAATCAGTCTCTCTCTCGATTGTTGCCCAGATCAAGCAGATCTCGTTTGGTGGAAACAATAATGAAGTGGTGCTGCAGATTAGAATTATAGGTTAGGGGGGGGGGGGTGATCAAGCAAATCAGCGGGGTGATGAAGTGATGAAAACATGATCAGATCTGCTACCAGTCCCTCGCTGTGCTCCAGTGTTGATGTTTGGAGCTGTAATGGATTCATCAGTGGTGTTTGGTTTGGGCCGAGGCAGGTTTTTCTGTGTGTAATGTCTGCATGTATAATACCGAGCAGCCCACAGGCTGTTCTCCTTTGGCTCAGAATGCAGCATGTCCCATTACTGGGCTCAGTTATGGTCCTGTGGGAACAATGAAAAGTCCGCTCTGCTCCGATCGCCAGGCCTGTGGAGTTGCTGGCTCAGACTCACGCCCATACATGCTCAAGACACGCATAAATGCATAACGCAGCAATGGCGTTTGGCTCCTACAGCTCTCTGGGTAATGGCCGGTGTGCTTTTTTAACCCTTTCTAGCTTTTCGTCACGGCGTCCCCATCTGAACTTAATTTCGTTGAGCTGTTATGGGCACAAACACTTGAGGTTAAAACCAAATTGCACACTTGCCGGCAGTCTGTCGTGTTAATGAAACGCTTCAGGATTAATAGAATAGACAAAAAACCAACATGGTAATCAGCTAAAGAAGTGCACTGTAATTACACAAGTTGAACATGGTTTCAGGCAAAACCCTAACATCCTTTCCTTCTCCCTCTCATATTTACTTTTCATCATCTCAGTCTATTGACAACCTATTATAGATGCAAGCTAGTGGCATAACGTTAGCTGAAGCTTTAATATTTTGCAGTTTCTCACTAGTTGTTGTTACCATAGAGCTGCACAAGCCATGGTGAATGTCTGTCTGTGTTGGTGGTGATGAGGTAGGAAGGTACAGCAAAGAGCAGGCATTATCTAACAGTTATTTTGTTTATTTCCTCTTTTAAACCTCCCGCAAATTATCGATTTACTGGAGGATGGCATGTTTAAGTGAAAGTGCTGGGAAAACCTGTGTTCCACTTAGAGCTTGTCTTATTGAATCACAGGTCAGAGTTTACTGTTGCCGCTTGCTTGAAGGCGAACATGAAGCTAAATGTAGCCATATGGGCTTGCAGGGGCACCTCCACAGAGCAGATAAACACTTCACTGTCAGGCTTTTCTTCCTGCTCTATGGAAGTAGATAAAAGTTATAACCCAGCCGTCACCAGCTCGAAATATCTGAAAAAAACTGACTGGAATCTGAAGTGACTATGTAGAATGTTGTGGGGTTTTAGAGCTGGAGGTATAATCATGCGCCTCCTTGTGCTCAGCGGGGCCTTGTTGTCCTAGCTCGGTGCTGCCGATAAACCTGCGGGGCGTGCAGAGGCGCAAACCTGGGGCATCTTGGGATAGCGGTAGAAAGATTGGTAGAAAACCCATTTCTGAAGTGGATTTGTGCCCTTGTAATCCTGATTAATTTTGACCCGTTGTGCTCATTTTAAACAGAGCATTACAGTAAGCGTGAACACAGCAAGCTCCGGGGCGAAACCAGGAGCTTAGCGGCTTTGGGAGGCTTAGCTGCAGATGGCATTTTAAGCCGGACTTAATAAATTGTTTCCATTAAACTTACCGGCCCACACATACTGGATTAGACCAGTGGAACAAAAGAAAGAGGCAGCGTGCAGACGAAGATGAGAGGAAAAAAGCGCACACACAAACTCTCATCGTGCACATCTCACTCTGTTAGCGTCGCTCTGAGGCCAAATGGAAGGTGAACACGAGGTTACTGTGGTGCTCAGGGAGATGGGGGCTTTTGGAGGTGAATGCAAAATCCGCTCACTTTAGTTCTATTGCTCGTCAGGGATGTTGGACCAATTTACTTAATTGAGGCAGAAGTAAACAAACAAAAAAGATGCATAAACCATTTAGCTCTGCAGTGGATTTAGAGCTTATCCTTTAACTATTTATATATAAACACATCACCAATGTTTTCGCTTAAGTATTTAGGATCTGCAGACCCCTATTTTTTTTTGGTTTTTTTCCTATGGAAGCCTTTTTCTCATGAAATCTGGTACTGTGGAGAATCAATTCCTTATGGTAGGATCCGCCTCTCTCCCGTCCTTGCTACATCAGCTCATGGCTCGCTCCCTAAGCTCTCATTATGTGCTACACAGTCCAGGGTCCCCATGTCGAATCACTAATCAACCACCCTGTCTGCAGGCCCGCTCTCTCAATAGGTGCTGAGTGCCCTTTGTTCCACCACTGCTGTTTGTTGCATATCAATACAAGTGCTATATGCTCCTCCTCGTCCTCCTCCTTTTCTTGCATTACCTGTGCCAGCCAAAGATACAGTCCTGCTCCTGCAGCAGCAGCCTCGGGGCGATGAATGTTTCTTTCACCTGCTGCATTCAGAATGCCAGGGAAGGGAGGAAGGCTGGTGATTGGAGGGGGAGCAGCAAGGTCAGCACCGGGAGGGGGGGGTTGTTGGCAGCTCAGATACAGTGAAGTAGATGTGAGAGCCTATTTGTATTCAGCCAGGCAGCTCGACTCTGGCCAGGTCGGTGTAATGTATCACTAACCCCAGTGGCCGGCATGAGTGTTTGCAGCCTCTCAGCCATTAAATAATGAATGGGGGCTGACCCTCTGACCAACAAATCAGCTTTTCGCCATTGTTGAATCAGGAGTCAAGGTAGCTGGCTGGCTGGATGACTGGAGGGCAGACATGTTGGGGGGGGGGGGAACATGAAGGCTGCAAAAAACCTCACGCAGATTATCCAGAACTGGAACTGAAAGCAGCCAAAACCACTGTGCACTGTTAAAGCTCACCTCCGCTGCCGTCTCTGATTTGTCAGACAAGGTCCAGGCGGCTTGCAGGACACGCTTCCTTTGTCGAGAAGGCCCCTGTTCCTGTAGACGGTCAAGCTCTGCTGTTGCGGGATTTAGGGGATTATATTTCCAACTATGTGCACGGCGGCGCTCCGGGGTTGCAGTTCCAGGTGCATGAGCACAATATCATGGATCTTTTTTTTTTTTCTCCCCAACTTAAAATCAGATACACATGCGCAGAAAATGAAGTCCAAAGTTCTTTCAGACCACAGAAAGGAGAAGAACAGTCGCCCGGCCTCGCTTCAGCCAAACAAGGCTCTCGGGAGTAACAGGAGAAACCTGAACAATACAGTTCTTTATGCCTTTATTAATCTTTGTGTTATTAGTGTTCCAGACATAGGACATTTTGTGAGCTTGGTGATTTGTTTTTCCAGAAATGGCTGATATTAATGCTCCCTTTATTGATGGTGCTAATGGTGTTTGTGCAGCCATCCCTGTCTGAGAGATGAAAATAAATAGGGGGAGCTCAGCAGAGATAAGACACGTGTTTAATTATTAATTGAGCCATTACTGACAGAGATTGTCTTTTTTGATTTAAAGCAGGAAGTCCTGCTTTAGGGACAGAAAAAGCAATTACAGAATTCCCAGCCTGCAACGCTGCCGCTGCCCATCGTTTCACCATTCACTGCAGAGAGAGAGAGAGAAGACAAAACACTCACACACTCGCTGTTAGACTGTAGTGTTCCATAAATTATTTTAATTCTCCTTCAATATTCATGCTGTTTTAAATTACGATTACACCCTCATGTCTTATTTATGTAGAGTGACAGGCAGGCATAGTGAGTCAGCCACATTACCCACAATCCCCCCCATGCACCTTGAAAGAATGGCTGAAGGGATTCATTTGGCTCCGTATGATGCAGGAAGTGATGTCAAACTGCAGCAGCTCTTACAGCTACCTGTTTTCAACGACACACAGCAATTAGCCAGGTTGTAATGTCAATGCTAATATGTCATGCTCTTCCCACGTGCTCTCGGTGGCCCCTTTCCAGCAACATTGTATCCATTAGAAAAGTGTCTGCACTTTAAAAAGTGCCTAGTGTGCATGAAATATTAACCTCGCTCCCACCGAGGGTACGAAACAGGAGCAGTGTGAGCGGGTTGATGTGTTTTTGCCTTCTGTGTGTGTTAGCCGTTACATGTCAGGATGCTCGGCGCCCGTCACTCGGCCCTGTCAGGCCCTGTCGTCTGTGTCAGCTGGGGGCAATCGGCTGTTTTGACAGAAAATGGGAGTCGCAATGAAGGCTGTGCGATTAGGCTCCATTGTGCATCTCTGGTTATATTGATTGAATATGGATCCAGCTTTAGCTGTGTAGAGGGTGCAATTACAAAATCACTGCAAGCCATGAGGGAAGTTTAGCATAAGATGTCACAGATATGAGCAGAATTTATATATTCCCTATATTGTAGATAATTCTTGAATGTGAGATCAGTACTAATATATCAGTTAAATTTGCCAAAGACTTTTCACTGGTTTCTCTTTTGATTGCGTTGCACTAATCCAGGATTCCCATTATTAGACCATCAGCCAACACTCTGACCCGAGGGGACACCTGGGAAAGGTTTTCTAACTGCTGAAACTGGGAATGCTAATGTCATGAAAGAAGTTGCTTCTGGAGGCACCTTTGCTGTCAAGATGATTTCTTTAACTTCTCCATTAACAGATTTTAGCCTCAATGTTTCTCCACCAACTCTGCTACTCGTGTGCTGGGAGCTAATTCAGCAGCAGTGAATTAGAAATCTGAAGCTCCCCGATGAGAAAAAAGCTTTTTAACAGATAAGCTGCAGCCCCTGCAGTTTTCTGTGAAGCACAGGTCGACTCCTATTTCAACAAGAAACCACCGCTGGTTAAAGAACTGTGCTGGCTCCTTGTTTTGTTCTTGTTCCTCTTGTTTTAGAGGGGGAAGAAGGGGGAAAAAATTTCGATCGGATAGCTCTCGAGAGCAGTCGCTCTCATCTCATCTTCTGTCTAATCTTAATCCTCCTCCCGCCGCCTTGCTGCCGGCTGCCTCGTGGAAGGCACTTCCATGCTAGAGTACGTGACCAGCGCTTTATCGCTGCTGTCAGGCCTGAAATGTAAAGCATGTCGTCTGTGATCTCTTGCTGGTATCCTTGTTTTGTAAATCCTTGATTCCAAGCTCCAGTCCCTCTGCCAACACGAGTGTGTTCCCCTCTGCATGTGTTTGAAGATGCCGGCTTCTTCTCCACCAAGGGTGTTTTAAGCTCATCTGTGTTGAGCAGTTCAGAGCCAGTGTTGTTTGCAGATGAGGCTGTCATGCTCGTTGACAAAGCCAGATGGTAGGTGATTGTGGCCAAACACGACACTTGGATAACGCACAATCCCTGGCAAGGAGGCAGCCGTCAGCCAAGATGCACATTACAAAGATGCTTGTAATGGGTTGGACATTTTGGGAATCTGTTCACAGAGGCTTACAAAGATGGAAGAACCATCACCAGAAGCCGGACACACATAAAAAGGCTTCAGATTCCTTGAGATTCAAGCATACCCATGCCTCAGAAGAACTTGGCAGTGTGTGTTCTGGGGGGGAAAGAAATGAACCCGAGGAGACCAAATCACAACCAACAACAGCAGCCAGCCATGGAGAAAGTTTTCCAAACCCTCTGCAGATGGGTGGTCCTCCTCTACTGTTTGTTCAGGATTCCTGAACGCCATACCTTTCCAGCTGTAGCATATTAGCATCCGTGTTTCTGTCAGAGGCTCATCACAGCTACTCTGTCCTGAAGCAATACCGCAGGTTTGGACTAGCACAGTGTATCTGACAGCTGGCTGAATGTGGAACGGTTTTGTGATTCTAGTCTTGATATCAGCCCTGAACCCACTACCTGGTGAAAGCAGTGACCTTACGCACACATTCAACAAAGGCCTTGTGTCGTCTTGTGTTTCACCGGCCTCGAGTGCCGTCCGTTATCCAAGTCTTTGACATGCAGGCGGTAATTTGCTGATACGTTAGGGTTTATATTTTGTTATTCCAAGGAAAGTTTTTGGAATAAAAGAACATGCACAGTGTGGTCTCCTGCAATCCTGAAGCAGTCATCAGTTTGGCTGTTGTTTTTGGCTACTGGTGAATTCCCTGCTCTGGGCTCTGGTAGTGAGGCCCCTCATGGCCTCTGACTTACTGTAAAACCCCATTCAGCAGAGCATGCACCCCAGCCTCCCTGGGTGTTTGGGTTAGTGTTGCTGTGTTGAAGGAACTGGTATTTCACAAATGTTTGCTTTGGGATGTTGCTCCATGTGGCCACAGGGATGTGTGTTCAGAGCCCTCTCAACACCGTGGGCAACAGCAACTCGGCTATATGATCTAGCTGATGTTAGCATCATGGGAATTGTTACAAAAAAACTCCTTTTAATTGTAGTTTTGCCATATGATAAATCTTGGGGTTTTTCCATGGTGTAGCTTATAACCAAAAATGTTCAACCTCAGAATCAGAACTCTTGGTGCCTACATTCAAAAGACCACATCTGTCAAAGCCTTACAGCGACAAATGACTCCCTGTGTTTTTGGAAAAGATCAATAAAGAGCCATCACTATCAGGAATGATACAGATATTGACTTATCAGCTGTTAAGTGTGGGGCAAGTGCTGAAGTGCCCTGGGCTCCATATCAGCTGCTGTACCCGGTATTAGTGTGCAGGCTTGGAGGAGCACCGACCTAATCCTGGTAGCAGGTGCTGCTGGAGCCCAGCGAGAGTGGATGTGTTTTTCAGGGAGGATGAGCCATCTGGGTCTTGATACTTTATGGTGCTTAAAACACATTCTCAAGTGTGACACTCCCAGCACTTACCTTTTAGCTGTACACAATAATCCAGGCGCAGGCTGCTGAAGCGAGAGGGTGCCTTTCAGGAGAATTTACAGGGTTTGATATGGCGTGGAGGCTCCGCGATGACACGGATTCGCGAAACAGTCAGACACAGTCTGCCGCTTGAGTTTGATTCCTCTAACTCTGCCGCTGTTGTTTTGTCATCTGCTGTCTGAAAAATGGGGAGCTGATAGAAACGGTGTTTGTTCGCTTTTGTTTCATTTCTGGCTCGGGTTTTCAGTCCTTATTGCCTGTCACTTTCCTGGGGCTTTGTGTTGTTGCTTTTTTTGTTGTTGTTTTCATCTCACAAGTGATTCAGCTCATTTGGGAGCCCAGTTATACTCCACTATCACTGTGCATTCACCCCAAACAGACAGACGCCCATTCAGACTACCTTCACAAACTAGCCTGCAAATCAGCAGCTTATTTTTGTGTGTAGGTGTGTGTCTGCGTGTGTGTGTGCGTGTGTGTGTGTGTGTGTGTGTGTGTGTGTTACCCAGGGACAATGAGGAAAGATGTGAGGAAAGATTAGCTGCAGTCTGTCCACTTGTACCCAGGTACTGGTTAACATAATGTCCTGCCCTTTGTTCCTACTTCCTTTTTAACTCGGGGTCACTTTATCCCTCTTTTCCAGTCATGTTTTCTCTGTCTAATGAAGACTGATGAATGGTGTGCAAGAAAGGACAGGCAAATATTTGCAAACCTGATACGCCTGCCTATTGTCCCTCTTCCTGTAGTGGCAGACACATTGCTAAAGAATAAATAAATAAACTAATTCATTAACAAAATAAGTGCTGTCCAAAAGAAATCTATTTACTTTGTTTAACATTGGCTTACTTCCTTATTCACCTTAGTATTTGTGGTGCAGTTTGCTTGATGTTGAAAGTTGCAGGATATTTTCTGATCCAAAAATTGCCAAAATAGACACATGTCGAGCAGATTTTGTACTTATAATGACAACAATACAACTGAACTGTTTTTTAATCACAAATAATAAAATAAGGCTTCTTCACAAGAACTGGGGTTTTTTACCTTCTGTTGTAGTGATTGGAAAAAAGTTTGGTAGAAGGATTTTTTTGTGTTTATCTATCTGAGCACTGTATGAAAGCTATTTTAAATGTCTCTACCTTGACCCACTTTGTGTTATCTTCCTTGTCATGTAATTCATCGCCTACCTACAGAAGATTTTGAGCACTGGAGGAGTTTTTTTAACATCTGCAGTACTTGAAGACATGTCAAGTTCTGACTGCTGCAGGGAAAAGGCCTGAACAGTAGCTCAAAAGAACATGGCTCTTTAGTAGGTAGCCATTAGCAGGGGAAAATGGCAGCTCCAGCCTGGTCTCCAGCAGCTGCCCGGTCTCCATCTGTAAGCGTAATTACCCAGCAGTACCCCAACAAGAACCCAGAAGCAGGGTCCTCTTATAGAATGGGCATTGATTACATCACTGTGTCTATAGAGCACAGACCCTTGGGGCACTTGCAGATACGTGAAACTTAAGTACAAGCACTTTATCTGATAGCTTGCTATCTTTAGATATAGTCTGTAACATCTTATCCTGTCCCAGCCACCATTTCTCTGTAGGGGCAAAATTCTCACACACTCTCTTACAAAAAAGTGAAAATCAAAGGTGCTACACATGCTGGTTAATTATAAGAATGAGTGAAAAAGAAATAATAATACGATCATTCAAAGTGCTAGCGTGAATAATAAGAAATGCATCGATTCATTGATCAATCAATCAATCAATCAATCAATCTTTATTTATATAGCGTCTTTTACAATCAGAATTGTTTCAAGGCGCTTTCCAGAATCCCAGGGCCTGACCCCAGACAAGCAACAGTGGCAAGGAAAAACTCCCCTTTAACAGGAAGAAACCTTGAGCAGGACCAGGCATGATGGAGTTAGTGTCTCCCTTTGTTGACCAGGATAGATCTTCCCTCCTAGAGGAAACCACCACTCCGCCTCGGTGGTCCGTCTGTTTCAGGGCATAAGTTGATATTATGAGAATGGTGTGTCTGCATGAAGCAGGTGGGCAGCTCATGAAAACCTCTAGCCTAAGCTGCTGATCGCTATACGCAATCATTTGCATCTGCAAAAAGGAAATATGATATGTCCACTAAGATGTTTGCCCTGCCCCCTTTCATTGCGCCTAAGTAACAATGGCTGCATGTGTCAAAACAGTGAAAGAGGTACGGCGAATGGGCTGGAACTGTCAGCTTCCAATTGTTTTCCTGGTGAGGGGGAGTGAAAATAGAGATGGAGGGGGAGGAAAAGAAAAACATGCAGGCTCTTTCAGCCCACTATCATGGCACTTGGGATTTGTTGAAGGATTTTCACCCAGCCATTTCCCCTCCATTGAGAAGTAATCAGTACGGCTCTGAAAGATAATATTATATCCACTTAGAGGCATGTGGGCTTCATGCATGTTCATACATGAAATGAGGTTGAAAAGCAGCACCTCTGTTTACGTTGTTGAACACTGGCTCGCTCCATCTCTACTCAGACTTTAAGCTTCCTGGCGAGCCTTTGTTACCAACTCATTCTTTCTCTTTCTTATTCTCTGCCATTCTGCCTCTTTTTGTTCTCCGCAGATTGTAAGCCAGTTGGTGGGCTAATAGAGGATGCTTTCCTGTGGGGCACCAAAGTGATACTGTTTAGGCATTATGTGAGCTTAAGTAAAGCTGACACGCTGTTGAAGAAATACAGCCCACACTGAGTTCCACGGCTGCCCACGGAGAGGCTCTGAAAAGGTCTTAAAGGTATTGGAGACACAGGGAGGCTGCCACTGTCCTCCCACCACTGTACCACGTTGTGGGAAGCGGGAGTTAAGTCCTTTATTAGAAGTGGCAGGCGTTGTCTCCAGTCACCTCGATAATTGCAGCACCACATCCACCGCTGTAATCAATTGAGACAGCTGCTGCTGCGGCGTTCAAGTCCATCAGGCAGGCGTGTCCTGCTAATTAATGAAATGATAAGCTTCGTGCTCACAGCATCGCACAAATAACTCCCGAAGGATGCCCCTTCTTGAAGTTCAGATCACCGACCTCCCCCTCCTGCCTGCTGGCTGTCTGTCCGGAGCAGCCTCCGGGTAAGAATGGTCACCAGGGTCAGTGATGGGTCAGTGACAGCGAAAGGGGTCAAATTCCATGCTGGCAGGGTGGGCCATGTCAGAGGAGCCATTAGACTTCAGCTTTTCAGCTGAGGGTTCCAAAATGTCCAGCTTTTTATTTCAGAGGGCCCCGTGGCACTGACCTCCAGTGACCGAGCCGAGGTCATAAGAAGCTGAGACTGATGGTCCCAAAACCCATCAAATCTGCAGGAAACGGCTCCACAGAGGGGTGTGCCCTCATGGAGAGTCAGGGATGAGCAAGTGCGCATTATGCCTAGAGGTTAATTGAAGTTTAATGGGTCTTTGTCTTAATTTCCTACTGAACTGAACCTACATCAATGAAAGATTTCTGGTGACATAGCGGGTGTTTATAGGTGCATTCCACTAATAAGTGCAGTTTTGATCATATCACGGAATATTGGATAATACCAGTAGGTTTACGGCGGTTTGAGCATTGTGGTACAGCAGAATTGTCATATTAATATTTTGGTCGGTTACGTTTGTCTGTTTTTCCTCTCTGATTTGAAGACACACTTCACATCTCATCTATTACATTGGCATATGTGCTGTGAGAGGTGAATGGCATATGTGTCCTGCACCATATGGCTGGTATTGGGATTGGGATCTGAAATGCGTAGGAAAAACTGATTCATCTTGCAGCTTGAGTTGCCAGCTCCCTGAAATGAACATTAGGTTCCCAATTTATGCCTGGGCTTTGACTGTAAATGTACTAGCTTAACACCCATTCCCATTCTGCTGCTATCCACTCCTTTTGTCAGCTGCAGTGAAGACAGACACACACATACACACACAAAATTAACTATGCCAGCTGTCCTCAGTCTTTGGATAACTTGGCCAGCTTCCCCTTGTCCAGTCCCCCATTAACATCTCTGAGTGATTTGCAAGAAACGTTGCCTTGGCTGTCCTTGTTACCAGTGTGAAGATGCTTCAGGCAGCTTAAATAGTGCGAGGGAAGGCACACCATGTGTCCCAACCACACAAAATACATTTGTGGAACCAAAAAGACCCCTCCCTCGCATCTTTTTTAATGATTGAATACCTCACAGTACCTCACAATGGAGCATAGAGCCAGTATCTGTTCCAGCCGTCGTTCACACCACTAAACCCTGGTTTCCTTCACGTCGCTTCTCTAAAAAAGTCCAAAAATCAAATACTGGTAAGCTCATCCCTGATGACCCGCAGAATAATAAGCCAACAGGAGGCAAATAGATGCACCGTGTGTGCGCTCTAGCAGCGTTCAGCATATCCCAATACATTTACATATCTGTCTCCACATGTCCACATTTGATCTGTTCTATGCCTGTTTTCACATTGGCATAACCATGGAAGGACTGAACCTCAGCGTTTGGCTGGTAAATGAGGACTGCGCTCCTCTTGGCCCAAGCCCTTCTCTGTCACATGGACAATTTGCATACGCTCAAATCTAATTTGAAGGCTTTTTGCATACAGGTTCTCGTTCCCCAGCTATTGGTCATACTGTCATTGTGCCATCTGAAAGCAGGTATGCCATAAAACTTGCTTATTTGCATTCAGTTTTTTGCAGAGAGTTGCAGCTGAGGCAGAAATATACAGACCTTGCTTTGGTCTCGGAGCGCCCTTCCCCAGTCTAGTCCTGTCCTTATACTCAAATGTTTGGATGGAAAAAGCTTCTGTGAACTTTTATATATTTGATGTAGTCAACAGATATCTCTATATATATATGTACACAGGATATCTTAGGCACAACAAATATTCTTCTTTTGTCTTGTGCTAATGTTTCTAAGATAATGACAACCCAACTAAGGCCAACCTTGGGTCGAGTCGCTCCATGTTTGTCTAAGCCGTATCAAACCGAGCCATCTGGCCAATTTGGAACACGCCAGTGCCAGCTCTCCAGATGTTCTACAGGGCCAAGCAGGGTCAGCAAGGAAAAAGTCTAGGCAGGAAGAGTTCAAAACTCTGCCTTCGCTGTCCCCACAGAATACATCAGTTATGCCCAGCAGATGACCTGTGGTCACTGGGGTATCTTTATCTCTGTTGGGGTTCTTCCCCGGAGCCTCCCACCATCCAGCCTGTGCGCTGCAAATGCAGGCACGTGTGCGCTGGCCATGCTCCAATTCCCCTGAGTAAGCAAGTCCAAAGAATCAACTATAAAAAAAAAATCAATACTGGGATAAGATGTCATCTGGTGAGCAGACCTGCCAACACCCCCAAGGGATGGTCCCTGTCCCCCCAGTGCACTAACCCCACAAACCATCTGCTCAGGTTTGCAGGGATAGGGCGTCAGGACACCGCTTTTTTGTACAGACCCTGTGTGCGGCATTTGTTTCACATGACTGCCTGTCGCTCGCAGACTGCCTCCCCCCATATGTGATTGCAGGGAAATTGCTTTTTACTTCTGGGGGAGAGAAACACAAACAACAATGCAAAATTTGACAATTTTCTGAAATGCTTGACAATCAGGGATTGCTCTGACGCAAGGCGTTCGTATTAAAACCCTGCAGTAGATTAACACATGGCCACTGCCTGAATGTCAAATGCAAATTTCAAGAGTATTATCAGAGTTATACACCCTTTTTCTTCTGCTGCACATTTCATGTTTCTGTTTTCCAGGCTTTTCTTAAATGAAGATATTAGGGTTACAAAGTCTGTGGCGCTAACAGTGGATGTTTTACTCCATCTTCTGTTGTGCATATTTGTGTGCATGCTCGTATTGTTAAGTGTCCTGGCTTCTAGTGATTTTAATGAGGTATGGGCTTGGCCTGAGCCTCCATTAGAGCCCATTAGAATCATCATTAAAATAACCCAGGCACTGAATGTGGTCCTGGCTTCACAGCATTAGTATGAGAGACCCCTCTGTCTTCTCCCGCTCATAGTGAGACTTTATTCTGTATCATTTGCCTTGCATTGTGTCTGGAAGTCCGTGTTGCCACGGCAACATCACCCAGCGGCGACATTTTGGCTATGGATATCTGCTTTTTCGCCCATTTGTCTGCCTGAGAACACCAACGGTTTAATCTAAAAGCCAGACCCTCATAAAATCAGGAAGTCTATATGTGCCTGTAGCCCAGAATTCATTAGAAAATCATGACACCTTAGCATGTCTCAGTTCTTCCATAAAATGCAAAGGAGTAAGGGAAGGGCATCTCGACAAGCGAAAAAAATAAATCAATAAAAAGCTCTACCGTGGCTTTTTATTGGGCTTTTATGGGTGTTATGATCCTTGAAAGATTAAGCAGGCTGTTAATATGGACTGGATATTCCATTAGTGGGCGGCATGTCGAGTTTCACTGCCTTGACAGCAGTTCTTGGCTATTCTCAAACCAGAATTATTTTCAAAGTAAGGAATTACTGAGTTCTAGGTCCCTGTGCAAAGATTGTCTTAAACTCCGTACATGTGATATTTCTGTACCTATCCAAATGTCCTTAATAGGTTTTTGTAACTCATTTGTTTTCTTTTTTTACTCTAAGACAAAGTAAGGCTGCTAGCAGTTAGCACACTGAGGTATATTTATATAAAAGTTGTGAAAACTTGCTTTTTCTCCTATTTTTTACCGCTACAATAACATATAATTACAGCTGCTGCCTCGGTATGAAAAGTCATTCAACATTTGAAAATCCTTAAGAGTTCCTATGAATGGCAAAGACAAAGTGGTCAAGTTCAGACTGCTTTACTGTGATTTCCCAAATCCCTTGAAAGATGACGATGAGGGGAAAAGAAAGTAGATGTGGCAGAGAGGCCAAGATAAGGGGCCACGATCTCCCTTCACAGAACAATTGAAACATAATTATTTCATGCCAGATTGTGTGCTCAGCAAAGCTCTGAATAGGGGCAGACATTTAACTTTAATTAGCTGTGATTTATTCACACTGACTGGATTGCAGGAAGAAATTGGATCATCTGATTATAGTCGAGCATGAAAACGACCTGATTAAACACTTAATGGAACCTAGGGAGAGGCGAAACAAGGAACCTTGGGCACGGGATTTTGGAACAACCTTTTGCAGGAGGAAATTGGATGATGTTTAATTCATTAATGACCCCCGTGTATTTGTCGGAAAAATGCTGTCTTCTGATTTAAAAACCACAGTCTGACAACGCACTAAATATCAAAATCTTTCTCATATTTTCTACCCCTTTTTTTTAGGTGTGCCAACGAATGAGAGTCCGGAGTCTAAGACTTGTAGTTCTGCTAAAGTCTCAGGCCTTCAGCGCAGCCAGGAGCAGAGCAACAGCGAGGTGCCTTTCACACCTCCAGTGCCCAGCCCCACCCCTGCTTCGGCGCCTACGGGCTCCCCCGCCCCCGCTGCAGCGGCGGCGCCCCTCGAGCCCCCGAGTTCACGTGTCCCTACACCGCCTCCCGTCAGCGTCAAGAGGGAGCAGCATCCGCCGCCCCCTATCCCTACCCCTCCCCTGCTGAGGGCGCCACCTCATCCCCAGCCCCACCCTTCTCATCCACACTCACACCAGGAGTCTCGCACTCTTCCACCGCCGCAGCACCACGCGAGGCCGATAATCAGCCACCAGGTGCACCACCCGCTGTACAGCAGCCTCCACGACATCAGGTTGGTGTTACCTCAGCGCCTCAGCGGTTGGGGGTGCAGGAGTCACAAACCAGATTTTCAAACATAATGACAAAATCATGCCCAAAAGCTGTGTTTTAGAAAAGATCTCAACATCAAATGTCAACATAAAGAATCACGTCGACGTGTTTATAGCACATTTATGCACCATGTATATAAATGTGCTACTTTGTTTTTGTCACATGTAATTTGTAAAATAGTTTAGTGGAGTGGGAGTACATTTTTTCCACTCGCATTGTAAGTGCGAGCACTTCTAAGATGCTTTTTCCATGCTTGAATGGCACAATGATGTTTTCCAGTGTAGCAGCAGCCAGAGAACCTTTTGTTCCTTCCTGCAGACATTGTCCTTTAATATGTTATGTATTACCAGGCCAGCAATGACAGGAATAAAATCAACTGCAGCAATTCCAAAATTGATATAATGCAGTCCAGTACAAAAAGAAAAAGGACAATGCTTAATTCAACACTACATTGAGCCTTATGCGGATATTGATTTCCCGACAAACCAGCTCGCAATATCCAGCCCTCAGATTTACTGTTTTTCATCGAACATTTTGCTAAATTCAACCATCCCTCATACTAGGTCATCCTTGCAACCCTGTAGATATGTATTTATAGGTAATAGATGCTGTAAGTGAAGTTCTTATTGTTCAGGTACAGCATGAGGAACACTGAACTCTTTAGAATTGATTAAACTATCGAATGAGCTCATTTTCAGAACTTATTTCTCCTCCCTCTGATGCACAATACTCTGTTGTCTCGTTGAATCAGCCACAGCCGCAGCAGTCCGGTGGCTCTTCCCAAACAGCACCTGCCCCCCTCCCCCCACCACCACCTCAGCGGGCTCCCGTCCTCGGCCACAGCCTTGCCTCTGTCCATCGCCAATCTCTCTACCTCGCACTATTCATCCCTACGGAGCCCGGCGCATCGCTATCCGGCCATGTTCGCAACCCCAGCCACATTGCCACCACCACCGACCTTACCAACCAACAGTTTAGTGGTGCCTGGGCACCCTGCCGGGACCCCCTACCCAGGTAGATTGCTCTCAACTGCTGCTAATTGTTCACCAATGAGTGTTGTTAGCATTAGTTACCCATGTTTTATTGATCCATGAGAAACTTCCTAAAGATGATCACAATTTCTATCATAATGCATTATGTGCTTAGTCTGAAAGCAGCTTTGCACCATTTATTATCGTTCTGTAATCATTTTTTTTAAGCCTAGTCTTTATTTTTGTCCTGCTGCATAAACAGGATATTTTAGACACAAATATATTTGAGGCTTGAGACAGCGTTCAAGTCTTATAGCCTGCTGCCTGCTTGGGGCTGCACAATTAACCTTAAAGTAGTCCAAACTGTCCTGCCTAAGCCTGATGTTAAATGATCAAGTATAATATCGTCGGGGAGGGGACAGTGCCATAAGTGCGCCTGACAGTGAAAAAGAGGAAACCTTCTTTAAAGGTGCCAGAGTTGTATTTGTACAAACTCCACGAAATATAATGCCAGCATTTCAAATTTTAGTCAAGAAAAAATTGAAATGTATGGCAAAAAACTTCTAAATACCAATTAGTGTGATTCTGATTTGACTGGCAGAATCACGGTCTGCTTTATTGTGCAGCCCTCATCTGTATTGTGATGCTTCTTAAGTGTTGTTTTTCTAACAGTTTTTGTTCATACTCAATAGCCGCTGTGGTAAGTGCTCATCTATTACTGTTATCTTTTTCTTGTTTTGATGGAACACAGTACATACCCACGTTTGTGTTTAAATTCATTAGTTTTTATCGCTAAATGTAGGTTTCAATGTAGGTGTATTGCTTCCTATAGATTTAGGACTGTAAATTTCTGTTTTTTCTAAAGTTTCCCTGCAGGCTGAGTCGAGATAAATTTGCAATAATGTAGATTTGGTTGTTGTAGCGTCTTATTAGTTGTGAAGCAGCTTGAGATTCTGGCACGGCATCAATCATTTAAAATGATACCAAATCACCCTGGTGCAACAGAGTGTAGGTAAATGTGGTTTTCTGTTTAAAAGCAGCGCTGTAATGCATCTCCCACAAGTCACGTACTTTACTGT
This sequence comes from Takifugu rubripes, assembly GCF_901000725.2. Taxonomy (NCBI): domain Eukaryota; kingdom Metazoa; phylum Chordata; class Actinopteri; order Tetraodontiformes; family Tetraodontidae; genus Takifugu; species Takifugu rubripes. The sequence continues at coordinate 8,487,985 of NC_042305.1, forward strand.
TTGGTGGTATTCTCAATTGCGGTGGAGAACATCATGCATTCATTTCAAAGATGGACTGGTTTGGAGCTTAGATTTCAAAAAATGACACGGCTGAGGTCACCATTCAAAGGCTTGGATGCGTCGCCGGAAAATGTCAGCTTACAACTGGGCGGCCATCACAGCTGGAGACATCTTCAGCGTACTGAGAGCAGCGAGTCGACAGGCACATTTTGAAAAACGGTGCAATCTGATGCGACCTCAACAACCAGAATTATGTTTTCTCCTGCCAGCAACACATGATTTGTAACGATTTGATAATTGGTTTCAACAGTTTAATGAAAGCAGGCAATTTCACGCTGCAACTGACGGATAGAATTGTCTCCAGCATTGATGTCTTTAAAAATATGTAATAAATATGCCGCTTGTGCGCTGACATTCTAGTAGAGGGCAAGAGTAAGAGTGTGTGTGTTTTCTGCTGGGATGACTCTTGGTTCTCTCTTGTCTTTAGATACCAGCCTGTTGATATCATTCAACCAACCAATCATGTATTGCCAGCCTCATTCGGGGATTCTGATTGGCACATTGTCACAGGCAACTCTGTTACCACCACCAATGAGTCCCCACGTAGAAAACCCTCACAGCATGAGCTGGAGAAACAGAGAATGCCAGGTGACTATTTTCTTCTCTTTATCCCTGTTGTGAAGACTGACTGGGCGCTTGTGCCTTTTTTTTTTCTTGTGTCCCTTCCCTCTCTCCGTCCCCTTGTTTCCTTTCCTCGCTTCCCCCCCGCTCTCCTTTCTTGCAGAGCATGACCTCCTGAGGCAGGAGTTGAACAACCGCTTCCTGGTTCAGAGTTCAGAGCGGGGCCGGGGGCCGCCCGCTTCGCCGCTAGCCCCCGTTTCGCTCCTGAGGGCTGAGTTTCACCAACACCAGCACATGCACCAGCACCAACACACCCACCAGCACACCTTTACGCCCTTCCCTGCCAGTCTGCCCCCGGCTGCCATCCTCACCCCGCCCACCGCACCCCCCATGGTGCGTACCCAAGCCAGAAATGTGAGGATAAGTAACAAAAAAGCTCCCCTAATTTCCTACCCACCCACCTGTCACCCTCCCGGTCTCCTCTTTAATCAATTTCTCCCCATTTTATTTAACTCCCCAAAATTACTCGATATCCCCCCATAGATGTAGAACCCCCCCCCCCCTTTACCTGGTTTGGATCTTTGGTTTCCTCATACTGTCCATCCGCTGGAGTCTGAGACCTGAGGACAAGCCGGAAATATCTCATCTGTCCCAGTCATGCTGGCAAACAAATGCTGAGCCGCCACTTCCTACACACACCCCAGCATCCAACACTAACAGCAATAAACAGTATATCAAACACTGTTGTGCAGGCTAGAATCACCCAGTCTTATCAGACTGCTTCAGCACCAAATGTGGTAACACTCTTATAAAAGAGACAAAAACCAACCAGGGATATCATTTAGGGTTTATAGGTAAGAAAGCATCCAAGCTTCTGAAGCTCAGATTCAGTAAATCTAAAGTTTAAGAAAAGATATTTGTATCCCTTCCATGTAGCCATTGTGCCAGCTGATTGAGAGCCGTTGCTTCCATTAAGCCCTATCTCAAGATTATCTCCCTCCCGTCCATAAGAAATCAAAGCTCTAGTATTTATTGCACAGAGGCTGAGAGCGGGGACTGTGCCATTACAGGCTCTGTTGTTCATTACCTGACATGGAAGGAATTATATCCTGCGCAAATCCCCGTCTTTGAAGATGAAAGAGGCGATTTTCCTCATCTCCCTAATGCTGGCATTATGGAGCCGTGATGTACTGGCCCCCTCACCGCTGGGTTTGTTGCGGTGGGGTCAGAGACCGCCCTTAATGTCCTGTGTTGTTTGTTTGTTGTTTTTTTTCCTTTATTGAAGCTGTGTTGTTATTTAACTTATGCCTCTTCCCCTCCCCACCTCCCCCAGTAACAATGCTGTTTTCCTTCTCTGCCATCCTTGCTCAGAGAGGCTGGAGTGATGATGATGATGATGATGAATGATGATGATGATGATGATGATGATGATGTGGTTGTTTTTGCTATAATGTCACGAGAAGCTAAACCAAATATGGCCCAGTTGTGCAATTTCTGTTTGTCTCTGCCTCTAAGATCTCTCGCTCTCCAGACGTGTTCCAGATCTCTACCAGTTAACGACTGTGATGAATGAAATTATGAGGCTTTTATCTTTGTTTATTGTTCAGTCCTTACAAGCAGCTGGCTTGCAAATGGCAGCACCGGGTTCCTTATTCACCCCTTCCCGTCATGTCTTTGGTTAGGGAGTATCTTAAATTGTCATAAGATGAAATATAAAGCTTTAATTGGCCAAAGCTGTTTGCTATAAAAGTGTGCTAAACTCCAGAAATTAGGAGTGCAGGAGTTTTTGTTTTCTCTTATTTTTCATTTCTGTTCTTTTACAAGGCTGTAAAGGCGCCAAATGCCCTCTACGGGCGTCAGACATTAAATAGGCCGCACCTTCAGAAATTCAGAGGAGCGGTTTAATGAGCTCGGAAGCTGGCTCCGTGTTTCCTCTCAGTAGGCTATCTGTCTTTGATTTCAGCCCATTATCGCCCACAAACAAGGCCGCCAACACCACGGCTGCCGACACAGCCTTTTTTTTATCCGCGCAGATGTGAATGGCCCCGCTTCACCAGAGGGCCCCTGATCCAAACCCTGCGTCTCCATTGGCGGCTTTTGCCAAGCCCCACACCCACTCCCCCCTCAACCACCCATGTTTCCGCGCACAGAAACACTGATTCATACCCGCTCATTCTCCTGCTTTACGTAAACCCCAAACGTCTGCGCCTGCCTGGAGCACTTTGCGAAAACACTCATGAAAAGTACCTGCAAATGGTTTGTGTATTTGCGAAACGGGAATAAGTTCCTGTCACTTGTAATTAGCCTGCTTCTAAATAGAGAGCCAGTATTGGCTTGGGAACAGACACAAAGTTGCTATTCATGCATGGGCAGCGTTCCCCGTGTTCTCTCTCCCTCTGGTCCTCCTCAGTTTTCCGACTACACTCCCACGTGCACGGGACATGATCAGAAACCGTTTCTTCAAATTAAGATTGTCCTGCTACGCTTGCGGTTGACCACAGCAAATGTTTATTTAGTTCAGATCATATTTTCCCGCTCAGATGCTCCTAACCACTCCAAACATTATTTGAACGATTCATTTTTAATCAAATAGAAGCAGGATAATATAAATATCGGGTCTGAAATCAGATAAGCTTCACGGACGGTTCCCTCCTGCCTTTCCCGACAGCACGGAGACGAAAACCTTGCAGTCAAAAGCAATTAGATTTACATTTCTCCTCTTTTTACCGTGAACAGAAACCCCAAAAAGGGGGCGTCTACACCAAATGTCTGTATGCTCAATTGGAAAATGATGCAGGCTGTCTTCGTCCTGGCAGCCTGTTAAAGCAGCCGTATTGTTAGTAATTTGACTGCCTATCTGACCGTGCAGTTGAAGTAAACCCATGACTGGTGCAAGCCAGCTGCTTTACTGGGATTTATTATGCTGGATCAAAGCCCTGCCTCATACCAGTTACAGATGTTAATATGTTGATCATGTGTTTTTGTTTTGTGTGAGAGAGAGGGTGAAATAATGGAATGTTATATTGAGGAATTGATCATTCTGTGGGGTTTTCTTCACTAATTATTTCCTTTTTCTAATGTTTTCCAGTTCGACAAATACACCCCCAAACTGGACAATCCATTCATCAGGCACTCAAATGTGAGTTTCCTTGTCGTCTTTTGAGTTTCTGTTTGCTAACTGCATTTGGCAAATCAAATATTTGACATATTTGGGTGTTGCCGTTAGTGCCGATGTAGTGTTGTGATCTGTGCGTGCATATGCTTGAGTCCTGTTTGTATCGCTGTTTGATTTTATTTTGTGTCTCCCAGTTTTTCCCCTCCTACCCCCCCCACCATGCCAGGCATGCCCCCGCTGCTCCCACACTCTGGACCCTTCAGCTCGCTGCAAGGAGCCTTCCAGCCCAAGGTCAGCCCCATTTCCCTCCCCTCGACCCAGATCGATAAGAATACCTCACCTCAAGGCAGATTTTTTGCTCTTCATAAGCACTGAAGCCGAAGTTTCCCTTCGTCAGTGTTCAACATTTAAACAGTCATACTCTAAATATTGTACCCTTAGCGCAGTGCAGGAACGTTTGGAGGAACATCTTATTCATTTGATGAATTTTAAAACAGAACCACTTAAAGCTAAAAAGGCACAAAAGAATTCATTATTTTGTCCACGTTTGCTAACGATCCCCAACACAAACCGTCCCTGGTGTGCTCTACGAAACACACCAGACCTATTCCATTTCTACCCGTAAATCTCTCTATGGGACTGTTTCCTGGGTCTAAACTAGAGTGGCACGCTGTCATACTGTACCAAATAAAAGTAAAGAGCAGTGTCTGTGAAGTGGGGACCTGAGGGACAGAAAGGGGGTGAGGACATGAGTCTGCCTGGCAGATGCCCAGCGGCTGTGACCCGGTATAAGCCACCAATCAAAGCTGGCCTAAATCCGCTGGCCCTATTCCCGGGAGGCTCTGCCACGGAGGGCCGCTTTTGTAAAATGCCCCTCCAGATGGTTCAAGGAACTGTCTTGTGTGTCCAAAGCCCCCGTTAATTCTTGGAGTGTAAGTCACGGGGGGGAGGGGTGGCTTGTGTGTTTGTGGAGCTGGTGACCTGGGTCATACTGTAACATCTTTTTGTCCCCGGTGTACAGTAGGGCTGGATTAATAAGGCTAAAAGAGCCACTTGTCCTTTAAAGGGGGAGCTCACACACTACGGTGTGTTCTTCTGGCATCATTTTGAGCATGTGGCGTCCTTGCACTGAAGACCGCCATATCAAATGCAGAGAGGATGTTTTCCTTGTTTTAACATAATAATGTTAATGTGTTTTAATCCGCATGTATCTCTTTCTGTTTGTGTCCGTCAGCCATCCAATCCTATCGATGTGGCGGCGCGTCCCGGGGCAGTACCTCACACACTCCTGCAGAAGGATCCACGGGTAAGCGTTGCATTCATGGACATTTTTTGTTAGTTGTCTCCTCATGGCACTCCAGACTTCCCCAGCAATGCCGACGTTGGTATTGCTGATCACTGTATGTTTCTCCGTACAGATAACGGATCCATTCCGGACATCTGTACGAGTAAGTGCTCGTCTTGTCCAATGTTTGTTGCTGTTTCATCTCTCTGGCCAGGCGACAAAGTCTCAACCTGTAAAAATTTCAGCTGTCCCTGATCGATGAGGTGTAGAAATTGGGTTGCATTTAATGTCTCGTTTGGGCAGGAGTCAGGGTTAGATTTTTCTAACACGATCCCACTTTGTAGTTTGGCCAGAAAATCTGAATGCCAGAGTCCATTTAAGGTCCTTATATTGAGGCCAACAGGCTAATCACTGTTTCTCTCTAAATTTTTAGAAACCTGGCAAGTGGTGCGCAGTGCATGTCCAGATCGCATGGCAGATTTACCACCACCAGCAGAAAATGAAGGTGCGTGAGATGCCTATTGATATCTTGCTGTAATCCAGCTCTCATGTCAAAGTAGATGCAGAGTAATTTTGACAGTCTCAGACAATGTAATAGGGAGACATTTACCTGTGAAGTCCTGTATAGTCATGCAAATATGTGGGTGGGAAAAGGCAAAATACAAACCAGAAGGAGCTCAAATGTTAATGGTTCTTCCCACAAATGATACTGGCAGGATGGCCTTGCCATGGAGGCTAATGCTAATGCCAGTGGCCCACTGGTGTCAGTTCCTCTTGGGCCCCAGACCCTGTTACTAAGGATTTAGTGTCCCTAATCAGCTTACATATATTTGTTGTAACACAGTTGGCCAGAAAGGAGCTTTTGTTGACATATCTGTCTCCCACTGATCTTTCACCCAGTGTAGCTGAGGATAAGCCCTTCTCAGTCTGCTGTTGTCAATGTTTGGTTTTGTTGTCCACCGACCTAATTTTCTTTGTTTGTGTCCCGATCCCATTCTCCGCCTCTCGCGGGTTCAGCAAATGCAGCTGGATCCTCACAAGTTGGACATGAATGGGAAGCTGGACCTCTTCAGTCGACCCCCAGCTCCCGGGGTCTTCCCAGGGTTTCCCTACCCTCACGACCTGGCAAGACCCCTCTTCTCCTCCACAGGTCAGTGGGATCTCCCGGCAGCCAGATTCTCACAATGAGCCGCATCTCCTAAAACAAAACACTTCAAACAAATCCTATTTTCCGAGATTCCCAGCCAGCTTTGTCTTTATGCAGATGAGCATTTATGGCCTCCTCTCAAAATTGTTCATCTGCCACTTATAGAAAATCAGATTTTTTTCTCTCTCCTTTCATGTCATGTTCACTTAATTGTAGTGTTTTTGCAACAAATCCTTTGCCAGTAAAATGAGTCAGATACGTATATGAATATGGATGATGCTGACATGGGAAATTGACTGATTTGTCTTGCGTCGGAGGGCAACAGAGAGGCGAGAGGCCTTTAACTGCTAATTATGCAGCGGTGGGTCAAAGACGCTCCTCTAATTGGTTCTTTCATTAACAATTCATTGCTGGCGCTTGTGCTGTTTAGTGAAAGAATATAGATTGTCAAGCAAGTATGCAAAATCTGAATAAAAGAAAAAAATAACACTAAAAATAAAAATCTTACATGTGAACGGTGTAATTTAAGTGTTTTTATACACTTAAAGCTTCCTTATCACATTGTTCGTATGCACTCTACACAGATTTAATTTTTTCGGGTAAGCTTGTTGATAATTAATAATGGCCTAATATGATCATTTAGTTGTAAATTGTGTTTACTATGACTGAGTAGTGCAAGTGCTACTCATAAACACATGAGCAATCATCTCCCACTTCTGTCCAGTCTTGGACCAGAGACTAAAATCAATTTCTTTCCCTTCAGTACCTGTGACAAACCGAGTCCAGTTAAAAGGCATTATTGCGCTGTTCCTGTCTAAACAGCACCTGACTAATGTACTGACTGAAAAAATATGTTGATCAAGGTGATTATCCTCACAGCTAAATAAGGAGATTATATCACTAAGCGCTAATACTGGAAGCGCAGAGTGCAGAAACAGCTGCTGCAATCCAATCCCGAAGCTAAACATGGACAGTTAACATGGACATTGTCCAATTGTGTATTTCATCGTAAAAAACAATGGTAATGTAGGATGCACAAAATTACCTCTGAATTGTCATCACGATCTGCCCTATGGGCCCAAACACAGACTTTTGAGGAATTCCACATTAAAGAAATAATGATAATGTAGACAGGTGTAATAAGGACATACTCTGCTGTTGTGTAGGCTCTGGCCACCCTGCTCCGTCCCCATATGGCCCTGCCCCTCACCCAAGTGGTTTCCTGCCCCCGAGCCATTTGGCAGGTAAGTGTAAGTAAACCGCGTTATTTTATTTTTTTAGAAAATAATCCATATACCTTTAACTCATCCTCTTGATCTCAGTCTCATTCTACAACACTCTCTGTCTCTGTTCCACCCATGTTTTAAACCCATTACAACTCACCAGGGTGTAATTCAGCGTCTGGTTATTTCTGGTTTTCATCTTAGGTTCATGTTAAGGTTAATATGGAGACCAGCTGGCCACTGCAGACGTTCTGCGCACTTCGTGACTCAACTAAGTGTTCACAGTAATGGAAAATGTAGCGTTCATATAATTACAGTATGAGTCATAACGCAATCTGCAATAATTCTGAGGTTATTAAAAACATAGCTTGCCTGGGAATAATGGATGCTAGTTTGTGTTGGATTAGTTTGTGCATTTTATATTTACTTTCATGCATTCATTTACTGTCCACCAGGCTAACTCTAATGGCATTCGGGTTTGAAGTGACTTGGTTGATTTCATATAATATGCCGCCAAAATCATTAAAACTATCGAGGGTGAAGTTTTGTGGTCTTCCTGTCCCAGGAATTCACGTGCGAGGCAAGAGAGGTTACGCCATTGTTGTATTTTCTGATATATTCTGTATTAAGCAACAGAGCAAGCTGTTAATAATTCTGCATTTCCTCACGGATAATTGCTGAAGTGAACCGGAGCTGCAAATAAACGATTGAACGGTTGTTTACCGGTAAATATAAACTATCTTCTGGTCAATTTAGAGGCTGTTGTGTGCCACGCAGATTGTGCTCTGTCTTCACTAACGTCCTGTAGTCACCCTACCTTACTGCGGTCTGTGGTCATCCTAGATCTAGTTACCCAAAACTGTTGCCCATCAAGTTGTGTTGTTTGTGCAGTCCTAGTGGGGTTCAGGGACCATAAGGTTACGGTTGATGAATCCAGCATCCGAGTGACCTGGCTACTGTAGGGTGGCAGCGCTAAAACAAACCCAGCTCGCTTGTAAGAGAAAAGCGGAGTAGAATGGGTCGGTGTTGGGGTGAGCACCCCCTCCCTTTTATTTGCTAATCCCTGTTTGGCATTTTACAGATCCTTTCAGTCGCTCCAGTTCCTTTGGCGGCCTCGGCAACCTTTCAAGCAGTGCCTTCGGAGGATTAGGCAACCCCTCGCTTGGTAAGCGCTGGCCCCCCTCGCCTCCTCACTTCAGTCTGGACCCTCTGGCCAGTGACAGAACAGGAGGGCAGTCAGACCACAGGGAGGGTTAGAAGAAAAAATATCAGGACACTTCAGCTGTAGTTTCTGTGTCTTAGCAGCGCTGGAATAGCCCAACTAGGCACTGAAACACATCGCTGCAAACCCACTGTAGAGACAGCTGTGTCCACGCCAGGCTGGTTTAACACTCAGGTCTGCCGGTTGGTGAAGACACATCAATTAATTATTTGACAAGGCCCTACTTCATCACTATGGAGGGCTTTCTCCTCCCCCATACATCCTTCTCTTTCCGTCTGTCTTTCTGTCTGGCTGTCTTTCTTCCTTTCTCTGTGTCCTTTCTCTTTTTTGTATTCCAAAATCAGTTGCTCTGTTGTGAAAATGGATGTGATTGAAATTGATGTGCTGTGGAATGCTAAGGTCTCCCTTGGCTTTTCACAGCCCTAAACTCCAGAGGGCAAATGAGTCTCCCCTGTTCCCCCACTTCAACAAAGCGAGAGTGGAATCTTTTGTCCAAAAATAAAAGGGTAGAGTTTTCTTTCTCTCTGGTGGGGGGAGCCATTAACCTCAAACTCTTTTAAGCAGCTTCAGGGAGAGAACCTCCAGAGACAAAGACAAAGACAGCTTTTGTTGTTGAGTCTTTTTCATTGCATGTGTCCTCAAGAAGGTTTTGTGCCCAATTAACTTACAGTGGATCCCATGGTTGTCTCACCCCCACACTCCCTTTTCTTCCTTCCAGGGTCCAATAATATGTTTGGCACCAAGGAGGGGCCAGGAGGACTGCCCACATTTGGCAGCCCTCACCACGACACCTGGAACAGACTTCGACGCACGCCACCATCTTTCCCAACACCGCCCCAGTGGCCCAAAACCGCTGACACCGAGAGGAGCAGCTCAGCAAACAGCCACGAGAGGGAGAGGGAGAGAGAGAGGGAGCGGGAACGGGAAAGAGAAAGAGAGAAGAGAGATTCATCCATTGGTAAAGAAGAGAAAGATAAAGAGAGGTGAGAGGCAAATTAACTCGTGTTTAATTTTTATCATCTGGAAAGCCCTTTTTGGGAGGAAAAAGGAACAACCTGAAATCCACATTTCGCTGTTATTATTCATATTTGACCAATGTGAATTTTAAAAAGTCTATTTTGTTTTTACAGGGATTCTGTGGATCGCAACCGCCACTCCAACCGTTCATCCCCGGCCTCTGCACCGGTCAGCTACCAGATCAGCAGCCTGATTCGCTCAAACAGCCAGAACTCAAGCGACTCAGGTCGACACCACAGTGGCAGTGTGGACCGGGTCCGCGAGGCTGAGAAGGAGCTGCTAGAGCGCCACAGAGAGTCCTCGTTGGCTGATGTGAAAGTAAAAGAGAGCCGCTCGCCTGGCAAGGAAATGCTGGAGAGGAGATCCTCTGAAGACTCCATGAAACCTGCTCAGCGATCTCCTTCTCCGTACTCTAAGGCCGTTATAAATGAGCAGGGCTTGAAGATGGCAGGCGGGCCCCCTCCTACACTCAAAGACAGCGAGAGAAAAGAGCCCCCACCTCCTGAGCTTCTCCACAAAGTGAAAAATGACATGAAAATCAAAGAGGAGAGGAAGGAGGAGCAGGAGGTCATGGTGGTAAGCTCTGAGCCTACTCCGCAGCCACCCACACAAGCACTTCCTCCTCATATCACCCAACCTATCAATCCACACCACAATCATCCACCACTATCCCAACAGCCTCCTCTTCCCTCACCACGCAGCGACATCCCAGCCCCTGGCTTACACGGCGTTCCCATGGCGCACTCTCTTCCTCTCTCCATGAGTGCCATGCCCCAGATGGGCAGTCTCAGTGCACTTGACCGGGCACGCATGGCTCCTTTCATGGGGGTGAGCCCTCTTGCTGGAAGGGAACGCTTGCCCCACCCCGCCTTTCCCTGGGACCCTTTGAGAGAGGCCTATCGCAGCCTTGACCTGCAGCGGCGCATGGACTTCCAGCTCAGGACTGAGCAAGGGCACCGCTTCCCAAGTGTGTATGATCAGGAACGTGCTTACCGTGAGAGGGAAGCGCACGATTATTCGCACCAGGAGCACTTGTTAGAGGTGCGCAGGGAACACGAGAGGATGCGGCAGCATGCGGAAGAGCGAGAGCGCCTCCATTTGAGGGAGGAGCTGGACAGAGCGCGCCTCCACCAACTACACCAGTCTCCCATGGAGGGCCATCTCCCCCACATGCCACCCTTTATGCCGCACTTAGGCGGCATGCCTTACCCAAGACTCAGCCCCTCCACAGGACACAACGGCCACCTGAACAGAACACCCCCTACTGCTGCACTCAGTGCACCCCCACCCCTTGTGCCTGCCGGCAGTGCCAGACCAGTCTCACCCAGGAGGACTACTCCTATCACCACCACCCAGGACCCAAGGGACTACTCCCCTTCTCGAAATCCCAAAGAGGTGGAGGCTCGATAGCTCAATGGTGTATAAAATCTTTAAGATGCACTCACAAATCTGAACTCTTTCTCTGAACAAAATGCACTGCTCTCAACCAGAGAGGAGCCCCCCCCCGCCCCCCCAAAAAGGAAAGGGTATGATTGTACAAAGTAAAGGTATGTAATGCTGATTCAGCACATGCCAAGACTATTTTTTAGCGGACTGGAGGTTCAGCAAAGTCGGTTAAGATAAAACATATATGTGTATGTTTATTTCCGACTTAAATATTTGATAATAATTAATATATTAATCCAATACCTTTTTTTCAGCTTTGTGCAGAAAGAGGGAATCTGAAATGAGTTTGTACATTTCCTATCCTTGTTCCATGTATAGATATTATTTCGATGACTTTTATGTATTTTGTGCATTAGTCACGCCTTTTACAATATTTATCCCAGTTGATTGTGATACATATCCATGATTATGATTATGTAAGGACTGGATTTTTGGTTTCAACTTCAGAAATTTAACCTCATGGTACCAGGATATCCTCAATGATGACAATGTACTATGTTACATTACATGTTTTGTTCTTTTGATTTGCCTTTGAGATATGCAGATAAATATATATTATGAGGTCTTTGTTCAGTCTCTGTAAAGAAAACCTGATGTACATAACTTGTTAATAGTCCCTCGCTGCAAAGTGTGTACATTTATTAGCCTTTTTAACCATTTCTATGAAAAACAAAATGAAATGAAACACTGCGGAATCACTTCCCCGTTATAAATATCATGGAAACAGACATGCCTGGAGAGCCGACGGGAATTATGACCAGTGGGTGTTGTACGGAGACCTGGACAAATCATCTGCAATCTATGCAAAGCAGCGCACAATACCCCGAAGACGTGGTCAGACAGTGGGAGCACAGGTTGAATTGTTGAGATGGAGAGGAACTTGGATTATCACGTGTTTATACTGTATTATCAATGAACTAATGATGGAATTATTGAGACTTCCAAGTCACAAACTGGACCAGCCCCGGGCAGGAATGGAGGACATGGCGGGCGGCTAAAGGACTTTCTCTGTCAACCTTGTGGTGTTGTGCAGTTGTTTTTCTTAGACTCTTGTATACAAAACAAGTAGAGTTTTAGGCGTGCTAAATAAAAAAAATAAAAAAATACAAAAAAAATAAACTGAACATTCATGGTTTAAAATGTACGGAATAAAGTTTGGACCTAATGTCACACATTCAGTGCTCGTTTTTTATCCCCTGCTGCTCCAAAATGTGGGTTTTTTTTTACACAGGATAAGCGCAATCTTAGATGATACTCCAGTTATTCAGCATTTCGAGTGTTTGCTCGACAGATATCGCGCTATTGCTTCAAAATAACAAAGCCTGCACACTTGGTAGGTAGAGAAGGCTAAGCTATCAGATCATTTGGCCATAATCTGTCATACAGGGGCTGTTGAGCTCTTCAGAGCAGATCAATAAGATTGGGCCAAAGCAATACAGGGAAGGACTAATAGGACATTGATTTTGTATGAAAGCGGGTTTTGAGTGTTTGTGTTGCAGGTAACCAGTATTGACTGGCAGCCCAGTGGCATATTGACCCGTGGTCTGGGCTCATTAAGAGGAGCAATGCTGGAGAGGTGGCCTGTCGGGTAGTGGAGAAGAGGCTTCGCTTTCTTTTTATATGCTTCCTCTCCCCAAGTGCGCCACTCATTTGCTTTTGTAATGAGCCTGGAATGCACTCAGGAGTGAGTCGTGGAGGGAGCCCTGAGGCGCCTCATCCTGTTATTGACAAAATTGCGACTGCGCTTGCTGCCTGCCCAGCGATGGCCAATTCATCCTGATAATGCCCCAGCTACTCATCTCGCCAGCGTTAGCCGTGAGAGCCGCCAATCTCGTCCCATGGTATCAGGCCATGCTGACAGCGTGGATCAAACCGTGGCCAGGTCATTAAGGGTGTTAATGAAAATCAATGACGCTCCCTGTCTCACACACACCAGCAGGATGTTTAAATGGACTCCTTGAAAAGACTGTTTTCCAGTTTCAGAACGGGCCCGACAAATCGGGAAGATTTAAATCACTATTGCTGCCGACTTAAAAACCTGGCAATTGAGCTACATGTTCGAGAAAATGTGGAACATATCAGTAGTCCGTAGCTTCAATTTGTGCCTCCAAGTGTCAAGTGAAAAGAAGGTTCTTAAAACCCGTGCTACATGGTGAATTGCTCCTGTACACACTGTCTACTGAGTGGGCTTTGGCAGAAGAAAAACAGACACCTTACATTGCCCATGACTCCATCACTCTGTCCTCTGCTCTATCCATTTTACAGCTGAGCGTGGAACGGCCCTCCGGAGATGAAAAGCTCCATCAATTTCACTCATCGTCTGGCAAGGTCAATTTATTTCAGCACGCAGTCCATCATCAGATAGGAATCAATTGACACATTGCCTAGCATATCCAACCCAAGGTGGGTCATTACAGCTTCTGCAATTGTCAGCTTTTTTTCCAGAGCCATACTTCTTTTTTTTTTTTCTGGAATTATGATTTTTTTTTTCATTTCACGTTTGATGAAACAATGTCACTCTAAGAGGGCTTTCTATTATAGCTTGTCACAAAAAGCAGCTGTTACATGGTTTTTCCTCCCCATTTTCCCATTTCTGCACGCTAATCCCAATTAATAGGATATGGTGGTATCTGAGGTAAGACATTGTTTTATTGTTCTACTAATCCTCAATGCCGAGGGTTTGGGATTGAATTTTCATGCTCTCAGATACCTCCAAAAACTACTTGGCACAAAGCTCAGCCCAGATCCACCAAACAGTAGGACAGGCCTTGAAGGGCTTTTATAGAGCACAATGGCAGCTAATAACACAGTGCCAAGCTAATAAGATGGGCAACAAATGAATGGTTTAGTCCAAGCTCCTTTTCTCTCTTGCTCACTCTCCCCCCGCTGATAAAACATGTATGAAAGCATTTTTGAGCCGCTATGTAGCGGCTCCCTAGACTTTTCCCCCCAGCGAGAGCTAATGCATTAGTTCCCATTTGAAGGCTGTTTTGAAATGGAGATTGGTAATGAGACGAGAGGCCCCACCATGATCACATTTGGATTGCTGGGGCCTCAGCTGTGTCTGGTGATTTGGAAGACCGTGGCTATGCTCGGAGTTCAAGCTCATCACTCCGCGGGGGGTTTTGCCAGCCTTGATGAGAGCCATTCCAAACCACTAAACTATATCTGAACTGTGAACTCAGCGAGAGAGCACCGAGTCAAAGAGCTTTGGCCGTGGATCATTGTCACAGCGGTCTCTTTGTAGCGCCTGTGTGTTGTTTCAACCGCCTAAAAAGGCTAGCAGCAAACATCCTTCCATGCTACCATCTTTTTATAGCCCCCTCCGTCAACAGCGCGGTAGCTGACACAAACCAGGCCGGCCGGCAGTGAAGGAGCTGACTTGGAAACGGTCGAATGGTGTGAATTCCAGACCCCGGTGACAAAGTGCTGTCTAATGTCTTCACACCTCTGGACCTATGACAACAAATATTCCTTCTATATCGTTCGGCCACAGCCATGGCTGGAGAAGGAGACGGGCCAAAACAGCCTTGTGAATGAGGGAAGCATCAATATAACCTTTTTATGTCTGGCAAAAGTTCAAATAATCAAGCTAAGCTGATACTCAGCACCTCTTATGAACTAATATTTAGTCAATACATATAGTGTATTCTTCCCATTTCCACTGAAAAAATAAATCTATTAATGTGTTCCATAATACTGTTGTTTATTAATAATTGTGCAAAAGTGACTTTAATGCTTTCAAGACTGGGGAGGATTGAAAAGATGGTTATACGCTTTGGTTTTGTTGTCGCTGAGTGCAGCTTTATATTGAGATCAGCTCAATGCCCTGTCAGTGTCAGAGAGGTCCACCTCTGTTGCTCATCGGTTACAGAAGAGCCTCTGACAGTCTGATGCAGGAGTAGAGAAGAGGCCTATGGAGATGGAAAAGGACGCTCAGAAGAGCCAAAACAATTTTTTCCACTTTGACTCACATTTTTCCAGGCGTGCGTGGAACCTTGAAATCTCCCACACTGGCCATATTGTGTATACAAGCCATAAAAGTGAACAACATTTTTGCAGCTGGGTGCAAGTGGCAGAGATCGTCCTTTCATCGAGGGGTCGGCAGACTGGCACCGTGCCGTCACTCATCTCCTCTGGGTTCTGCACTTCAGCACTAGACAAGAGAAGACTTTGGAGAAGGGTAGGTGGTCTAAAGGGAATGCTTCGAATGGGTTTTGAAAACTAAGAGATTTCAAGGCAAATGGAGGCCATACGTGGCCCGTCCAACTTGGCACAGCCAGCGCACATGATTAGCCATAGAGACGTTAATCAAAAGTGGCTCAGTATTTGAAGGGGCGGCGAGAGGCACTGCCAGCTGGTGACAACATGGCTTGTGTGCACGGGCCAAGAGTGAAGTTTATTTGAATATGGATCTTGCCGTGACCGTATTTCTCCAGAGCTCAGTTACCAGAGCGTTCCTTGGCTCATCACTGGGATCGCCTCAGAGCTGCTTGGCATACGGGAAGGCGGAAGTTTTTCCAAGCCGCAGAATGAGAATTACGATTTAGTCCATCCCCTCTGGTGGTGTGGGTATATTCATAAGCATTTATTCAGCTTGACGCTGGCAGGAACGCAACATCTACTTCTTGGCGGCTGTGTGTGTGTGAGAATTTCCTTTCCAACATGAAATTAGGAAATTGACAAAAAGGAGAGGTTGTTTATACAGCCTATGAATTAATAACACATTTAAAAATAAAACATCCTATCTTTCCACATTAAACCAGGCTGGCCCTCTATGACAAACCCTGGGCCTGGGTATGAAGGTGTAAATTGAGAAAGAGCTTAAGCTGGAATACAACCACAGGCACTGGAAACCAACAACAGTGAAGCGACTGTTTTTAGCTTAGATGAGGAATAAAGTGTTTTTTTGTGTGATTTAGTAACAGGGACTGAAGTGTTTTCAATATCAGATACCTTCCTTGTCACAGGTCATGTGTCAGCGCTAACTGATGAGCATAAGTAAAACTTGTTCTCACTCCTCTTTTGTAATTTTGAGTAACATTGTAAATGTACAAATCCAACAGATAGCTAGCATTCTGAATCCACTGAGAGATTTGGAGGTTTTATATTTGTCCATGTATTTAAATTAATTAATCCATACAGGTTGTGGCTGCTGCATTATTGCTATAATGTGAGCTAAGATTAAAGCATTTCTGATTTATGGAGAGTCTCTATGGTGTTAGCTAAACCTGTGTAACGAAAGCGAAAGATTTCAATGGCTTTTTTTTCAACACTGGAAGGTGGCTGATGTAGTTCAGTGTGTTTTATGTCATCACCAAGTCAAAGCCCGACACACAAAGACCCCTACTCATGACATGAGGTGCGAAAGGGCCAGCAGCCAAAGGGCATTGCGATTATATTCCTCATGAGAGCGGCTTCTGCGGGGCTCCTCAGCATTCCAGGCCTGGCGTTGCTTGCCTCTCAAGCTTCTTTGGAAATTTGTCTGGCAGCAAACATGCTTTGAAAGGCTTTTATCTCCTATCTGAGCAGGAGTTCCATGCACCCAGATAACAAACTCTATCTTATCTGGCCGTGTTCATTAATGTCACAGCTTAAGGGGCTTGTTCTCCCCCTTTCAATGAGGCCTGCAGAGAGGATTTTTTTGCAGCTTAGTCAACGCAGGCCTCTGGAGGCTTTGGAGCATGTTCAAAATGCGTGGTTTGAGCCTCTGACGCTCTCGTCGTTGTGCACTTTTTTCTCAGTAACACACTGTGTTTGGTAGACATCATTACAAACAGTGGGATATGTAGTTAGACTTATCACATTAGACAAGCCAGTTGTGCAAGCCAAATCCAAAATGAGCACGATAGCCACCCATGGCCAACAATGTTATTATTCTGCTGCTGCTCAGCACCGAGCCTTAATCGGTATCACATTTTTGAAACGTCTATTTGAGTTTATTATCGTGGGCAACGCTCTTGCGGTGCGATATTTCAGGTTTTTATTTTTTTTCTTCTCTCTTTTTTTCCAGCATGTGCAGCCAGATTCATGATCATCCCTTTGTGACACAGGGGGCCAGGCACAGCTCCATTGACTCCAGCCATCTGGCTATCTCACACAACCCTTGGCTACACAGTGGCTCACTCAGCGATTGATTGGGGTGATGAAGGCCAGCTATTTAACACATCAGAACAACAAGTACTGCTATCAAGCTGGCTCTTCTCATACCTCATTTCTGTGCCGCCCAAGAAGGTCTCTTGTCTCGTCGCTCCCGCTTGTCGGTTCAAGCCAGAAGCCATATGCCGGCATTCGCCGCGCACGCCTTTACCGCAGCCGTGACAGACAGGCGAGGTTGCCACGCGGGTTAGATGGGCGATGTTACATTGTGTTAAATGATAAGAAAACGAGTCTCCTCCTTCTTCACAACCCTTTATGCACACGGAAGGAGCCTCTAGGAGGACTATGACACAAAAGGACATTTTGTCCGCCACCAGGCTTTGCTGTTTTTGCACCAAAAGGCCCGACGATGAAAAGAAATCCCCATGTTTCATATCATTAAATCCCACTCTCTCACCTGATTACGTTCTATTAGTGCCTCTATTCTTCTCCCATTGTTGGTACTTCTGGTGAAACAGGCCTGATAATGTGCACTCACTCGCTTGATGCACAACCTGCACATTCCCATCTCTGACTCTTTGTTGCTGCCGAATGGTTTTTAAATGAATCGCGTGTGAGTGTAATTATAATTCCGGGGGTATTATGAAATCAAATATCGTAATGAATGTAATTTTATTTGCTTGTAATCTCGCTCACCCAGGCTAATAGGCGTCTTCAAAGGGCGTGCTCGGGGGGTTTAAACGGCGGACCATCTCTAAATAGAACGGCTGCTCCGCTCTCCGGCTCTGCTCTTTTGTCTTTGATACGCAGGCGAAAAGCTCGACGGTCTGGGAGACATGGGAGATTTGTCGGCCTGTGATCTCCATGCCTCTCTGACAAATGAGCGCCTTTGGCAGGTCTGCTGGAGGTACGTCTCCTCCGCTCTGCTGGAATCCCGATGAGACTCCGCTGAAGCTGCTGGTAATGAAGTCAGGGCACAGGACCAAACCGCTGCCAGGAATGACCTTTAATCTGCACACATGCAGGTCTTTTGGCATGAGATGAGTCCAGAATAGCACGCACCTTTCGTCTGTTCGATGCAGCACAGCTTTCATTCTATATTGGGTTATTGTTTGTTTTGGGGGGGAGCATAATAATACATTTTTTAAAAAGGTGAATAAAATCACTTGTGCTGCTTGTTCTGGCTGCAGCAAACTGGGCTTCTCATTTTAGTTAACAAGAATCAGCGCCGGTTTGTGTTTTGTCTATGTTCATATTTGACGAGTGAGGTAATTTAAGATGTAATCACTATCCAGTCAATTTTCATTACCCTGGACTCAACCGCGCCGGTGAGCACACAGTTGCTCCACATTGATTTTGCACTTTCTGTCAGTCGGCATATTTCCTCGTGTGAGATAGAACCTTCTCCCATTGTGTCTGTGCAAACAAAGATGTTAACAATCATGACCTCAAAATCTGAATTTCCTGCCAGTAAATGTTCTAATTCCTGCCCCACGCTGAGCAGGAAATAGCTGTTATTGATTCTGGATGTTCTGGTTCCACACCAAGGCCTCTGAAAACCTCAGCAGCAGCATGGAGAGCAATCCAACATGGTGGCCTTCTCCTTTCTGCTCCCTTTCAAGAGGGTGCCGGGGAGCATTTCATAGGAAGAGCAAGCACTACCCCTTGTGGCCTCGCTGGCCCAGTGCATGGTGGGTAGATGGCACCTCCAGCTGCTTCTGGGCCCCTCCTGATAAGTTAACCTTGTGATAACATGCTAATGCCTGATTAATGTTGCTGTAATTAGACACAGCTTTTCACACTCAGTTAAGAGGACATCCTCCAGCAATTAGCCCGAGCCGGAGAGCGCTAATTTCAGAGAGCACAGCAGAATCACGTTCCACACTTCGCCTCATTCCCTCCTGGCAACATTAAGGCTTATTTTCTCATTATTTCATTTAATTACTCGTTTGATGTTTTATACAGCTGCCACAAGTAATCTTTGATCCAATTAGGGAACCGCTGATTGACAGCATGGGTGTCGGGCTGAATGAGACACATTCAATTTGCTGCTGTGACCTTACCCGGGGATCTGCAGAGGATCCGGCGCTCGGCACCGAAGCTTTAGCAAAACGTTGAGCAATTTCTCTGCTAACTTTGTTTGTGCACGCTCGTAGGTGTGAGTCTTAAAGAAGGGACCTCGTGTTTGTGTGTTCTTTCCTTGCCAGACATCTAACAATGAGGGATGAAGGCATTAGTAAGGAGAGGCCCCTGTATTCACCCGCCTCCACGCTGCCCATTAATAATCCACTGCCGGGGAATTGATGGGGGTTTTGTGGAGATTAGTCCTGCATTAAGGACTTGCTTGCAATTTCCATTAGAGAGACATGTTGGCCTTTCTTAAACAAGAAAGATCAGCCCACGTATAATTGGACGATAAAATCCTATATTAAAATTGTCAGCGGTCCCACAAAACCAGCCGCATGTGTAATTCATTTTCAGCATGAGCCATTACTGAAAACCTGGGGGACTGACTGTACATGTGGGCGCAGTGAATGCAGCTAATATGAAACAGAACAAGGTTTATATTTTTTACTGTGGCTCCAATCACCTCCTGACAGCCGTTTAAAGCTGCAGTAATTGACTTTTTCAGCCGTTTTGACTCCAGACAGAAAAGTCATCATTTTTTGATGAATACTTGCTTTTTAACACACCCAGCAGTCATTAGCAGTCATTTAATAACATCCACGCGTGCCCGATTCCTACATATATTCACTCTGACTCTTTAGCGCAGCCCCAGCTATTTGCTGACTGCCTGTTATTTATTGCTGAGCAGATAATCTATGCACAGTTGCACGGTTTAACAGCTTTTTTATTTATTTTTTGCTGCAGAAGGCATTAATTCATTGTCTCAACAGCAACAAAGACATCCAGAGTATGGTGCTAATGAATCCTAATACTTGCCAGATAACTAAACAAGGGACTTCAGCCATCTGCAAAGATAAACTGGAGGAGCGGGAGAAATATTTGTTTTTAATTATATCACTGTAAATAATGAGTTCTGTTCTTTGCATATTTTCACTTAATATGGTGCCGCCCAACCTCTCACATGTTCAAAAATAAAACAAACTGACTAAAAGGCTTAGTTAAAATATTGCTTCAAGGATAAAAAAAATATTAAAACAAAGGACGGTAAACAGAACTCCTGTTACTTTGTTCTACCTTCCTCTGGGAAAATATTCCTATGCTGTACATCTAAATATGGGCTGATAAAAAGACTTTATTTAAACAAGTATAGTGAGGTCCAAAGTATAGTAAAAGGAGGGCAGAGCTGTCTGTCTGGATGGATATTCTGTATCATTGTAATATCTGGACTCATGAACATATAATGAAAAGCATGATTCAGTTTGTTGTGTTTGACTGGTTAGATTTCTGAAAAAATTAATACCAAACCACATTGTGCATCGTTTAAAGCTTAAGATGCAATGTTTCATTATTAATTTGAAGCCAGCCGGCGTTCCTGCAATCATTGTTTTAGATATTAAAAGGAAATAAAATCACACAAATTCCCACGTTCAGTTATCCAGATCGGGAAACGGGGTGTGAAGTTCCTTCTAATCTTTCTTTACAGCTCCATGAAGCACCTTAACCAGCCATCTTTAGGAGGAATATGCCATCGGGCTCATTTTCTGCGGAACAGCGCCCCCTGTGGGACAAGCCCACTCCTCCATCAGCTGATGACGGTAAACTAATGTCAGCCGACAGGGCAGGAAGTGCAGCTTAGCTCAAACATGAGGACAAGAAGTTCCCTCACAGCCAGCTTCTGGGACGACAAACCGAGCCTTTGAGGGTAAAATCAACTTTTCTCCTTCCTGACAGATGTGAGGCCGCGGCTGATTGTCGCTGTTGTTGCGCGCTGAGGAGTGAAAATACACGTTGTGTTTGGCTACTAGCGTTAGCTTCTCTGTTAGCGTGTCTTATTATGAAGCTAAGTTAAGCGTCTGTGACTCAAAGCTGAGGAACCCAGACAGAAAGCCCGCTATCAAGTGGTTTGCATTTAAATAACATAAATTTCCAATTTAGTTGACATGAGGTTTACGTGAGTTTGAAAAACCCTACCTTTTTCTTTTTTTAATAAAGCCCCAAGATCGGTATGCTCAGAAAAGCTAAGTTTTGTTAGCCGCTTTCCATCGTCTGGTTGTTCAGTAAACATGATTAATTGTGTTAACTTTAATGACATTGTCTTCATCATCTTTTTCTAAAAGTGATTCGCTTTTTCAGTGGTTGTCGGGGGCACATTTTACTTTCAAAAACACTCCTGATCATAGAAACGGTAAAATGGACCAGCAATTAATTAAAAAAAAAAAATCATGTTCGTGGGGTTTTTAATGATGATTAATGTTACCCAACGATAAAAAGTTCCAGTTACTCATTTTAACTTGTCATTTCACTCTTTTGCTTTTAGTTTTCCCACTCAAAATGAATTAAACTTTTCCTTTCGGTTCGAAAGTAATTCTCTTTCAGAAACCCCCGTCACGTCAAAGCAGCTTTCACTTTGTAAATGTCCATTCCTCTTTCTCCCTTTTAAAACAGGAGATGGAGGGTTTTAGAAAAGAGCGGCCATGGGGGAAGCTTGTGAAAGTGGATTCCAGTGAAACGATCCTGCTTTTCAACAGAGAATGTACAGTTGGCAGAAAACTAGGTGAGTTTACGCTCCTACGTGAGGCACCAAGGATGAGATTTAATTAGATTTAACTCATTTTTGTTTCATGAAGAACACTTCATCCGGCCTCCAGCATCAACCACCTCGCCGTCAGTGTTTGGTGCTTTTAAAAAACCTCCCCCTTGAAAAGACAAAGGCTTCTTTGGTGCGCCAAACTTAGACAGCCTCTTGTGACGATAACAAAAGCCCTCCATTGAGAATGTGTGTGCAGAATATTAAGTGGATTTTTTTCTGTATGGCTTTTTGCTTAAGAAAAGGCTCAGCTTATATTTCCCTGCTGTGGCGACTTTGTTGGGGAGACCATTTGGGGTCTTCGTTTTGAAAGGAGACTCTTGTTTTTAATTGGTAATGCTCTGTCTGGACAGGGTTTAGACAGACATACAGAGGTGACAGTTGTGTTTTCAGGGGCTCTACAGAGCTAAGAAGAGATATTACCATAAATGCATACGTTGACACAGTTATAGTGAGATAGGTCTCTTTCAAGATGAGTGTTCATGTGTTTTCATGGTGGTGTTTTATCGTTCTTCTTGCAGGATGTTATTTGTCTTTTCCAGCCAACAAACTGGTGTCAGGAGAACACTGCAAGATTGTGCAGGATGCAAGTTCAGGCCTGGTGTGGCTTGAAGACATGAGGTACCTCATCATTAATGGATTTATTATAGATTATTTATTGTATCTCTTCCATTTTGCTTTCGCGATCAACGTCAAAGATATTCCCCGAGCTGTTCCTAAATCGATTGTGTCGAACAAACACAGGCGGCGTGCATTTGAACTGAGCGTTGGCGTTCTGTATGTTGAATCACATGGAATATCTTTAATATTTCTTTGTTTCAGCACTAACGGCACAGTGATCAACATGTCCAAACTGGTGAAGAAGCAAACGCACATGTTGCAGAACGGTGATGTCATCTATTTTGTATACAGGAAAAGTGAGCCAGAACAAAGTGAGTTGCTAATAAACTAGAAACTGAATTTATATATATATTTTTTTGGGAAAAAAAGGATGACGGTGTTATCTCCCCCCAGACATCGCCTATGTATACCATTCGATCAGAACGGAGCAGCCTCTGTCCCAGGACAGTTATGGTGAGCAGGCAGTTGATCCTCTCTGTCGCTGCTTTCATGCCTCCTCGCTCATGTTGTGGCCTCTCTGAACAGAAGACACGCAGAGGTCAGACTGCTGCCTGGCTTCTGTCTCGCCATCAGAGATGCTTCTCTCTGTGGAGCCCGTGATGCTAACAAAGGCGCCGTCTGATCTCAGCCAGGACGACCCACAGCCCTCCACCTCAAGTTCCTGCTTTTGCATCGGGATCCAGACTGTCCACGACCCCGGCGCTCCCGGTAGCTTTTGTTTCTCTCTTGGGAAATAGTTTGACAGCATTATGAAGGTTAACTAGACCGTTGAATGATTAAATCGGTCCTCGCTCCACCTAACTAGACCCAAAAGGGTATATTGAATTTATTATTTAAAGTGTTCCATGACATGTTTGTTTTCACTCTGTTCAGGTCCAGTTAGTGATGCTGCACCGGTGCAGGAAAAAGATGACATGGAGCCGGAAAACAAGAGGAGAAAAACTGATGGTGGTGAGAAATCGTGAGAAATAATCCAAAGCGTGTACTCCCTGTTACACTCATGGCATTTACGTGCACAGTTTGCTTTTAGCTAGGCTCCAAATCTGAATTTGGGCCTTTTGGTTTGGTCCAGTTTACATGCAAAGGAGGAAATTGAGCAGCCTCCCTCCTCAACACTAGGTGGCGGCGACATCAAGTCTTTTCAGCAGATTTATACGACCTCTGCTTCTACGTGGCAGACCGGGAATTTTGAGCAACAATGTACGCGTTACCTATTGTACAGATAAGATGCGCGGTGGCTGTCTCTCGTGGTCATGGTGATTCTGAGATGCTCCGAGGTCATGCGCCAGTCCAAGGTTATGGAGCATGTGCACTTGTGTTCTTCAGTTTAACTCCAATTGAAGCATATACATGCTAGAGACACAGAGAGCTCCAATATTAATGAGACCAACACGTTTACATGCACTTGACGTTTAATGATATATGATTATTGTCCAGACTTGCCACACATGTCCACTACGGAAGAAGTCGGTCCAGTTAAGACCGGTGTGAATAATGTGACTAAAGCACCGGTGGATAGACCAAAGACGGACAAGATGGAGGAGAGCTTGACCTGTGTGATTTGTCAGGACCTCCTGTACGACTGCGTCAGGTTTGGCACCTTTATGTTGTTAAGCGGTTTTTAGAGACGTTGCTGCCCTGAGAGGTCAAATGAAAGTGGTTCTGCTTCAGCTTGCAGCCTTGCATGCACGTCTTCTGCGCCGCCTGCTACTCGGGCTGGATGGAGCGTTCTCCTCTCTGCCCCACCTGCCGCTGCCCTGTGGAGAGGATTCGGAAGAACCACATCCTGAACAACCTGGTGGAGGCCTACCTCATTCAGCACCCAGGTCGGCTCACTCATTCAGCGTTCTGACCTTTAAACTCACAAGAAGAAAGACCTTTCTGCAGCAAAAACAATCGGATCCTCTGGTTTTTGTGTGTCGCAGAGAAGTGTCGCAGCGAGGAGGACCTGAAGAGCATGGACAGCCGCAACAAGATTACTCAGGACATGTTGCAGCCGAAAGTGGAGCGCTCCTTCTCTGATGAGGAGGGCAGCTCAGATTACCTGCTTGAATTCTCAGACAACGACAGCGACTCCTCAGACATGAGGTACAGCCTCCGTTTTGGGGCGTTCACTACATGTTCACGACACGTTTTCCGAAACGTTCTTTCGTTTCTCCTTTTTGTCCTCAGTCAGCCAATTATGTGCAGACAGTGTCCTGGCTACAAGGCAGATGTCAGCCAGCTGCTCTTTGCTACGGGATCCAACTACTGGTTTCCTGGTCTGCCAGCTCCAGCTCCTGTGCCTCCTCCCCCCAAACCAGCAGCGACAGAGGGGTGTGCTAAAGCCGCAGGGGAGCAGCCCTCAACCTCCTCTGACGGGCCCTCAGGTGATGGCGAATATCTGCACCTCAAGTCGCACCGTGATCAAATCTCTCTCCATATTGACTCTTCAAATATGCCTTTTTGCTCCATCCCTGGGCGCAGCTCCCCAAGAGTATCGCTGCCCCCCTCGGGGCATCCACCTCATCTGCACCTGCTGCCTCCAGCCGATGCCAGACAGACGGGCCGAGCTCGGCAGCCAGCAGGTCGCCCAGCAATGTGAGTGGTTCCCGAAGCCGTTAACAGCGCAAATAGTTCTGCTGGAATTCAGGTTTTTTTGTTATTTGGTTTTTAATTTAAGCCATTTGTTTGGGCGCCGCGCCGTTCCAAATTCAGCGGCGCCTGCGAGTGCAGTTTTATTATTCATGTGCGGAGAGATTATTGTGTAAACACCATTACACACCTGAGGTGCAGGATGTGCTGTGTTCTGGCAGGTGTGCTGTGCCAGCGATCCTTCTGTCATATGTACTGGGGTTGCCAGAGGATTGGCTGTCAAGGCTGCCTGGCTCCATTCAGTGGTAAGTGTCTGTTTCAGCAAAACCGCCTCGGGAGGGGGGGGGGGCTGCTCCTTCCTGGGGAGTGGACTGTCTTCCAACACAAGTGCAGTTTGGTTGCACTTGCTCACGTTAACATTCTGGGTTATTTGTGTTTTCTTACTGTGTCCAGGCTTTTGAAAATCAAATCCTCTGACACATGGTGTTCAATGTTTGTCAAGTTTTAGGGCTTTACTTTGAGTAACGGTGATGTTGACGTTTGTTGTGGCCCTTTTTTGCCTCGTTTTAGAGCTCAATTTGACAGACAAGTGCCTGGACGGTGCGCTAAACAGCAACGCCTACGAGTCAGACGTGCTTCAGGTAAAAGTGACTCTCTGGACACCAAGCAGCTGTTGCCGTTCATGATGCAAAATGGCACCGTCATATATTTTGTATGTTTTTGTTCTTCCGCCAGAACTATCTGTCCTCCAGAGGGAAGTCATGGAAAGATCTACGCCAAGAAGCTCTGCAGAACGTCGAGCAGGGAAAATATCCTGCAGGTAAACCTGCTCGTCATCTGGATGATCCACATGCAGCACAAGTGGAAGAACTGTGTCTCTGCTGTTCTACCTTTAAATAAATCTAATAAATCTGTCTCTGTCAGACTGTCGCATCTCTGGAAGTACCATCATGTGCTCAGACTGCGGCCTGCGAGCTTTGAGGGACCTTGCTTACAAATACAGACAGGACATCCCTTCATCCGAACTGCCAGGTCAGACAGAATAGATGTGTTTTCCTACAGCTACTCAAGCCCAGACATTAATGGGGCTGTTTGTTCTTTTTTCTTTCACTTGCGCAGCGTTAAATGCGGACTTGTGTAATAACTGAGGTTGTTGTTGTTTCTTTCTAAAGCTGCCGTAACGGCTCGTCCCGACTGTTACTGGGGCCGCAACTGTCGCACACAAGTGAAGGCACATCACGCCATGTAAGTTCCATCTGTGTTTATCAGCCAGTTCTTATTTTGGGTGGTGTTGTGCACCCTGGTCACCACTAGGCGGAGCTCTTGCACTGACTGCTGCGTCGAGGGGACGAGAGATGCTTCGACTCGGCGCTTGCATTGGCTTAATATTTCTTTCTTTTTCCTTTCAGGAAGTTCAACCACATCTGTGAGCAGACACGTTTCAAGAGCTGAAGGAGCGCAGTGGTTTGTTTGTTTTTTGCCAACGTGTCACATGTCGACGACTGAGGGTTCAGCGAGTTCAGTCTAGTTCAACTTTGATCCGTCGTTGCTAAATATGTTCTTTTTATGCAATACTTTAATGCAGACATTACAATCACTGTTCATTTATAATGATGATCGTGGTCTTCAAAGACAATATTACTATGCACAAAAATCCCATATTAAAGGTTAAAGCTGCGTTCTAAAGACCTGTGATAGCACTAACCAACCACTCTGGTCAATGGCATGTGCTTCTGTCAGCAGGTCTACCAGGTTAACAACCTTCAACTTTTAAAATAAGTTATTTGTTGTTTAAAAATGCTCGTTGACTTGTCATCCAGCCTGTTTCCTCAGAATAATAGCAAAAGGGGCAATGACACTAAGAGAGCATATTGCAGTTCATGTCTGTCAAGTTCAGCCTTCTTATGCGCATCTTAAAAACGTCTGATGTTTATTTACTTCTCTTTGATTCCTTATTTTTCTATTGTGTGCAAAGATAGAATTCAGGGCTTCCTACAAAATAATGAAAGCAGTTGCAGTACTGTCAAGCTTCCAAGTATATTGTTTTTTCAAGGTTTTACTGTATTCCCAGTCAAGGGTAAAAAAGTCATGTCAAAGCCCCTCATGTTTACTGGAGTAGATTTATAATCCCATGTGATGTGTGGATAGGATTGGGAGGCAGATCAATGTGGAGTAATGCTGTCAGAGGGCACAGGGGCCTCTGTTGTGTGCTTTGCTCTGGATAATCATCTCCAAGGTGATTAAAGTGGTGTAGAAGGGACATTTTCTCAGAGCCGTAGAGTAAGGGCTACAAGGTGAGAAAGCGCACGTTTGCTGCATAGATTTAGAAGCTAGACTACAGCCTGTGTCAGCTACAACGCTGCAGTAGATCAGAGAACTGGTTTTTTGGACAGAAGTCACCTTTCTTAAGTTTCAGATATTTTTAAATCTCAGTTGGATTCTGTAGTTTTCCTCAGGTACACAAAGCTGCTGTTTTCCTTTTATTGACATTTGCTTAATGGTGCAGTTTGTCACATATGGCCATAATTTAAAGGAACTAACATAAAACGTAGGAACCAGAATAGCATTCTCCTATAGATGAAGCACCAGTAAGAGAGCTAGCTGTAGCTCCATGGCTAATTGAGTTAACGTTTGTTTATTACTCCAACCAAAGGTAAACACATGACAGCAGTGTGATTATTTAGCGCTAACATGCGTTTTTGCTTCAAATTTTGGCTATTGTTTTCAAATTCCACCTTTTATAACACTGTTTGTTGTTGGAAAAGCTCTTTGTCTCCATTTTAAAGCTGCCGCTTAGCAGTCACCTTGAGTCTGACCTCTTGTTTATGACTATCATCACCCAAGTGACAGTAAATCCCTTATGCAAACATGCACGCTCAGTATTGATGTCTGTTAAAACAATCAGCATCTTTTGTGGATACAGCCTGCAAACAGACAGCCTTCAAATATGAAGTTTGAACTACTTTGGTAGGATCACCTTTATGAGAGTAATAAAAATGAAGATTGAGGGATCAACTGGTATTTGTTTTGCCCTATAATCTGATGCAGAACGACCTCCTCAGTTGTTTTGTTCCTTCACTTAAATGTAGAAGTTTGCGTAGTAAAAATGTTTGCTAGATGTGTTTGACTATATGGAAATTTGCACTTAATTTGTCCTCTAAAAGTGTAACAGATTTCTTCAAGATATAAAATTAGACCTTAAAGAGCAGCTACTGTAGTGGCTAATTCCAGAGTTAGATGTGTATACTCACATTAGGGTTGTAGTAGAAGAAAAATTAATTAAAAATGCCTCTTTTAAAGTATATTCTTGATACTTGGCATGTTAAACGAGACCCATTAGAGCCGCGGTGGAACTGGAAATGCAACATTTTGATATTGGCATTGTTTTTGTAACTCCATGTTAATGAGTTTATGTAGCTGTGTTTGTTGCTTTGTTAGATTTTTAATTATAAAGCACACCTACAGTCACGGTGGGTCCACACTGGCATTCCACAGCGGCTCAGTTCCTCCCCACACGCCCACACAGAGTGGCTGAAATTTAATTATTCCCTACCGGAGATCTCAGCACTCTAAGCCAACAACAGTCTCGAGCCGCTCCAATCAGGAATTGGTATTAAAGGGGCTTTGGAATGGTGCTTTGCATTCTCCCCGGGGTGAGGTATGTTGTATACGAAGGCAAATATTTACTCGCTGAGCAAAAGTCTGGGCCGGGCTGCTCAGCAGTATCAGAGGCAGGTTTCGCTCTACCTCATCACAGCTCCCAGCGATACGGGAGGCATCACTCACATTTTTATTAGTTTAAAGCTGGGAGAGCAGCGCTCTGAGGAGGAATGGAATATATCACTGATGCACTATTTGAACAAATTAGATAGAGGACGGGCTAGAAATGATGGAGTAGCGCGTAGGCACATAACAGTTAAAGACTGGAGTGTTGCTGTTCAACCCTGGCTTCATCTTTAACTGTGTTCAGTTTTTAGTAGTTGTTTTTTTTCTTAATGCATTTTGAACAGCCATGCTTGTTTCATCCTAAATTAAAAGCCTTAATAAGTCATCTGCACAATTTGTTTTTATTATTGAATGTCGCCATCACATCAAGGAGACGAACGTGAACAAGTCTTTATTTAAAACTATACATGAATTAACTCGTACAGCCGTGGTCACTCGATCTCTTCTCGTACATATGTGTATATTAGTATTCTACGTGCTTTTACTTGATTGTTTTCCCTTTTATAATCCAGCATGTGCGTCCGGAGGACATGCTGTAGCAAATCTTCGTTTGCGCTCTGCTGGAGGTTAATACGCAACTGTCGGCGCTGACATACGTGTTCCGAAGTAACCGCGGGAGGAATTAGAACTGGAAAGCAAAAATCCACAGTCGGCTATAGAAATCAGACAGTGAATCATCAGATTAGCTGGGATTATGGAGTCGTGGCAGAGAAGTGAGTCCCCCCTTTTTCTTTTTTTTTAGCGTGGAAGCAGCCAGTGCCCGGGCAGAGGAGGCAGCAGGAATCCTGTCGTCGTCCGCGTACAATTTTATAAAAAATAGAAAAAGACTGAGCACAAACAGTTGCCAGCAGGAGGCTGCAGGATATGTAGGAATCACTGATTTTACAAATACATATTTCACAGAGCGTCCCCCCCCCCCTTCCCAAGAGTCTCTGCTCCTTTCACCTGTGTCATCACCGGCTACATCCGATTGGTCACACTGCACAGCACTGTGGCCCGTCTGAGGGACGGCTCGCCGTCGCCCGCCACGATGGACTCGGTCGGGGAGAGCAGAACGACGCCCCCCGACGCCTGGCTCCCCCACGGTCTCCACTCGGGCCGAGCCCTCTGGTTGGAGGGGTGGAGGCTGTTGTTTCCGGCGGCGGGCTTCTTCCCCTCGTACGCGCCCCTGACCGATCCGTTCAGCACGGCCGAGGCCGCGATCCGACCCAAGTGCTCGGAGGGGACCAGGGGCTGCCGGTCCTCCTCCTCGGAGATGGCGAACACCGGGACGCTGACGTGATCGCCCTCGCCCGGAAACTCGCGCCTCTTTCCGGCTTGGCCGCTCTCCGCCTGACACTGGGCGGAGGGAGGGGAGGCAGGCCCGGGCTCCGGCGAGGAGCTCTCGGCGTGAGTAACGCCGGGGGTCTTCACCGGGTCTGCTGCCCCAGAGAGCAGGCCGAAGCAGGGCCCGGTGAAGCGGGAGCGCCGCAGGTTGCTGATGGAGTTGAGGCGCCGCTGCCTCTGCGCCGACTGCGTCAGGGGGTAAGAAGCGTTGCTGATGGAGGAGTCGGAGATGGTGCTGCGGTCGGCGTTGGCCTCCAGGTGGGCGTCGGAGAAGATCTTCCTGCCCTCTCTGCCCTCGCCAACCAGACTGGACGGAGCCTGAAAGCGTGGACACGGACTTCAACGACAGATTCAACCAAACGGGTCTGACTTCATGTGGAATTCTGATGTTACGTCTCTAGGCAAACACCGAACGCGAGTACTGACGCTGTCCACCAGCTTGGTGAAAGGACTGGTGGAGTTCCAGCTGCACCACTTCTTATGCAGCTGCGGCAGAGGAGGGAGGAAGTCCTGGAAGGTGCGCACGCTCCACGCCCTCGGCCTGGCGCAGGCGCCGTCCTTGCCCGTCCTGGAGCCACTGGGCGAGGTGGAGGGGTCGGGCGATGGCCAATCACCCGCCGGGCTGGGCCCGGTGTCGCTGTGCCGCAGAAACCGGTCTCGCTGCTGAGAGACGGATAAAGAACTAAAAGGTAACGCCGTGCTTTAAACTTTTCGGGAGTTTGATTGGTCGGATTGCATAAACAACAACTTTCTTCACCGTTTAAATACAAATGTCAAACTTTCCCCAGACGTGCAGAGGTTAAAGGTCAAGGGTGGCCCTGAACTAATCCAGCAGGAAGATGGCCACGACATAAATAGCTCACATATCAAAGGAGGCTTTATGCTCAAGCACTCGACTGCAGCTCCAATGGTCACTGACCTGCACTGGGCAGCCAGCGTGCAGCCGCATCACGTACGCGTCTTTGCTAGCGAGCAATAGCAGCACACGCGTGACCTCAGCGCTGTCGTCAAAGTCAAAGGAAACAGATTAACTCTGGCGGGATGTGCACGCCCGCCAAGACACCCAAGTTCCGACACCTGCGCAACAATACAATCAGCGCCGCTGGTGCGAAAACATCCGAAAAACAGCAGCTGCTCCCGTTTCTTCGTGCAAACTGTTGTGCACGACTGGATTACCCAGAAGGAACTGTGCTGATTAGCCTGGCCCGCTCAGTCACACAGGCAGCCAGCTAAGCGCGTGTGGTTCACATACCAATCTGAATCATTATTTATTAAGAATATTAAAGCTGTCAAAGGACCAGCGTGGGCATTTGGAAGGATTTTACTTTAATTATGATGTCTGGACCTCATGCTTGGAGTGCGGAGAGACTGCAGTAGAGGAACTCTTAACGATGCCGAAACGTCTCGCGGGTCATTTTCGCTTGCGTAACCAGATGAGGCTAATTGTGATTTACAGGTTAGATGTGCAAAGGCCACATTATCCTTCCTGATCGGTCAGCTGCCGTTGATCATGGGAGGGGGAGGTTTTAGGGGTTGCCTAAACAGACAGAACGAGTCCAGATAATCCTTTACAGAGTCACTTGCAGCTAGATTTGTCTAGACAAGAATTAGCCGGGGAGGGGGGGGGGGTTTATCAAATGTGGCTTAGGTCACTAAGGCCCCCTGAAAACACAATGGCAACTTTAAGATTTGAAACGCGCCACGGAAAATAAACCTACCCAACGCGGCGTGAACCCAAAAGTAGGGTTGAACCCTAACGGGGTACTGGAAAAAAGATTTGCTCGGAATTATAACATAATAACAATCGCCTTCAAAGATTATTATTGTCTTTCTGAATTGCTACTTTTAACGGCCGCGGCATTTATGGTAACTTATTTACACGGATCTCTGCGTTGAGGACACACACAGGCAGACCACACACTGTGCGCCAAGGCTTGCATCTCACACACACAAACACACACACACACACACACACACGATTGGATCTGGGAATCTGGCTCCGTAGATAATACTCCATTAGCCCGGGCTGCAGAAAAGCTTGCCAGTCCTTCAAAAAGCTGCCAGGGCTGTTTAATGCCAACTTTTATACAAAAAGAGAGCAAAATGCCTGGTCAAACTGTGCCACAGCCTCAACGCTCCTCCCACCTTTTTTAATTATCCTCACCTCACATTTATGTCCCGAGAGTTTGCATAATTTTAGATTGTACACCAATAATGGTGTTATTGGAAACTCTGGCTCTGTGCACAGCGCTGAATGCCCCGTCACCTCTAATGTTCACTGGTTCAGAGATAATTTCCCCAAAACGAGATCACCCACCGAGAGACTCCCCTGGCATTAAACAGACAGTTGCGTTTTACACGGTAATGTCACTTTCAGGAACACAAAGTTGTTGGTGATAACATTTCTTTGCTGTTAATTCTTTGCTGATGAAGGCATTGTTGGTGGGTCCCTTGTGTTGCGTAAGTGATGAGCCTTCTCTGATGTGTTTATGCTCAACGTGGTGGGAACATGTACATAAATGCATGGATAAATAAACACAGAGGTCATTTAAAATGGGATCTGATTGCCCTGCAGTGCGTGTGTACCTCTTTTTTGCTTCAATCCTAGTCATGGGTGTCAGGCATTAATCTGGGATGTGAACGATTCTTTACTCATTCATCATTTTTAAAGTTTTTAGGAGTGTTTAGCATTTCCTTTGTCTGGGTCTGGTGTGTCAGGCAAAGACGCTCATTTGCAGACAGATGCCACACTACAGGCTATGATCTTGCACGCGATTTGTTTTAATGCCAACATCTGCCATTTATTTCACCATTAAAAAGATGTGCATGTTGCTTCCTTTTCAGTTTATCATATCAGCAACTGGAAGAGACTCATCATGACACCATTTCAGAAGTCTGGCAATCAGCGCAGCTGTGGTGCTTCCTCTCTGAATAAAGAATTCCCGCATTAAATTTGATGTAGAATCCTATTTTGCAGTGAATGGGCTTCTAGCTTGTTTGAATATTTTGCTTTAAAAGAAAATGTGAACATGACAAAATGGAGGTGAAAGGACAGAAACTGGGCCTTACTGTATGAGGAGAGACGGGCAGTCTGCTTGAGCAAGGAGCTGACGATACAATGAAGACCTCATCTGCACCGAGGTCGAGTTCGGTCAGCCCGCTGCAGGAAAGGTCTACCTCTGCATTCTCGGAATTGTCAGCGGTTACTATCGAAACAGAAAAACAAACCAAAAATCAAACAATATCGGCACAATTTATTGAGAACAGCGATGCCGAGCAGTTGAGCCAGAGTTCAGCTTTTACACGAATCGGTTACGCAGCATTTTCAGCCTCAGACAACAGGAATCATGTGCAGATTCAAATATAAAAGTTTAAAACAAAATTCCAGTTTGATTCAATATTGGCTTGTAGGAATGTAAGCAGTCAAAGGCATGCTTTTCATTTAAAACGGTTAAATTAGGCAGAGTGCAGAGCAGGCTAGTCTAAACTCCTGTTCCTGAGCTGTGGTTCGGTATAAAGGTCTTACACCGTGAAAGGAGCTCATGCAGAGGTGGACCGTACCACCGTGTCCTTCAAACTACCTCCAGACTCCTTTGTGGGTTAAATGCCACAACCCAGAAATCTCTGAGCCTGGGTTTAGACCCACTGAGAGAAGAGCCTTCGGACTGTTGCGGGATCAAGCCGGAGCTGCTCCAGAACGAATGCTTTTTTTGAAATTCTTCATTGTAAAGGTCTGCAGACGCACCCAGAGGGTTCCACGCGCGGTTTGTAACACAATACCCCATCTTTGTAACACAATAGGGATTCAACCTACTACCAGTTTCTGAAGGAACAAAAAATTTGTCTTTCCAGGTAGCTGCACTAGAGACACAGCGTGGGAACTATCAGCACACAGTGGAACGGTTAATCAGATCGTGGCCAAAAAACAATTAACATGCGGCATAAACATAATTAAAAGTTAAGAATGTGGGTTATTTATCCAGCTGCGGCGCTGAAAATTAGACACCAAGATGAGTAAAGTTTGCAGGACTGCTGAAGTGCAGGTTTCTCTGGCTGCGGCTCCGGTACAACCTGTCTGCGGCGGGCTGTCTCCGGCCGCTTCTGTGGTCGCCTCCATGTTTATCTGGTTCTCAGCCATCAGCTGCAGCTCGCTGACCTCCGCCCCGGTGTTCTGAACCCCCTCTGGAACCTACAGGAGATGGAAAACAGTAATCGGGACTTCATCGAGGTCCAAGCAGTGCAAACAAGTTCTCCACAGGTGGTCCTCTGCAGGTAAAGCCGAGCACAGCCGTAGCAAAGTGGAGCAAAACTAGTGATCAGGTTAGAGATTGAATGTGATCCAAAGCCTCCAACAGGCAGCAGTGATCAGCAGGGATGCGGCAGAGATATTTTAATGGAGCTAACACTCAAATCTGAGGACAGCATCGCAGAAATGGACGTGATTGAGCCACATATTTGATTGAAATGAATCTCTTTACAATGCTAACGTGTGGGGAGGAGAAGAAACGAAGAGCCGGGTCATGGCCGTACCTCGGAGTTGCTGGAAGAACAGGAGCTCGCTCTTTTGGGGCACAGTTTGGGTCTGGGAAAAAAATGCAGATTAAACACAGATTAAACCCTCTGTGTTTACTTCATAACTCACAAGTGTCAGTGTTTTTCATAGCAACCAGCTAACTCAATTTCTAATTGCTCCAATTTACCCACAGCTACTCTCCCACCCCGCTCCAGTAGCTACTCCATTGTGGTGATGGATGATGGCGTGAGATGCGCCACCATCTGGCATTGACACATTCCAGGGCTCTAAAGGTTCAAATAGTTGCACCTCTTTCACATTTTCACTGCCGTCTCTCTCCGCAGACACGCCGCTGGTTAGGAAATATTAGTTTCCTTTAACAACATGGTGAAACAGTGAATTAAAGTCACGTCTGTCCCGTTCCTCAGCACACATGAGCCAGTGAAGCATGCAGGAATACTGGAGCCAGGAGCCTCTTATTAAAAATTACTCTCACAGTTGAATGAGTTCATTACCCGCCAGTGGTCAAGCAAGGGCACCCCCTGCTGTGACTCATCAACCTTTGGCTGCTTCCCGATGAAGGGAAACCTCAGGAGTTAATCTGACTGCTACTATAAGTGAGCGTGGCCTTGCTTAGCTGGCCAGTCTTGTTATTTACATCGATTTCTGTGAAGCCGTTTAAAATAATAGGGAACAGCTACTGAAGCCGCTCCTGCCGCTTGACATTTCAGGGCAGCGCATTTCCTGGCTACCGAATGACTCGTGTTGTTCTTGCTAATTACGCCTCCATTTTACTCAACACGTGTTTCCGATTTCCCCGTCATTAATGGCGAGGACCTGCGGAGTTATTGCGGAGACGCTGAGCTGCATCTGAAATGAACACAAATCGCATTAAACTGAGGGTTTTTTTTGTCTCACAGCAAGTTAAATACCAAGGCCGGCACCGCACTGACCGCTCTCTAAAACAGTCAGACCGCCAGCACAGACAGTATTACAAATCTACAAATGCAACGGTCTAGCCTGCGCTTGTCCCCTGGCACGGCGATGAAACGCCTTGGCCTTTTGATTAACTGACAATGCCATCAGAACCAAATTGGTATTGGGTTTTAGCTCTCCTATTGTGCCCTGTGGCCCTTCCCTTCCCTCCACCCATTCACTTTCAACCAGCCTCCGGGGTTTTTGCCGGCTGGAATCGATGCCAGGTGCTGCACCTTGAATGAGCTGCTATCGCCGGTAAGAATGCTCCACATCAAGGAGACCGCGCGGCTGCAGCCAAACCAGACTAATCTTCCAAGGTCACCACATCAGGGGCCGGGTTTCCAGGTTGAGTCAACATAACACGGTTGTGAGTGAGTATGCGCAAGCAGGCACTTATTTACAGTCAGATCGGCCCGTTTTCACGCATGAGAGGACTCAAAGACTTGTGAATTTTCTCAGGAGGTTCGTCGAGGAGTTCTGTCCAGACCTGAAAATCCGAGGTTCCCCTAAAACTTTAGGCAACGAAGTGAAACGCAGCTGAAGGGATTGTTTTTGGTTTTGCCTGTATTCTCCATCGATAATGACAGGCTTCTGTCGATGAGCCATCCCATCCTGCTTGTGGGACGCGTCTGAACATGAATGTCGAATGGGAATATTCAACTTCCTGCTGAACACATAGAGATTAGGGTATAATTCAGATTTAGATGTAGATTTGATTTAAGAGTGAGTTGGTTAGCTTTGGTTGATTTGACAACTGATTTGTTTTCTGTGAAGGCTCCTCTGTTAACTCTCTGTGAAAGAAAGTTTAAAAAGTTGGGATTTTATTTTGGTAGATTTATACACGCTCTTATTTACACCCGTTACCTGAAAATGATGCAGAGGGCACTCGTGAGCACCATGGCGAAGAAGGCGGCTCCGCTCACAGCAGCCAGTAAAGAGTCTACTTTGCCGGCTGTTGGAGCGGAAACATGGCGGCTCCCCCCCGGTTCTGTCAAGTTGTGGTAGTGGAAGAGAAGAGCGAAGCCACGGCCCCAGTGGGTGGTGGTGATCAGCTCCATGATGACCTCCACCATCTCCTGGCTGGAGCCGAAAACCAGCTGGCTGCTTGGAGGCCGGTTGGAGCCGCAGAACCTGGAGGAGAAGGTGATGAGGTCTGAGATGTAGAGGACATCATGGGGGCAGGCATCAAGCACTGGGTGCTGGGTTTCGGGGCTCGCAGCTGGAGTATCGGTGGGCTCTGGCGAGGCAATGGTGGTCTCCTCAAGAAGAGTCGGGTACGAACTGGGGCTCAGTTCTCGGAGGTGAAAGGAGGAAGCGGAGTTGAGGGCTTTGTCTTCTGGTGCTGCCGCTCCAGGCAGGACGAGAAGCGAGGAAGGAGGTGGGGAATCCAGGCCGAAGGAGGCGTCTGCGGACCTCTTGGCAGAATTTGAGACTTTGGCTACCTCCATCTTCGAGGACTCTTCCTGCACCACAATTTGCTTGTCTTCACCACGCTGGGAGGACTGCCGAGTCTTTGCAGCATCGCCTCCGTTAAGACGCAACAGGTTACCACCTACTAAAGTTTTATCCGTCAGGAAGCTTCCAGGAGGGAAAGTCGCCTCTTCATCCAACTCCTCCTCCTCCTCCGAGTTGAAGGTAGAAGCGTACTGCGCGGCGGCGTTGTGGCTTTCAAACACGTCAAAGTCAAACATTTCCAAAATGAGCTGGTAGTCAACAGGAACGAAGAACTGCCAAACACAGTGGGTCCCTGAGGAGTAGTTGTAGGGGAAGCCAGGTGACAGAATCAGGCCTTGCACGTCCACCACGTCTACCTTCGCGCCGCAGTCAAAGTAAACCTGTGAAAACACGTGACGTTAGTCATGTTTAAAACGACCCTGGTGGACCAGCACCCTCCTCCAAGTGGCTATTAACACGAATTACCGCAGACTAAAATTTGAGGCTTTTTAATTCCAATTTAAGCATTATATGGAAAAGTGTTGAGTAGCTATAATGTTCCCTTCTGAAACGACCCCCGTGTTTAGCTAATGGCCACTTACCATCCAAGGCACCAATAATCATGGGATCTATCAGCAAATAAAACACTTGACTGGTCCGATTACTCACAGACATAAACCAGTTTGAACCTGAACTATTCAACCCTGCTGTTCTGCCTGTTTATCAAAGCCGGCCTGGGTACCCCTCGGGATGGTATTTCTTGAATCACGCTGCTCGTAATTCTTGCCAGGTGTGTGGGGATGTAAGGTGGACCTGGGAACATAAGCAGAGGCAGATGTGTGGCTGGCCACGGAGCTGAGGACCAGACCTTTGTAGGGGGGCTCTCATTTATGAGCTTTTTATTTGGCTTCACTCTGGACTGTGGGAATGACCCAGACTGGCGGACCCCCAAGCTGAATGGGTAACAAACCAACACCCACAGGTGAAAGCAGGGATCTTTTTTTTTTAAGCATTCAAGAAGGAAAGCTAAACTATGGTGCCTCCACGAATCATAACTTTCAATCACGACTAAGAAAGGCCCTGGGGCCACCGGATTCAAACCGAAGCTCCTTGCCACGGCTGATAAAGCCGACAGGCCCCATAGCCGGGTCATAGCAGATTAGCGACACATGAAATGTCATGGAGAGCAAGCATGGCGGCGTGGGCTCCATAACGGAACCGTGAGAGAAGGGAATGACCCTTTCTGTGATGCAGTGAGGGCATCACATTTTTCTTATTTTGGCTGACATTTGCATTACAGCTTGACACACTGCTACTTGCTGTCTGCAGGAAATTAATGGGGCTACGGCAAAGACTTACATAGATGACATTTGAATGAGCCAAACACCTTTCCCTGCTGGGGTTCGGGGCGAAGCCAATTTAGGGTTCACGGCGTCTGCAGGGAGGTTGCGCAATGAGGGGCAACCAGGGACTGGTCCCTTTTCTTCTTGTGGCATTTAACTGCCCTTTTTAAGACACATTTCATTAGAAATATGCAACCCTGCATTTGATCACAAAAACTGTGTCACGGATGTCATCTCTCCCACCAGGACGGGGCGGCCAGGAGGTCCCCAGCAGGGAGGGATGTGCATGCTAGACTACACATGAAAGGGCCCCAAAGTGCCACAGTGTCGAATGGAAATGGGACATTCTTATAATGCCAAACATCTCAGTTCTGTTACATCACAGGCCGCTCCGCTGGCAGGCCGCTAATTATTCAAGGATGGCTTTTCTCATGCCGGAACAATGGGCCGAGCTGCCATTCCGGCGGGCGACTCCACAAACAGGGTGGGCAGATAATATTTTAATGAAGTGATGACAATAAGTACAAGGCAGGCTGAACGTTTACATAAGAGCAGACTGGTCATCGCGCCCCAGTTGTGCCAGGGACGGGGCTTCCTGGACACCAGCAGATCTACATTCATTCTATGCTTCATTTGCACTTCGTTATGTATTTTAGATTTTCTATACCTTATCGCCATATTGCACGTTGAACTAAATCAAAAACAAGTACCATCAATATTGTAACTTTTAGTTTGGTTTGGGATTGGTTTGTTTCCACCTCTGTGAGAACTCTGCAACATGAGCTGGCTTCTGCTAACACGCTCGTACCCATACTCACACCCTGCCTCTCGTGCAAAAACAGCCCTGGACCTGGCTCATAAACAAGCAGGCGGGCCCCTCAAAAGGGGGCAGGAATCTTCACCGGGCCTGTTTAGTGGAGGAGAAAAGTGACACTGCTTCACAGGCTAGCGCTTTAGCAGCCGCAGCGCGCCCGAGATGTGCTGTGCTGAAGATGCCGAATTAAGAATGGGATGGAACTTGTAATCAGTCTGGAAATGTGTCTTTAACACGCATTAGTTTGGCTGTTTCAGGATTTGGTCAGTAGCTTCTTTCAGGTTTGAGCAACACGCCAGTTCCCTGTATTTTTCCAGCTCCCTCCACTAAACACAGATGGGAGAGAAGCCGCTTGAGGTCATCCTGAGCAGCTGTGAAAAAGCGCTGATACTTGAGCCGAGGATTTATCACATATCTGCCCCGTGATGTCAGTGGCTCTCCTGGTGGGCTCGTGTCAGTGGCTCCGGTTCAGGCCGGGGTGAGTTTACAAACAACCGGTGTGGCAGCCTGATTAAGCTCAGGCAGTTCTCGGGTCGCCAGTGGAGCTGCCTCAGCACATTTCCACCACCCTGTGCATCATGAATGAATTATGAAAGGCCTCTTTCTCTTCCTGGTTGCACGTTTAATCAACATTAATTTTCAGAGCCACCACAGGACGCTCCCTGTAGAATGGGATGCTTGGCATGATGAGGGCGGTCATCTTGTACTTATTCCTTTTTGTTTCATGCTTCTTTTTTTTTTAAAGAGAAGCTGCTGCGACTGAATTGTGGAGCCCTGTACTGGCGGGAGTTTACTGAGACCTCACCTGCAGCCAGTCACATGTCCCACTCCCACACACCAACATCTCTACAGGTGAGAACACACTGGATTGTTTAATCAACTAGCTACTTCTTTATGTTTGGACCTCCTACAGTTAGAAAACATCAATCCTCCTCCCCATTGGAGCAACGCCTTTGAATATGTTGCTTGTTGTCCAGTGGAGTCCAGCCCACAGCCATGCATCTGCAACAGGATAGCTCACACTCTCTCTCCCCCCATTCAACCCTCTGCTGATTAATCTAGCTTGGCTCCTGGACTATTTATGCCAACCTTCCTGAAAGTCCCACGGCAGCACTGTTTATGTTGACAGACGGCGTGTATCCGATGTCGCATAATTCACCAGGGGAATAAGTGAATCCCAGTTTGCTGCTACATTACAACTCAACGCAATTACAGATGACCGCCTCCTCTTTTGCTGCCATTGCTGCATATAAAACCCTCAGGAAAATGAAGAGCAGCTGCAAAAACCAGACAAAAACTCTCTCCACTCTTGTGCACGAAGCTCAGCTGTAGACTGACAGATTTGGATGTCATCCCATGCAGGCCTGTTTATGCTGTTCTAAAAATCGACTTAATACAAAAGCAGCACAGAGCACAAAGACGTCATTTACTATGCTTCCTCAGGCAGATAATCACAAACATAGTGAGCACTATGCACGCAGCAAGGAAAGCTGAGGAATCCGACAATTCGATATAGTACGGGGCTCTTTTTGTCCAGTTCAAAAGACTGAACTCCTGAGCTGCTATTGTTGATCAGGGGACCTCAACAAGTGGAAACTCGATGCGTCGGGGACAAACTGTCCATGTTCAGGCACCAGCCGCTACTTATTTATCAGGCCAGGGTCTGAAAGCACAATCGATCAGAGACAGGTGCTGTGATCATTGGCTCAGAGATCCACACGCAAAAGGTCCAACCTCGAATGAGGGAGACTAAGTTTTACGCTCCCAATCCTCCGTCAGAGCTCGGGGCTTGGGAGTTCAGTGATTATGAAAAGTGCTGGTCATGGCATGAGGTTTACATGCACTCAATGTGGTTCTCATTTCAGACGTTTGGATTGTGCGTGCCATTCTCCCCAACTT
Organism: Takifugu rubripes; assembly: GCF_901000725.2. Classification (NCBI taxonomy): domain Eukaryota; kingdom Metazoa; phylum Chordata; class Actinopteri; order Tetraodontiformes; family Tetraodontidae; genus Takifugu; species Takifugu rubripes. The sequence continues at coordinate 8,529,102 of NC_042305.1, forward strand.
TGTGAAATACAATTACATTTCTTTCTTTTTTTTTTAAAGTCCCTTTGAAAAATACCAGTTATGATGCGGTAGAACGTTTTGATTAGTTTAGTTCTGAGGAGTCTGGGAGGAGCTGAAAAGGTGGATGGAAACTCACTTCAGTCTTTCCAGTAGTTCACCCTTTTTGTGTAAATATTTGAAACTTTAAAAAAAAAAGATTACGAATTGCTATTTCAATTTGAAATAATAGGATGACTGACTCATAAGTTTGTGCAGAGCTGGGCGAGGCGCTTGGATTAATTATACTGTTCAACGCTGAAGAATCCACTGTTTTAAACAGCTCTTTATGCACTGCAAAGACGTTCCTGCTGAACTTTAACAAGCAGCGCAAGGTATTCAAATTGTTTATTATCAAACACAACGTGCACAAAGTTTGGAAAGAGCGCTTCCGGCTAACTGGATTTTGCTGGACCTCAACTGTTCACAGCAGAAACAAACCACAAATTAAGCTAATATAAAAGCCGATGGTGCTTCTAATGAACGCCGAAGGCTCCACCTGTGCGTAAACTATCTGAATATAACTTCCATCGAGGGTGAAAGGGTCGGAAGATTTGTAGAGACGCAAACAAACGTTAAATTGGAGGTTTTCCTAACGGAGTCCGGGTCCCATTTCTCTCCGGGCAAGTGAGCGTGTCCCTGCGCGGCGCCGAGGTCAAAGCCTGGGAACACAACTGATAATTGTCAACTTACTTTCTGTGCAACGCATCCCATCACGAAGAGCAGATATGTTGTCACAAAAACGGGCGCCCCAAGCGACGTAGCGCAGCTCATTTTCTTCTAATTGTTCCTGGTTGAGTGCGACGCACAGCGAAGCGTGTCCCGCTCCTCCGCTTCTCATTCACCTGAGGATCGGGAGCGCGCATCCATCGTTCATGGAAGTACTGGGAACTCTGGGACCACACTTGTGCAGAGATTCGCTCCCGTCTGTGTGGAGGCGCGTTGTTAAGTGTCATTAAAAAGGAGAGAGAGATTACAGACGCACGTTTCTGGGCTGCCTCAAACTGGAATCAGAACTTAAATACGGATCTGTCGTTATTAATTTTAATAATCCTCCTGTTGGTGGCCCGGAGCATATTTGTAAGTTTTTAAATTCTAAAGAATGAAAACAGAATTTTTCATTAAAGTATCTTTTAAAAATTTAAACGCTCATAACTTTGGATCCAATTATTATCGCACTACTTAAAAATGCAGGTAAGGAAATGGGAGACTTAATGTCCTGCAAAGGCTGATTGCACAAGTAGATCACAGATAGTGTAATTCTGAGGAAGTTTCAACACACATAGCTATTCAATGGATAAAATCTATTTTTCATGGTCCTTCAGTCACTTTTCCTGACGGGTCATGAAAGAGACTCATTCTTTTCCACTAAAATTCCATCAAACCCTCAAAAAACAATCCCGTGAGAATAAAAGCAAAACCATCTCAATTAAATCCCGTTTTCAACACTTTTCAATATTATGTTACAAATGAGTGAACCAAATGTTGAAATAAATACATTTAAGTTGAAAAACGTGATTTGATCAACATATAATTATTGACAGTGCTTTCTGATTACAATCTCATGGTCTTGACAAAATATTTGAATATAGAAATTAAACTTTTCCTGAACTATTCTGATTTACTTTGGTAAAAATTTAAAATCTCTAACATAATGTTGTTCTCAATATTACCACTAGATGGAAGTAAATATAACCCTTTTTTTGCCAGATGGGTTACAGTCAACATTAATCAGTCCTTTTAAAATAATATTTTATACTTCGTGATCTAACAGGTTGTCTCACCAGTCTGACTTGACAAAAACATTTTCAAAAAGTGGCGATTTGTAAAACACTTACAATATCAATATTTTGGTCCCACTGTAGGGTTTAGTTTTTATTTATGACACATATGGCAGATATGCCTCCTTCACAATGTCAGATTTTTAAAAAACCTTTTCAAAGGTGCAAGAAGGAAACATTTTATTATCTACAAATATAAGACTAAACCTTTGGAACGTTTGGGTTTGTAGGTTATTCACTAATAATTGAATTCTGCAATTATTTTACAATAAGCGGCAGGTTTCATTGTGTAGTCATGTGTGCAATGAGCTATGAGGCATGAGAAATAGCATTTTAAAAGAAAAACTAAATTCGCTGTTGGATGCCAAAGCACAGAGGGGGCCTGCTCTTTTGTAACCAGAATCAAAATATGCTTCTCCCTCACAACCTAACGCTACAAAATACTGTCCGTCCCTTTTTATGGTCCGTGCTACAAACACAAACGCGCCATTCTAATATAATATTTTTAGAACTATGTCGGGCATTTGATATGATTAATTATTTCAGATTAATAATCTAAATATTATCAACGCATAGTGGTGAAAGGGCGTTGTTTGACAGGCTTTACGAGTTCTTCCAGCTGGTTCGTGGATCGTGTGTGTTTCTAGCCGGAGAGGACCGGGGACGGAAACCAAACAGCCACGTAGTAAAAAGGCGAAGCTCCCCAAGAGGTGAGCATTTCTGCCATTTGACACAGTTACTGAGCTTGTCATGTTCGTTTTCAAACACCAAAGTTGTAGCATAACTACAAGACTGACGATTGTCCTTTCATTGGTTTCAAATAATTGAGAATTTGGCTTTTTCTCGCTAACCAGTTAGCATATCTAGCCTGAGATCTACTGCCGTAAATACCAGGCTAGCTAGCTTTTTCCGCTAGCATTGTGCTAATTTTATCCGCCTACATTTATCCTGTCATAAACTCGTTGAGATTTGCTAAAACCCATTTAGTTCTCTCTGGCAGCACAGCACCATTACAATTAGTTTATCAGTGCCTAGTCCATGTCTATATTCTGTACGTATAGCTCCAGCTAACATAGCAAAACAGTCGTAGTGTCAAAAGGTGTTCAAGAGCTAAAGTGACACATGGTATTAGATAAATATGCATATTTAATAAAGAACCAACATCGCCGATGTACTGGAATGTAATTGCTAGAGAGTCTGCCATTATTGAAGTTATAAATAATGTCTGGCACAATCCTAAACATAAACAAGGCTTTGCATACAACCGAGACATGCCAATGTTGTGTCCTTTTTTTTTTTTTTTTTTTTTTTTTTTTTTTTTAAAGCAACTGCTTTCATGATAAATTCCGTTTTAGCTACATGTATGACAATCAAAAGCCAGGATTTTCTGTATGGTCCACATACATATGGAATTTTGTTATCATTGTTGTCATGAACTGAATACCCCTAATTACATATTTAATTAATTCAGTCATTTTTTAAAAAATGTATCCTAGTTTATGGATGGAATTTCTGTAAAACTGTATAATGCATGAACCCAGTATCTTCCACGTTTTCAGGTGTGTTAATGGAGACTGGCCCACTCCCAGTTGGACGTTTCCCCACGAACATGGATTTGTGAAGAGAAACTCCTTTTCCCTCTTGCACGAGCAGTATTGTCAATCTTCCTCACAGAAATGGATGCTGGTGATTCACAGGCTGCCCAAATGGCGAATAAAGCTAATCAGGAAGCCCATGTTACAAAATCCAAAGAAGGCCATTCTCTGGAAAGTGTAAAATACAATAAAGAACAGGAGCTGGAGTGCCCCTCCAACACTGGGAATATCCAAAACGGTATGTTTCTTTGACCTTTCAGTACAGATCACTCAACTCCAATGACTGGTTAGCATTTTTAACGGTCTTTCAAGCCTTTAATCGCAGAGTCTTGATTAAATATGGAAACACTATACCAGATTGTCAAGGCTGTTTTTTGTGAGGTCTTTGGAAAGACAGTGCTGCACAGCTCATTCTAAATGTTGCTGTGATTTACTGGATTTATATGTTCTCCTAGAGTGACTGCCCTGTGTTCATGATCACCCTGGTAATATTTCTACTCTACAAAGTTGTGTTGCACTCTGAATATCACTGGTGTCTCACTTGTGTGCTGCCATGCATGGCCTGTTCAGTGACTGCTACTGGCACCATGTGATGCAGCTCTCTGGACAAACGTGTTAAATAGCTAAACAGAGTTGTAATTGGTGGTTGTCGTGTCGACACTGCTTGTAGTTGGGCTTCTAGAAAAAAATGAAGTAGTGTGAAAAATATGCTACTTTGCATGGCTTATTTCCTTCAACTTGAACAAGCACCCCTGTCGTGCAAAAGTGTTGAAACTAATTGTCTCTCTTGGGGCTCCTCTTCCCTTTTTTGCTCAGGTCCTGTGAGTTCAGAGGCAATGCCAAATGCAAACGGACTGGTTGGTGGCTTTGAGGCCCAATTAAATGGGTCTGTGTCTCCTTCAGCCCTTCCTCAGAGCACCAGTTCCCCTGTCAACTCCCAGAACCAACAGTCCTCTCCAGGTGTGGCATCTTATCCCCCCATGCTGCTAGAGAAGTCTGAGGGGGCTAGTGCTGAGGTCACGGTTCATACGGGTGATTCATTGCAGTCACTCAGACTAAGTATACCTATGCAGGAGACTGAATTGTGTAAGCATAAACTTATATGGAGTGAACCCCTCCCCCTATAAATTACCTCTCTACATTTTAACATTATTTTCCTGTGGGTTGTTCTGCTTGTTTTAGCTCCCTGCTTGTAACTCCTCTGTTTGTGTGATCTTTGTTTTATGTCTAAAGAAAAGGGTTTTGGGGGGGTTGAATCTGATGTTTGAATCCAGCAACTTAATCTAACTCATTGGTGTATGAGTTTTTTGTGGCATGATTTGGTGTCGGTACTTTAAATGCTGTTTGGACTAATGGTTTGCCAACTAATCTGTATCTAATCTGTTTATTGTGTGAGTTTTAACTCAGACGGAACATTGAAATCGGATATCTCACGATATTACGTGTGCAAATGTCAACACTACCGATTTGCTACTTTCAGAAAAATCTTGCAATTTTTGACTAATATTGGAAATAATTATTTCTGAGCTGTTGTCAGGACTGATAACTTTGATGAACTTTGTCAACTAATATGTTTTAGCAAATTCAAAGCCATCGCTTGAAATGGAGAATGAGGAGAAGATCCGCCTAGAAGCTCGCCGACGTCTGGAAGAACAACTTAAACAATATAGGGTGCAGAGACATAAGGAGAGGGTGAGCCAGTTACATTTGAACACCTTAAATTTGCTTTAAGATCCTTTAAAAAAATCCTTCTTGTTGTGGCAAATATTTATTTACCTTGCTGAATTTGTTAATTTCTCTGTTTCCAGTCTCACCGTTCGACCCCCAAGAACAGGCCTTTCAGCACCCTGGACCCCGAGCTCATGATGCATCCCGAGGCTTTGCCGAGGGCGAACACTGTTGCCATGACCACGGAGTATTCCTTTTTGAGGACCAGTGTGCCACGTGGTCCCAAATTGGGTAGTCTGGGAATCCCTGCTACCAAGGAGAAAAAGTCCAGGTCGTCCCGCTCGAACAAGATTCACTCCTTGGCTGATTACAAGTCTCCAGAGGAGGATGGCGGCGTTGGAGGAGGGGGAGGAGGGACCCCTGATAACACAGTGAGCTCCCTCCAAACCTCCATCAGCTCAGTGTCCACTGAAGTCAGTGTGGTGTCAGAGAGCAGCACATGTGAGACGGGACAGCCAGGCATTTCGCTCCAGGGTGGAGACAATGTCTCAGAGCTGGATGGCAGTGAATCAGGAATGAGGGTCGGAAACGACGGCAATGACAGCGACAGCTCGTCCTACAGCAGTGTGTCGACGAGGGGGACTTATGGCAGGCTTGCAGCCGCTGTGGAGAGACAGCAGGGGCCCTACACAGTGGAGGGCAGGGAGATTGCCCCAGAGGCAATGGGCCATTTCCCATCTCTGCAGGAGGTGCTGCAAGCAGCGAGGGAAGAGCAGCACCTGCTGGAGCTGGAGCAGGAGCGAGAAGGGACCGCGGAGCCTCGGAGCCGAAGGGACAGTTTCTCCAGCAGGTACAATATGAGGGAAAAAACCAATCGGTTCTTTTGAGACTGCTCAGATGTTTTACTCTTTTGCAAATAATGTGTGTTTCTGTTTGCAGCGCTTCCTTGGAAAGTTCAGTGATGGGCCACGATGAAATGCTGCAGGTGCTGAAGGAGAAAATGAGGCTGGAGGGTCAACTCGAATCTCTGTCGTCTGAAGCCACTCAGGTAAAAATGGTGCCAGGTGTTTCCTCACACACTGGTCACACACTTTATGGGATTCAGACTCGCGTTTCATAACGTTATTGACAGCCCCCAAATATGAGTCACAAAGTGTTCTGATGTCCAAAAGAGTCTGTCATGACTAATCTTACTATTATGTAATAACAGCATAAATGTGCGATTGTTTAATATTGTAAATATTCTGATAGTTTTGGTTCTTTAACAGATTTGATGTCTGTATTTTGTGGTTTGTCCTATTCATGTATACATACAGTATATTCGGATATACATAATGGGTTAGTTTTTCTAAACTATTAATTCTTCTAAAGTTAAGAGTTACATAGACATCAAAATACAAGTGCTGACCCTGCTGTCATGTCCTCCAGGCTCTCAAGGAGAAGACGGAGCTCCAGGCCCAGCTAGCTGCCGTGAACGCTCAACTGCAGGCCAAGACTGAGGAGGCTCAGTTTAACCAGCAGAAGCAGAGCACTCTCAATGTGGAGGTTGGCACGCTGCGGCAGAACTGCAGCCAGCTGGAGAAAGCCATGATGGAACTTCAGGGGAATCTAGAGAGCAAGAATGCCAGTCTCGTTTCTCTGGGTAATGACTTGAAAGTGGCAGAAGACCAGTACAGCAGGCTGATGGTCAAGGTGGAGGAGATGCAAAACACTGTGGCCTCAAGAGACAGCACAGGTGAGAAAGCATCTACCTGCTGTGTAGCATAATCAGGAGTGTGTTGAACCACATCATGACAACAGGTCTGCTCATCTGCTTTTACAGTCCAAGATTTACGTCAACAGATGGGCGGTCTTCAAAGCCAGCTTCAGCAGGTCCAGCTGGAGCGCAGCACCCTGCAGAGCCGACTGAAGACGTCCCAGGCTGAAATCGACTCCCTTCAGCAGCTCAGACAGTGGTATCAGCAGCAGCTAGCTCTGGCTCAGGAAGCAAGAGTCCGACTACAAAGTGAAATGGCTAGCATGCAGGTCTGGCTCACGTATTTTTCTTTTTTTCTTTTTAATCAAAGTCTGGTTTTTTTGGGGGTTTTTTCCACAAAATGAATTGACTTGATTATTTTTTCCCCCTCTCAGGCTGGACAAATGACTCAGATTGGTGTTGTGGAGCATCTGAAGCTGGAAAATGTGACTCTGTCACATCAACTTACTGAGACTCAGCACCGTTCCATCAAAGACAAAGAGCGCATTGCTGTTCAGCTGCAGAGCATTGAGGTACCTTGTGTGTTAATTTAATCATCTAGTTTGTAAGGTTTATATTATGTACCTGCTTACAAAACACCCAATATTAGTTGTTTTACTGTGGAATTACATGTTTTCTGTTTTGCAGGCTGACATGCTAACTCAGGAAGCTAACTACAAGCAGATTCATGATGCAAAAACCATGGTGGAAGATGATCTGCAGCACAAACTGGAGGAGTTTGAGGAAGAAAGGGAACGACTGCTGAAATTGGCCAACACAGCCAGCACTCTTGAAAGGGAACTAGAGCAGGTAGCCACACTAAACTGAAATAATTTTCATTTTTCATATTTTTTAATTTTAATAATATTGTGACTATATTTTCCCCTAAAAACTGTCTCACTTTTTAGGTGAACTTAGTCCTTTCCCAGAAGGATGGACAGCTACAACTGCTCCAGAAAGAACACCTGGAATTAATGCGCCAGCTGACCACAACTCAGGAGAACCTGCACACCAAGGAGCAGGCCATCAACCAGCTGGAGGCCCGTTACCTGGAGCTGGAGGCTCAGCTGTCTGAGCTGCAGACGGAGAACAATGCCAAGGATGACAACATCCAGTATCTCCAAAACGAGAAGATTGTCCTGGAGGTGGCGCTACAGGCTGCTCGGGTCGACAAGAGCCAGCTTGATGAAAACGCTGAGCGTCTCGGAGAAGATGTGTTGGTGGCATCAGATGTGTTGGATCAACTTAGACAGGAAGTCCATGTCAAAGCCAACCAGGTACGCAACAGGTTGGAATACAGAAAATACCAATGTTCCAGGGTTTCAGCATTATTTTCATACATTTGACCTCGTTCACCTAAAATGGCCTTTGATTTTTCGAAATTCCAGATCAAAACTCTCCAACAAGAAAATAGTTCTCTGAAGAAACAGTGTCAAAAGGTGAAGGAGCAGTTCCAGCAGCAGAAGGTAAGCCATCTTTTCTCCTTCTGCATATATCAGCCCTTTGACAAATACATTTGAACTTTAATTACTACCATCACTAGGTCTGTCGTTGTGTAACGCTTTGTTTCAAGGTGATTTAAAGACATCAGTCAGTGAAATGATAAGTAGACACAACACTGACAGGGTGTCGTAAAGAGGTTTTTGCTACATTATCAGTATTTTCGACTTTTACTTTTACCTTTTTTTCTTTCAACTCCCAGGAAAGATGTAACTTCACACCCCTTTATCGTCTTTCCAGATAATGGTGGAAGCGTACCGTCGAGACGCCAGCTCCAAAGACCAGTTGATCAGTGAGCTCAAGTCCACCAAAAAGCGTCTCCTGTCGGAGGTCAAGGACCTGAAGCAAGACCTTCTGGGGGTTCAGGAGGAGAAACAGAAGGTGGAGCTGGAGCAGACACGGCTACAAAAGGAGGTGTTAAGAGTTCAAGAACAGATGAGCAGCATGGAGGCTCATCTGCAGGCCATTCAGACAGAGAGGGATCAACTAGAAACCCAAATTCAGGTTGATAGACATTAACATTTGATCTGTGTTTCTTGGAAATAACTAGAGTTTTCATTTCAGTAAAAGCTGAACATCTTGCTGTATGTGAACATTTGGTTTTCTCTCTGCCTCATTAGTCCCTGCAGTTTGATCAGAATCAGCTAACGGCAGTGACTGAAGAGAACGAAAATTTGAGGAAACAGGTTGAGCAAATGGAGGGAGAAACCAAAAAGTGAGCCGTGTTGTGTTTACCGACATGATTTTACCATTTTTCGCATCCACATAAGTCATTGCTGTGGTTGAAATGATAAAATCCTGTCACACAGGCTATTCACGGTATCTTAAAATGAAATGGGATTGGTGGCTCCCTTATTTTCATGAATTTTGTTATTGAATAGGGCCATCTCAGAGCAGAAGGTACGCATGAAGAGACTGGGGACTGATTTGACCAGCGCTCAGAAGGACATGAAGGCCAAGCACAAGGCCTACGAGAACGCTGTGAGCATCCTCAGCAGGAGACTCCAAGAGGCTCTGACTGACAAAGAGGCAGCTGAGGCAGAGCTGGCCAAACTCAAGGCCCAGGTGTTGGATGGTGGAAACTCTCAAGCCCTACAGGTATCATTAGTGTCGTCGTGTTTGCCATAGTCCAGTCTGGGTGACATAGCGAGAATGATAAATGAATGCCCTTGTTGGTTAACTGCTTTTCTTCACAAAAACAGATAGGCACCTAAAAAGTACTTTGCGAAAGCTAGCCTTGAGCCTAAACTTGTCCTGAAGATACTTATCAGTTATTTTAAAGTTGGAACTGGATAGCTCCATTTGCCTTTGTCTAAATATGGCGTGTGCTTTGTTGACCAGGAGAAGATAACAGCTCTGCAGGCTGAGCTGCAGGTTGTGACCAATAGCAAAGCAATGCTCGAGAAGGAGCTGCAGGAAGTAATTACACTGACATCAACAGAGCTTGAAGAATACCAGGAGAAGGTGTTGGAGCTTGAGGATGAGGTGGGCAGTCTTGTGCTTTATGTCTGTGATACTGTTGACACTTCTGTAATTACCAATACCTTGATTTTTCCACAGCTTCAAGAGTCCAGATGTTTCAAGAAGCGAATCCGAAAGTTAGAAGATGCTAACAAAAAGTTAGCCCTTGAGCTGGAACATGAAAAAGGGAAGCTAGCTGGGGTCACTCAGTCCCACAATGCTCTTCGGGACCATTCCAATATTTTGGAGTCTGCCTTAGCAAAGAGAGAGGCAGATCTTGTCCAGCTCAATTTACAGGTGAAAAGCTTTTTTTCGTGTGCATGAATTGTCTCGCATTTAAAGTACCGTTGAAAAAATCTTGAGACAACAGATTTAATCTTTGTATTGAACCTCATCTGTGTTCAGGTTCAAGCTGTACTCAAGCGTAAAGAGGAGGAGGACCAACAAATGAAGCAGGTGGTGCAAACTCTACAGCTTGCTTTAGAGAAAGAGAAGACCAAAGTCAAGGATCTGAAAGAACAGGTACGCGGCAGAGTGCAGTCTGTTTCCCTTCATTTGAATTTAAGGTTGAAATTCAAATTGCACAATTTCCATTTGATGCTTTCCAAATGATCCCAGAGCATTCTGATTGGTTGTGTTACTGTGTTGTGTACTTTAGTTGGCTGCAGCGAAGGCTGAGGCAGCGCACAATAGACGGCACTACAGGGCAGCCATGCTGGAGCTGTCGGAGGTTAAAAAGGACCTGCAGGCCAAAGAAGATCTGATCAACGTGCTGCAGAGTGAATCTCAGAAACTACAGTATGTGCATTTACCCGGTGACAGAATTAAACTGGAGAATGCTGCACAACCTGCTGTGCATACGAATCTAGACACTTAGACAGTATCACCGGATCTTTCACTGCAGGTCTCAAGGTGAGCAGCATGCTCATGAGGTGTCCAGGTTCCAAGAAGAGCTTGCTGAGGCCCATTCACAGCTCCACATTCTCCAGAAACAGCTGGATGAGGAAATTGCCAAGCGGCCTCTGACAAACCAAGAGGTCAGCATTGTTGTGGTTGTCCTGGTTTGTCTATCTGATGATCATCTTCATTAAAATCCTGAATTAATAGAAGAAAACACAGACATGACAGTGGAGTCTTCATTATGGCTTTGACTCTGAAGCAGTTCTCTATTGATCAATGTGATGTAAAATTGTGATCTTTATTCAGATTGAGGACCTGAAGTGGGAGCTGGAGCAGAGGCAAAGGGAAATTGATGCTCAGAAGCAGCAACAGGAGATGGTGGAACAGTGCCATGTCAAGGAGCTGGACAACCTGCAGAGAGCCCTTCAGGTTAGTGTTTAACAGCCCAGGTCCGTGTTAGCGGCTCTATAAAGAAAAACTTTAAAATACATCCGCCTTTCCTCGTTTCCATACATAACTGGCGTCATGCTGCTCTCTGTCTCAGAACATTAAAGTGGAGCTGGAGTCAGTGCAGGAAGAGCTAACCAACACTAGGAAGGACAAGTTCATGTTACAGGTCAAAGTGAGCGAGCTGAGGAACAGCATGAAGACAGTCCTGCTGCAGAACCAGCAGCTCAAACTGGACCTCAAACAGAACCGCCTAAGGAAGGTAAGACACTTTATGATTTTTTTTTTTTTTTAAATCCAATAATTGATGTAGTTTATAGATGTTGACGACCAATTCTTTTGTTTTATTGTTTTTGAGCAGCAGCGTATGGAGCTGAAGGGTGAGGGGAACCCTTCCAACCCAGTCACACCAGTTAAGATCCCAGACTGCCCAGTACCAGCCTCCCTGTTGGATGAGTTGCTAAAACCATCAACTTCTGTGAACAAGGAGCCCCTCAACAACCTTCACAACTGTCTACGTCAGCTTAAGTAAGCCCTTCGGTCTACACCATGAGTTTAGGGCACGTATTTAACGACTGTTGTATCTGATGTTGTCTTCTCTCTCAGGGAGGAGATGGACAGCCTCCAGAGGCAGATGGAAGAACACACAGTAACAGTCCATGAGTCAATGAGCTCATGGCAAAACACAGAAGAGGATCCGGCTCCACACGGGCTTCCAGACAACACCTCCACTTCATCAGCGCCACTCAATAACAGGGTTCTGGAAAATAACAATGAAGCAGAACAGCAGCAATTATAACTGAACTTTCTCAGGCTGATGGAGAGAGAGTGGAGTTCTATCCGCAAAGGCACTTTTAGACCCCTAATTACTTTCACTTGACAATTGCTGCCAATATTTGGCATTCAACCATCGGCACAGATGTGCTTTCACAGAGTAATACTTTGTATACACCATAGCTTTATTTACTCTTTATTTGACGGTTGTTTGTATTTGTGCTGCATAATTTTGGCATTATTTATTTAGAGTTTAGAAATTAGAAATTTGTCATACAGCCACTCCAAGAAGATCAAGCATTTTCATTTTACCGATATCAAATTTGATCTGTAGGTCGCGCATTTTAACATTAGTCAGCTGTTTTACCCTCATTAAAGGTGTTGAGTCACCATCTTCCACATAACTGAAATCAGCAGCTTTATTGCTGCCTCGTGATGGCTGACATTTCCCAAAGTTAAAATGTTTTTGACGAAAAACAAAAAATCAACTGTGCACGTACGACACCAAACTGTTCTTTTATTTCCTTGTGCCTGTGTATGAGTGAAGCTGTTCATCTCTCATCTAACTAACAGGTTTAGTTCACGTCTGTAAGGTTCTCATGCAGCGCTTGATGAAACGCGACTCCCTGACATGAAGTTAAGTCATGCACAATTGCGGTCAGTTTTTTTTGCACCACCTCGTGTTATTATACAGTGTTCTTTAACATTTGTTGTGACCATATCAGTCAGGGTTGTTAACTCTAAGAAGAAGAAAAAATCTCAGTTATGTGTTGTCTAGCATGGACTGCAGTAAATTGTATGCAAAAAGCCTTAAGCGACTTTTAATATGCTCTATAGGACTAATTTTGTTGGAATGAGCGTGTTTCTGCTTAGGGTGTGTGCAAGATGTAAGTTGTTATATTGTATATGTGTGGTTTATTGTGATATAAGTGGGTCAGATCATCTGAGATTGTAAACTAGGTAATCAAACATTACTGAGAGTACGATTAAGCAAAAAATGTTCTAACAGCAAGTGCAATGGGTAATCATTTTGTTACATGTGTTACATGCTGTACTGACAAGAAAAGACTCACCATGATGGAGAAATTATTCTTGTTTTATTGTCACATGGGTGAGAACATAAGTTAATTGTTCCCAGAAGATAATATATGAAAATGTTCTTTTTGTATGATTAATACCTTATCACCAAACATGATCTATAATTTCTACACTTCTTTTTAACATCACTGTTGTGGATTTCCAAAGGGATTATTTGAGGGGGCATGATTATTACGGTTGCATTTTTCTGGTAAAGAATTTGATTTTGAAGTGAATTTGGCTACAACATAAGATATATCCACTGAGGGATCTAAGCTAAATATATAACCCCTGCTCTGTCCATTTTATTCTTCTGATGAGATGGTAATTGGTTCATTTTTTTGTTGAAACATTTGTTGGGAGATGTGATTGTATTTATCATAAAATTGCACTATTGACATGGTAACGGAGTTTGTACTTTTTTTTGGACCACAGCAAACATCTTTGAGCCATGTCTATATTTATTTGAGCCAATTCAAATCATTTTTGTTCAGGCACTCTGTCGGACGAAATCGGGTCCTTGCGCTCTACGTTTTAAAACCATCGCGGTGGGAAGACAACTAGCAACAACCGGGACGGAGGAGGAGGTGGGCATGGATTTATTAAAATTCCAACTTGTCTTACATTGCGAGTTTCGGCTTACATAATTGTTTTTGTTACGCGTCCCTAATGGATGAAAACAGCCAATCGCTTTACATATATAACGGAAGCTACTATACTGACCAGTGGCATGAGTGGTTAGCTTTCCCCCATGCTAAGGATTAGCATGTTTGTTAAAGATAGATTCCAAGAGGTGTTGTCACTTGCAGCGGACTGAAATTCTAGTTCTACACCTTAAACAAATAGTTGTTTGTGTCTGTAAGTTAACTGTTATCTTTATTGTCATGCGAATCTTTGTTTTTGTCAGTATTAATGCATGAAGTATATGGCCTAACTCAATTTGGCCTGCACACAATATACATGGATTTGAGAATGAAAAAGGTTGTTTGAACCAGCGTTTACAATTCACCGTTTTTAAAAGTATGGTAGTGTGTTGTTAAGTGGGTAAAACTGACTAAGATGTCTCAGGCTGTCGTCCTATTAGACTGGTCTTGTTTGCTAATTCTGTGTGTAATTTTTTCAAGAGTCATGATGACAAACGATGAGCCACGTTTCTGTAAATAATAAACATTGTTTAAAATATGTAAAATCTCTAGTTTTATTTGTCATTTACTGCGGTTTTTTTTTTTTAACCATTCCTTTGAACTCAGCCGGTTGACACCTTCAAGTGGTTTGAATTTAAGTTTTCCCACTCTCGTGAATGCAGCTTGCACCCTCCCATTAAACCGAGCATGCGCAAAACGGGTTGTAAACAATGAGACCCTTCCAGACCGTGTCCAGCTTTGTCTTTTTTTAACACTTTATCTGTTCAAAACTACCTACGATTTCACATAGGTCTGCGTATGTTACGTAAAAATGTCCTTAGGTAAGTATAGGTACACGTTAATTCGTAGATGTCATCACGTACACTTTGGTTTTTATCGGCATCAACATCACGAACGCGTATCACATTTGTTGTAGCTCGAAAAACAACCACGAATGACATACTTGGGCGTGACAACATGTCAATGAATCGACGAGTGTGGCCATAATTTATCCAGGTTTTCATCCATTTGTAGTTGCTAACATTATAGCGTAGATTGCGTGCCTTGGTCCATGACTTATATTTCCCCTTTTAAAACGATTTCCCGTCACGCTAGCTTTGTCATACTGCTGACTTCGTTAGTTAGCTAGCTAGCAAATGCTAGTCCCAAATAAGCATACTTGCATCGGGCACGTTTTGCACTCGTACATCACCCACGCTGCAGCTACTGCACGTAAGGAATGTGTACAATGTACATGAAAGTAAATAAAATCAAATAAAGGGCCTTTTGATCATGTACCCTATTTGCAACGAAAGCAGCTAGATAGTGTTTGATCTCTAACCCAACTGCACCCTAGATAATACTATAGTTGTGTTATCTATTATTGTATGCATGAAGAAGAGATATTATATGCCTCATTAAGACAGTTTTGAGTGCCGTAATGACTTTTCTATATGGTCTGATGCTTCCCTGCATGTCTGACTTGTGTATATCATAGGGAGCTGAAGCATGGAGGCGGTTCTTACCAGGCTGAGAAGCTTGACTGATGATGAACTGCGGGAGGAATTTGCCCGAGCAGATGTCAAGTGTGGCCCGATCACACCTACCACCCGAGCTACCTTTGAGAGGAAGTTGGCACGAGCTTTGGTGGGGACAGCGAACACTTCTGCTGAACCTGACAGCAGTGCTTCTGTGGGCATCTCAGACAGGGAAAACTCTACCGCTGATCACGCTGCATCCGTGGCTTCTGTGGCTCCCACTTTAGCAGCGGCAAGCAGAAAATTGACAGAGAGCAGTTGTGAAGAGTTGGACTTTGGCTACGGTGTTGGTCTCAACCCTCCAGATGAAGAAGAGGTTTTGGCAAAGAGTTCCAAGAGCTCTGCCGAAGTCAATAACTCTCAGAACAGAACAGAAACCCCTTCAAAGCAGACACAAGTATCTCCAACCTTTTTTGGTGTGTGTCCACCATGGGACGATGTTTTGGCAAGATCTGGTACGTTTCATATGTTAATTCTTTCTCAGTTCTGAAAGTTGATATTTGGAATCGCGTAATGCTAGAGGGGGTGGAAACAAAGCAGTGAAACCCTCTTTAGAAAATGTGACCTACCCGTAATGTTGCAACATAAATACTCTAAATAAATACCTTCCCCAATCAAAGGACATTTATCGTAATTTGAGGCTGAATGTTTACAGCTGTGTCGCTACAGTGGAGTTCGTTGTCAGTGTAAAGTTGACTTACAGAACAATGTTGTGTTTTGCCTGTAGAGCGAGCGCATGTATTCACAGATAGGAAAGATGCCCTCCAGGCTGTGAAGACGATGAAGGGAGCCCGCTTCAAAGCTTTCCCCAATCGTGAGGATGCTGAAAAGTTTGCCAAGGGGATTTGTGACTATTTTCCATCTCCAAGCAAAACTATACCCTGCACCTCTCCAGCCAGAGCAGGCCCACTTGTCAGCAAAGGTGTGCACATATCCCGTCTGAGCCTTCGTAGTTTTGTTTTCCTTTAATCCCAAATGGTCAGTGTTTCTTTGAGTAACGCTTCAGTCTTTTACTTTGCTCTCCTCAACAGAGAACATGGAGGTTGATACCAACCAGGAGCGGGCAAACTGTTTCAAGAGCCCTCGCACCCAGGACCTGACTGCTAAACTGCGGAAGGCTGTGGAGAAGGGTGACAAGGAGGCCTTCAGCGAGCTGGTCTGGATCAATCCACGTTATCTCATTGGCTCAGGCGATAATCCCACTATAGTGCAGGTAAAAACAATTTAAGATGAATTGGACTGTGTTAGCTTAGCTTGCATGATTATTTAACAAAATAAATCCACCCTTTAGATTGTCTCCTGATCAGTATTGTTTACATCTATTAAGGAGGGATGTCGGTATAATGTTATGCACGTGGCGGCCAAAGAGAACCAGGCAGGCATCGCCCAGCTGCTGCTGGACACTTTGGAAAACCCCGATTTTATGCACCTCATGTACCCGAATGACCAGGAAGACATGCTGCAGAAACGTATTCGCTACATTGTAGATCTTTACCTCAACACCCCAGATAAGGCTGTAAATGTTCTTCTTTTTCTTCTTTCTTTAACAGCCAATACAGATTCCATGTGATCACTTTTAACGCGAGTTGATGAGCTGTTTGTGTTTTCAGGGATTTGAAACACCGCTTCACTTTGCCTGTAAGTTTGGATGCCCCGAGGTTGTCAACGTCCTGTGCTCACATCCCGATATTGACAAGAATTGTAAGAACAAGGAGCGCCAGAGACCTTGTGATGTAAGGATGCGTACTTTAGCCTTCATTTTGTTTGTCCTTTGTCCTTGTTGCCTTTGTGCTGCTTATGGTCAGATGTCCTCTCATCTGTCCATCTCTGGACACCTAAAACATGACATGGACTAAAAGGACAATTTGTCTCCGACCGATATTCAGTATTCAAAACAGAGGGGGTATTAGCATATTTCTCATGTACAGAACTTGATTTGTGGACTAAAATTTGCCTGACTGCTCCAAAATTTTCCCACATTTGAAAGAACTAGTCTCTAATATTAATCTAAACAGACATGACTTAGACAGGAAGTAGGGATGAACATACGTGTGCATGTATGTAGGAAGGGTTGCTGCAGGGAGTTACAGCCAGGCCTGCTCAGGTTGTGAGTCTGTGACCTTTGGCCTAGTTTATGACTCAATAATTTGCCAGCATTCAGGCATTGCAAATAAAAGTCTAAACATAGACTGGAGCAGATTCTTCCCCCTCTTAGTCCTGTAACAGATGTATGCTGTCAGCTGTGCCTTTACTCTGTCATGTCAGGTGTTTATTTTGTGCGTTTCCTATTTGCAGGTTATTTGTAACAGAAGAAATAAAACGGAAGAAGTGAAGCAGAAGATAATTGATTATTTGGAAGGTGAGCATTCGCATTTTGTTGCGGTTTCTGCTCCTTTTTCTTCCTCTTTGGCGTTAATTTGACCAACGCGGTTGTCAAACTATCTTGAAAAATGATCTTTCAGACCGCTGCTACATCTCTTTGCTGCGAGCGACTGATAACTCCTCCCAGCCTGTCATCGGTGCTCTGTGGTCACCTGAGACGTTGGAAAGTCTTTCGATGACCCACCGGCACGGTAGGAGCCCCATCGATCCGGTCATGGCCATCTCGGCGTTTGCTGGCCCGCTGAGCCCCTCAAAAGTAGGTTCTGTTCACGATCACCTCCCTCTTTGATGTTAATCACCACGTTTCACTGGAAAAACAACCCTCTTCATCTCAGGCGGATGATTTTCGGCGTTCCTGGAAAACGCCGCCGAGAGAACAGGCACAGCATTTTCACAACATCCTCAAGTCAGATCCGGACCGTGGGGCAGAAAGAGTGGGCAGGTACACCCAAAATATCCTGGTTCATATGGGACAGCTGCATATCTCTCTGCTGGCTCTCTTAGATCTTGTCTGTATGATGAAGGAACGCCAGAATTCAAACCTCAATATTTGAAAATACACAACATGTGATGTAAACGATGTCCGCAGAGACCTGGCTCGTGGGATGGGCGCGCCGTGGGCGGAGTACTGGGACTTTCTGGAATGTTTTGTGGATTTGTCCTCTACCGAGGGCCTACGCAAGTTGGAGGAGTACCTCAGCAAGAGGGATTTCAGCCCCCAGTCTCATGAGGAGACTGGGGAGAATGAGACCAGCAACAGGTTCAGGACCCCGTCTCCAGGTACCCTCACTTAAATCCTTATTGTCGTCAATATAATATCATCGTGTCCTGTTGCGTTGATGATCCTTCTGGGTTGCAGGCAAGCATAAAAAGTTCTGCAACTCCATTTCCGTGGGGGCCTTCCTGGACGAGGGGGACGACATCAGCCTCGAGGAGATGAAGAACCGTCAGAATGCGGCGCTCACCAGCATCACTTCTTCTCCGGCGTGCAAGGACAGTCTGAAGGGTGCCGTGGGGGGCCGTGAGTTCCACATCCTGCCCATCGAGCTGCACCACCGGGGGGCCGACCTGATCGAGACGGCCGCCGAGCGGGACCTCTTGTGCTGCTGCAGCAACAGCCACTTGTCACCGGGCATGGCCTGCAAAATCTGCACCTCCCCCAGAGACAGGACTCATAATGGAGAGAAGATGGGGCCTCGCAGCCCCGCCTCCTCCACTATGCTGTCACCAGTCTCCAACCTCTTGGTGAAATTTGAACGCATGTCACTGGAAGAGAGTCTGGACAGCCCCAACAGCTGCGGGGAAAGAAGGAGCAGCAGTGGGAGCCGACACAGGGAATCCTGGGACTCCTACAGCCCCCCCCCCCTCGGCCACAGATCTCAGTCCTGGGCTCAAACGCTTGTCTCTGGGCCAAAGTCCTCCAGAGGGCAAAGCAGCAGATGGGATGAAGGAGCGGAGCAGCAGCGACAGCTCGGAGTACCAAGAAGCAGAGGAGAACCTAGAGGGGCTGGGCAGGACTAGGGGGGCGGTGTCAACCGTGCGCAGCGTCTGTGCGAGGTCAAAGTCATGGGACCACGGGGGAAGAGACCTTAGCAGCTCAGGGTCATCAGGGAGCTCCTATAAATCTTTAGATCATTCTAATGAGTTATTTTCCAGGACACCGCCACAAAATAGAAGAGGACTCTTCATTCTGGGGTAAGTCGCATTGATTTTCATTAATATCCGCGACGTTTCACACGACGCACAACTATAAGTTGGATTCTGGAGGATATGAACATCACTGAAACCTAAATGTTTGTGTAATCGTTTGCATTAAAGAGAGGTAATCGCAGACTAACTGGATTACAGGCGAATACTGCACCTCCTCGAGCAGTAAAATAGTTCAGCGATTCCAAATGAAAACATAAATGAAACGTCTTTAACTGCAGGAATTCACCAACCAAGCTGGACAGGGAGGTCTTGTTGGCCATTGAGGCTTCGGACGTTGACCCCCAGATGTATCCCAGCATTGAGAAGTGGAAGAGCACGATGAAGACTTACTCTTCATCGGACATGCAGAGGTGAGTCGGCTCTTGCTTCATCCAAACATTGTTAGCGCTCTGCTTCTTCCTGAAACTGCTGCTTTGTCTCATGCTTAGATGCTAGATATGCACATACCTGTTTGCTGGTAGACTAATGATGCTATTTGAGAGAGAAATGATGATTTAGGACTCTTAATTAGACACTAAGGTACCCAAATATGACAACAATTTCAGCAGAATGGCAGTTTTATTCCAGACATAATCACTCTTGTCCATGTGCGTTCCCCAGCTGGCCGAGCCCCGCGGTGGTTAAAACCCGACTCAGGATGCAGGCGCCTGGCTCCCCTGCCAGCAGCCTGATGTCCCCCACCAGTCGCTTCAGTCCCGCCCGGCAGGCTCCCTCGCCAGACTTCAGCCCCAGCCGCTACAGCCCTGCCAGTGCTAGCTACATTCAGCGCATCCGCCTCAAGCACTTGAATGATCCACTCATCTGAGTGGCACCCCCCCCCCCCCCGCCCCCACGTACGGCCATGACCTGATCCCACCCTTCCCACTACAAACTCAGAAACCACACACCTACCAGAAATATGCACAACCATCTGGAAGATTTGTATTAATTATGTAAGGTACTTCTCTTGACTCCCATTATGTTGGTTTGTGAAGTCCACGCGAGGAATTAAAAAAAACAAAAAAAAACAAGAAGAAACTGTGGTATCGTGTGTAGTGTACGGGTGTGGATCATGTTGTGTTATTTATAACAAGTGTGAAGCACCTGCTCATCTTTTTTTAATATTGTGGATCCCCAAAGTTAACCCATCGGTAAGTGTGGAACGAAATCCTCGGCTGGATTCTGTCACTCAAGACGTTCTTGTATAAAAAGAAAAACAAAAAATTCAAATATGGATATTTTAAAAGTTATTTTTTTGTATGTTGGTCAGTAGCACAAAATTTCAATGTTTTTATTAATGGTGTTAAGACTCGACTGCCATTTTCCTGTTTTCCTCAGTTCAGGAATTGCCTTAATTTTCTGAAGTGACAGTCCAGTTCTTTTCTCTAGCTCACGACGTCACGCTGTCCGCAAACGGCGCCCTCACAGGCTGCGTCGGTCACGGATCATTACGGCAAACGTGGCAAAAACTGATGAGACTGGGGTCGTCCTTGTTTTTGTTCAATAAATGCATTTCTCGTCTTCTCTCAGTGGTTCCTGGACATCTTCACGCTATTCCTTCCTGCCAGTACTGGCGGCCTTAGCCCACGAAAGCACCCCCCCCCCCCCAGCAGTGACTTCACATGTACCATAAATGAGGAAGAACACCAGTTTTAAGAGTTATTTCAGAATTTCCCCACTCTGACCACTGTTTAAACAGCTGCACTAAACAAGTTCACCACTAGAGGCAGAAAAAGCTCGATAACTAACTAAAATTAACCACCTAAATTGTCTCCTTTAACTAAAGCCTGTTTATGTGCCGAGGCTGTGCTCGGCACCAGTTTTTCTTCTGATTCAGTGTTAAATTTAGCAGTTAGCTGATTCAGATTGCCTTCCAGAAATCTCACAGGTTCTTGCACTTTTCCAAAAACCACAACTTTAGGTTCATCTTGGCAGCAAACCTCAGTTATTTTCCACTTACCACTTAGTTTACGAATGTATTTGTTTTTAGCGAAACCTTTATCCGAGAGCACAATCTGCTTCAGAGACGATTGTACACGTCACCCCGGTGCTCTCAGGTGACAACAGATCTGATTATGAATGTTTATGAATGTGGAACTTTGCAAAAATGCTTCTTGTGCTTTCAGCATTCTGTGCTTTATTAAGGAAAAAACCCAACTTTTACAGTGGATTCTCTTTCTGTACGTTGAGACCTGATTTCAACTAATAAATAAGACGTGACACCCACTGTACTGCCAGTGCTTTGACATTTATTTGAAGAAAATGCAACAAACTACGACAGTAACGTCCAACCCAGTATTTCTCACAAGAGTGATTAAATGTAAAGCTTAAAGAAAACAAAAAAAAGATTTTTTTTTCTTTTTTTACAAAGTAATTTGTGTAAAAAATCGTGTTACATTCAGGGGTCCGTGTGCATTTCTGAAATCCTGATGGCACAAAAGTAATAAAAACCAGACCGTTGTTAAATGGCGGCGCTTCACTGATGAAATAACAAATTTAAAGACACTTGAGGAGAAAAAACCAGTGTCAGCCTGTGACCGTCTGCGCTGGGCCGTCAGGTCCGCGTCAGCTTTTCCGGGGGCATAAATCCTGCGTCTCCCAGGGCCCTGAGGGCCACCCTGCCGCTGGGCCGGATGGTGAGCCACGTGATGCTGCCGTTGTTCAGGCCCATCCGCAGCCATCCCTCAGGAGGAAACTGCAGAGCCCTGCCAGAAGATCAAACAGCGTCTTTACACGGATTCCGTTCAGGTCAAAGTGTCCTGCTAATGAAACGCGGATTGTGGCGGTAACATTGTGATGAGCCAAGCGAGAAGCCGTGGACTCGAGCCCCCCCCCCCCGCAACACAAACCTGCAGACAAAATAGCGGATGACATTGGCATGACACACGATGATCTCGTAGCTGTCCTCCTTCTGCTTGGGGTCGGCCCGGTGGATGTAGTGGCGGAAGGCAGCCTCAATGCGAGCCCCGTCCTCGTGATACTGCTGGAGTACGGCACAGAGGTTGAAACCCGCCCTGACCCGTGTGATCGGGTCAATACAGAGCAAACGCGTGGTGCGAGGGACGAGGGAGGGGTTTTCCTTCCCAAATGAGTTCCCACCGAGTTGGGCTCACTTTGGAAATGCTTCCCAAGTCATCCCTGTGGCAGCGCAATGATGCGTTGGCTCGTCATAGCTGCTACAAGCATCGACATGCACTCGGAACATCTGGACGCGAGCGGCGGACAGCGACATGTGACAGCAGAGGTTTCTCTCACCACAGCGTCGGGCTTCCAGTGAGTGACAGCTGGAACCGGCTCAATGGGCGCACCTTCTCTCAGTAGATCGCAGCTCGAAAGCTCCACTCCTGTTCACACCAGACAAAAAAAAGGGATTATTTTCCCCTCCACTGTTGGATTGACTAGTTTGTGCTTTGAAGTGTGTATCCGACATTGTGTGTGGCATGCTGTTATCATGGCGTAATTAGGATCCATCACCTGGAAGGTATTTGCTGATGATCTGCGCCGTCTCTGTAGCCCTGGTCATGCTGGAGTGGATCAGAACATCATACTTCAGTCCCAGCGATGCCAGCCGGTGACCCGTCAGCTCGGCCTGCTCACGACCTGAAAGTGGAGACAGAGGTCATCCTAACCCGGCAGCAACGGCGCACTCAGATCCTAGTGGAGCACACTGGATCAGTGTTCTGCAGACTGATAGAGAGGGAGAAGCAACCTAATGGAGTGAGGATGCGCTCCTTATCGTTGTTCCCGCTCAGGTTGTACTGGGAGTGCCTGATGAGGAGAATGTTGCGTGTAGCTTTGGGTTTGCAGCCGTCCTGCTCGGAGCTCGGGTCTTCAGTCACGGAGTCCTTCTTCTTTCCATTGATCAGTGCTGACGGGTCTCTCCTGGACACAATTACAGGTGATGTCAAGGATGAGGTGAGGTCTGTCTCTACTGTTAAGTGGAGGGCGGGGGTTTAAATAAACGTCCTTAGAATCAGTACAGTTATACCGGATAGTCAGACAACCTCCCCTAAAAGAGTACTTTTAATTGATTCATTGGTTGCATTACAAGGAAGCGAATACAACACTGATCCCGTCGTGTAAAAATAAAAGACGCACTTGTCCCAGTTGAAGTCCCAGGAGTGTCCTGAAGGCGCTGGTGTGTGGTGAGCCGGCTGGGCAGCCTGGACGGTGAATCTCGACCGCCGACAGGCCGCCAACCCGCGCTGCTCGCCGAAGTAACCCCGGGAGTCGGCGGCGGTAGCTGCTAACACAAGGGCGACGGACCCCCCGGCGACCCCGCAAATAAGTTTAAAAGATTTCCTGTAGGACATTTTCCTGTGCGGCCGCCAAAGGAGGAAGCGAGCGGTCCCGCTAGCTAATTAGCCGAGCTTCACTCGATCGATTGCGCACCGTTTTCTGTGGCCACAGCGGTGTTTGATTATGCCAAACACCGTTGGTCTGTTGATTCCAACTTCACCACATTCAACACGTAACCTTTGAAATGAGATAAAGATCTACCGGGCAATGATGTGCGTCTTTGCAGGACACTAAATATAGAGCCTAGTGTGGCTAATCCAGTATGACAATTACGGTGGCCCGTGGGGGACGAAAAGGTTGGCCATAAAAATAATTCACGCACGTTCCAAAAGAGACCGCTGGGGGGCGCTCGACACAAACGAATCTGCAGAACTCCAGCGGATGAAAATGTCTCCAATCATCAGTTCAGCGCAGACATTTATACTCGTCGACCACGCTGAAGGAATAAACAGTTAATTCCGCTTATTATTTCAGTTTATTTAGTTTAATAATGGCTTCCCATGGTCACTAGTTTCCCCTTTCTGCGTGTGAGGGCGACAATAATGATTGTATACTATATTAACACGTTCGTGTCGGTGGGAAAACAGTATAACTGAACCACAATGCCAAAATTCTAACTAACTGGAAAAAAAGCCATTTGTTGCCTGATCAAAGCAATATATAGTATTTTAAAGGAAGTTTTTGGTGCTGCAGTAGCTCCCAATAACGACTATTTGTGCGTTTAAACGTCAGAGAGGCTTTTATGTCAGTGTTTTATAGATGCATTTGGCGATGTTGGGCGGAGATTTGCGAGATTCTTCTTCCAATACGTTTGCGCAGCGTGACTAACAGGTTTACGGGAGAACCAGAGCAGCTTTTCTGGCGAACACACTTGCGCGGTTTGTTCCGAAGCTCCACCTTTTCAAGCGGTTCAGTGACCTCACAGTGGGCTGGATTGGAAGGGTGGGATTTCCAGGCTCTCTCCGCGTATTCCTGCTGCTTCTACCCGTGGACCTATGCGCCTCAATCGACAGCCGAAGGCGGACCGGTTGCACCTTTTGGTTGCCGACAGAAGGGCGCAGAAACGCACGCTGGATGTCCTTTTTTACGCGCGACTCCAATCGGAATAAATAATTGAGGAATGTGGAAATTACAGAATGCCCAACAGCGCTGGAAAGAGATTTAAACCCACCAAATACATCCCGGTGTCCACTGCAGCCACACTCCTGGTGGGATCGACCACTTTATTTTTCGTTTTCACGTAAGTGTGCGTTTTTTCTTTCACCCCCTCTCCGATTCTCTGCACGTCTTCGCCTCTGTGGATCACACAGGCTGCACCGGCAGGAGCAACTTTGAGCCGGTGGATTCAGCCACTGAGGTGTGATTGGTGCTGCGGGAAGGAATTAGCTTCGAAGGGGAATTTAGCCAGAAATCCTGCTGCTCGGATAGTAGGTGAACAGAGAGAAAACTTCCACGGTGACACGCGAGAGTTCAGAGAGGCGATCATTCTGCGGGAGACCGCATCTCAGGCCGCAGATACTCACTTTTCATTGAAAAGAAATGCCGCAGGCTCTGGTGGTTCCAGTTAAAATGGTTGCGTTGCCTCTGCAAACACTCCAGGCAACACGTCCTGCAGCCATCCGGGTTCCATCAAAGACGATCCAGGTTCTTCCACTGGGGCCAAACTGGACAACAGGTCGCCACACTGGGAAGCTGAGATTAGAATTTAGCTGAAGTGGTGGAGGATGAAACATGCTGTCAGGCAGCATCATCACGGAGGAGCAGTTTAGGTCCCAGATGGCTTCATCAGAGGGGTTGATGGTTGTGGATCATGAGGTATCGCAGACATCAATTAGCTGCTTTTTCCTGCTATAGTTTGCTTGTTTGGAGGCTCGGTATCCCACGCAAACCCAGAAGGATCCGTGATGCTTCAGCATGTGTTGGTTTGCCCTTGTGTGGCGGATAAATGGCGGAAACATATGCTGCTTGTTTGTTTGTTGTGTCTCTGAGTTGCAGTGCGTGAAACCCCCCCATTTGCCTGCCGCCGCGTCAAAAACAAAAGTCAAGATTTGAAGTCAATGCCTGAATTCTAAGCAGAAACAGCGCAGGAGTGTCAGTGATTAATCAGACAAATTACAACAGGGGTGAAGAAGCTTCCAGGTTTGATTTCACAATAGAAAGAAAAATCCAGTTTCTATTCCAGGAATTTTGGTTTTGTTGTGTGTTCAAAGCAGGGGTCCGAGCATAGAACCTTGTGAGACTCCATGACTAATGTCAGCACACGGGGATCATTATTTACTCCTAAAAAACACAAGATCCTTCTGATTAAAAGGGGTCATAATCAGCACCAAGCACTCTCCTCCATGTATTTTATTTTATTTTATTCAGATAGCATTTCACTTCATCGGGTTCCTGCCCTTCGGAGATGGTTCCTGGGTGAGGGATTAAGACTTCACTCCGTTGCTTCTTCCTCTTCCCAGTAAAAGGTCCTGAGGATTGCGTCGGGCATAATGGAACCCCTCCGGGAGGAGCGCCGATCTAGGTCATTCTTCTCCTTTTTGAGCAAATCATGTGCTCCGCTATGCTGAACGCCGCCGAGCCCTCGTCTGGTGCGGAGCGGCACGGATTGACACGAGGCCGCACTAAACTTCTACGCTGCTGTTGAAGGTGCGATGGCCTCAGGCAATCCAGGCATGCAGATCTGCTCCAGCACGGACCGTTGGCCCGCTGGTGTTTGAGGATGAAGCCAGTATCTTCCTCACACACACACACACACACACACACACATGCAGGAGCTTTACTGATGCCCGACACTTTGCGATTCCCACAAAGATTGAATTAGAGCACATTAGCAGATCATTATTTATATCTCAACACCAGCAACTGCAAAAAAACCCACGCGCATCAGCCGCGGCGGCTACATTCGTCTCAGTTTACGCTAAGATTTTCTCACCCCGGTCCTGCGTGGCTCCGCTGAGCAAAAACTGCCAACTGGGTGAGGAGCTTGTGTAGGAACCAGCCCTCATTGGTGCGCGCACAAAGGCCTTCATAGATGTTCTGGACAGAACCAGTTTACAGAGAGGTGACTTAGCAGGGAGGTGGTTTGGAAACTGGAATATTGCTGCTGCAGAGGAGAACGAGTGTGACGGGAATCTAATCTTCAGCTCCCACATCTGTTTCCTCCCTTTCGGCGTGCATCCATTGACTCGCGCTTCATTCACATCTTAGCATATAGATTTGTTTTGCTTTTGGTTCTATGCTTGGAGGGTGTTGTCCAAATGCTTTTAATGGTGTTTCCGACGGTGGCTGAGATTCCCGAACAGTGAAAATACAGAGTGAGTTTGGACTGGCAGCGGGTCACGGTGCATCGGGGACCAACACTAACACTAAGCCTGCCCAACACCCTCTGAAAAAGCTAAATCTTGCTAACACTTATATTGGCTGCTGACAAGTACATTTGGATTTAAGCCAAACTTGTCCCGGCATCTTTCGCCGACCCTCCAGATGTGTCGCATCATTCGCAGCATTTCTCCATTCAGACTTCTGCTCCTGAACCAAAGCAAAAGTAAATGTTGCTTCTGATCCCGAACAGAAATCTGAGTTCATAGAAGTTCTGAGGGAACCAGAACTGGGTCTGTTTGCTCGGCTATTTATGATTGAATGTTTGCTGATGGACTCTAATCTGTGTCTGCTGTGATTATTGATGCTGATCCGCGGTTGTCTTTTTGTCAAGGGGTTTGGTAAATAAGCTCGGAGCCATTAATGCTTCGCCGCTTGGCATTAGCATCCATTAGTGCCGGTGCACCTTCCTCCTCCGGAGTGGCATCGGTGGCTTTGTGGTGCCCCGCATTTGCCTGTAGTTAAATGAGTTGTTGGTTTTTAGTCGGCTCATCTTGGCAGCCTGTTTTAAATATGGCTCCTGTGACCTGAAGATTTGCTTTTAGTTTGTTTATGGAAATGTGTGACTGATGATTCTGGGGGGAGATGTTGCAAGGTCGGCTAATTTCTCCAGAGAAAAGCATTTCATTTGCTTCAGCAGCCAACTTTTCCACCCTAACCTCCTAATATCCTCACGCACTTCATCAAAATCTTGCCTGATAAAGTTAAGCTCTTAAGTCCTGGTGCACATGTTCTCGCCGTTGCTTAACTGAGCAGCAGAGAAACGAACACATCACCAGAATGGCGGCAAACCCAGAAAAACGCGCTGCTCTTCCCTTTTGTTTCAACCGTCGGCCGTGAGCGATCTGTCGGGTTAGAGAACCATGTCATTTCCTCTGTGGGTCCTTGTCCTTTAGCAGATGGAGGACCTGCTGATTGACGACTGCGGCGCTGCTGTGGTGGAAGATGAGAGGGAGTAATGAGCGAAATGATTGTATTTTCCGTCCAATCCGCCGTTTCCACAGCTTTATGGCGTTCGCGGATGAATCCAGGTGTGTCCACCTGCCGTGTGTCCTTGTGGGTCTTACAGATAGATTTCCCTGTTTTCCCTGTCAGCCTAGAAGTTAAACTGCAATGTGATTTGCTAAACATAGACGAGCCGCTCGCAGCCACCATTAGCCAACTGCGAGGGGAGCAATTAAAAAAAGATCCAGGTTCCATTTTTCTAGGACATCGCAGCTAAGCCGGACTGATTGATGCAGCGTGTATTTAGTCCCAAATAGCACCTCTGTTGTGTCCCGTCTCACTTCCTGATGAAATCAACACAAAAGTCTGTTTGACGTGCTGCTCGTCTGATGCCAGCAGAGATACTTTCTATTTATACCCATCAGAGTCGTGATTCTCTAGAAGAACATTAGTTTTTTTTTATGCTAATGCAGCAGTAAAGGCACCTTCAGCATGAAAGGTGTTGAGATTGGCGTCAAACGCAGATGAATGAGGGTTTGGAAAATCAGCCTGTGGCGACTCCACGCGAAGTTCCGCAGCGCCATGAGGTTAACCGGGTCGTGGTTGATCTAAATAAACACCCAACAGCATGTTGGTCTTTAGGAATCTGTGTCAGACCCTCCTTTTTTGCTTGCACCGAACCAGTTGGCAAACACAAGCTGGTTGTCTCCAGCTTGGATCCAGTCTGTCCAGACTCATCCTGAGCAAAGATCTCCTGACAGACTCTTCGGTCTACTCTGGATAACGGGAGAGGACCAGAGAAGGAAAAGATCAGGTCTTCTAATCCCATTCCACCCACAGCTGTCGTTCCCCCTGCTTCACCAGGAGGTTCAGATAATGCGGACAGATCCTCTTCCCTGGCTCTCATTTCAGACCAACTGCTAACTGAGAAAGAACCTTTTTCCACGTTATGCCCCACATGCTCCATCACCCTGGTGGCAGTGGATGCGTCCGCTCACTGTCAAGCTTTGATAAATACAAATAATTCAGTTAGGCTGATATTTACTCCACAGATTAAACTCTTCCATGCTGGTATTTACTCAGGTAGAGCTTATCGGTGCTTTGACTTTGTGCGTGCGAGGAAAAAGCTGTGATTTTTCTTTTTTTTCTCCAACTCTGATGGAGTTAATTTAGTCTCCAGCTGCTGCTCACAATTCTGCTCCTTTTGTGTCTATTTTAAGTCATTTTGTTTTGTGCGAGTCCACGGCGCTCTCACGCTCAGCCGCAAAAGTAAACTGGGCCTCGTGACGCCATGGTGGAGCTAAATGGAACCGTGTGGACGGTGCACAGCCGTGTGTGGGCGAGGAGTGGTGGAGAGCGGCGCGAGGTGCTCCAGCCTGGAGAGCCTCCAT
Organism: Takifugu rubripes; assembly: GCF_901000725.2. Taxonomy (NCBI): domain Eukaryota; kingdom Metazoa; phylum Chordata; class Actinopteri; order Tetraodontiformes; family Tetraodontidae; genus Takifugu; species Takifugu rubripes. The sequence goes on from NC_042305.1 coordinate 8,558,321, forward strand.
TTTGGGGAACATGTGGGACTAATTTAGAGCTCCAGTCTCTCCCTCCAAGGGCGCCTCCACCCAGTTTCCTCTTATGTTGCTTTGCCAGAGAGAAGACGTGACTGGTAATAAGCAGCTCCGGGTCTTTGCGCCCTCGGCCGGGGCGGATTTCTGGGCGTTCTGTCTGTCTGCGTGTAGCTGAGGACGGCAGTGTTTACAGGAGCATGGCGGCGTCCCTCTCTGGGACCCAGAGGAAGATGGACAGATAGGTGGTGCAATTAGAGGGGTCTTCTGCATGTTTTGCACTTTTGATTCGGTACTTAGAGGTTTCAGAAGAGAAAGAACCGGTCCAGGTCCAGTCAGAGTAAAATGCTACAAATCAGGACGTCTAAAAATACAGATTCTCGTCTCTGCAGCCATGAATCCGGGGGGCCCAGCTGGAAGCCCCCGACCTTCTGCTGACACGTCTGTCACAGGCTATTATTTCACACCTCTCAGGAACATTTATGAATAGACGCCACATTGGTATTATTAGTTATTGGAACCTGACCTGCCTCGTGGCCTAGTTTGTTGCTAAACCTCTTAAACTGTGACTGGTTCTGAGTTTTGCCCATCAGGTCCCGGCTTTTTTCGAGCTTTCACATTGTCGAACGGCTCGCCTATGAAAACACACCAATTTGTCCTTCTGGTTTCTTGTTCCGCACGTACAAAGATTCACCACTGCCTGTTGAAAACGACATTATTGTGGAAGAAAGAATAAACTCCTGGATATTTTTCTGAGTGGAAATGGTCACTTGGGAGGCAGATCTGGGCTGGTGGTGCAGACAAATGTGGAATGTTTGAATTTTATCAATGTAAAACTGATGAAGACGCGTTCTGGTGTCTTTATCGCTGGAAAAACAAGGACAGGAAGTTTGGCTTTGCTCAGTCAGAGGAGAGTTTTCCACAGAATTCACGTAGAAATGGTGTTAACGCCTACATTTCCAACATTTAAGGTGACCTGGGTCATTCAGGGACCTTAATTCAGTGATGTTATTTGCCGTGTGCAGTGGAATTGAGCAGCTCTCCTCTCTGGCGCCATCCTGCCTTATCTCTGCCAGCGTGAGGATGTTTTCTGTTTGTTTCGTTCCTTGTCTGGGGGGAATTTATTGGAGGCTGACTGGAACTTAGAGGTTGACCGTTGGGTGAAAACAAAGATTAATGCGGCGTCGGACATGACGCAGGGCCTCTGAGAACACAAGTGCAGGATGAGAGATGAGCCAAGACCTCCTTAAATGTACCGCAGCGATGCTGCCGCTCCACGGTGCCGCTCCACGGTGCCGCTCCGCACCAAATTAGGAGTCTTAATCCACCTGGCACGTGGCTGCATTGTAAGCCAGCGGCTTGGCTACGCTCATTTAGCTTAGAGGCCTAAAGTCTTTTGATCGGATCTGATGTGAACTGCACAGTTCCTGTCCAGTGCTCAGCACCCCACCAGTACCAGTCTGCCCCCCCCCCCCCCGGCGTTGGCAGCCGTGTGAATAATTGCTAACGTCTTGTGTAAAGTAGAGAGGGGTCGATAGCCAGCCGCCTGAATCCAGCTGATTCCTCAAATTGTTTGAAATGTTGTTGCCTGTGGACATCAGTTTCAGGCCGTTTCTGTCACACGCGGACGCACGATCGGATCGCCGCTCTCCTCTTTGCATCGTCCTCCTCCACGCAGCGGCCCCGAGCACCAGGCTCTGAATATCAATGGGCTTGTTCTGGTGATTGATCAGACGGGACCAGACCCGGGGACTCCCCGCTGTCCTCGCTTCTGTTCTGATTGGTCAGAACGAGGACTGCAGACGCCTGCAGATCCACTCTGACGTCAGCGAGGGCGGTTCGGCTCCGCTGGCGTGCACCTGGGTGGGTCTGGCCAAATAGACCTTTAGCGTATGCTGATGAAATCAGAGGTCATCTGCGTCCACTTCTGCACCTGGACACACTCTTCTGAACAGAAGATACAGTTCTAGACACAATTGAACGTCACAAAGTTCCATTTCTACACATTTTAAACTAAAATTCACTGTTTTTTCCCCCCTCTTTAATCCTGAGTAATAAACGGGATTGACTGCATCAGTAATGGTGGAGGCCCGAACCAGTCCGTGATGTTTGCACTGTTAGTTTAGGAATGAGTCCAGAAACTGGACAGATGAGCTGCCCAGGATCCATGACTCTTCTCATCGAAATTCCCTCATTGGATAATCTCCAGAAAGATAGTGGAGGTGGAACAGGGGTTCTGGGGGAAACTGCTGAGCCGTCATAAACTCCACCTGGTTCTGAAACCGCGGGCAGTGTAAACAATGGGCGGGTGGAGTGCGATTGTAGTAACGGTACAGCTGTCACAACCTCTGAGCTAAGTAAAGACTGGGGAGTCTGCAGGCGGCGCAGCTCAAATGTCAGGTTTGGGCCCGAACCTGGGAAAGTTGTCGGCTCAGCTCGGAGGAGATGGCGGTGTTGTGTCTGGAGCGGACGACAACAGGGTCTCCGTCCCGGGGAGGCGGGCGAGGGGCGAAGGTGACAACAGCTGCCCGAAGGGCATGCTTTCATGTCGCGGGGAGTTGCTGGTGGCAGCTGGAACGGGAGGGCGAGCAAAAAAAAGGAACCTAAGGAAAACATGCCTCCCTGCACCAGTGTCCTGCTGCAACTGGACATTCCCACAAACTAGTATTTTTAGACCATTGCTAATGCACGTTCAGAAGCCCGTTGCTGTGTTAATGCATCTGACACGGGTGTCTCCGCTCTGTGAGATCTCAGTAACGCCTCAATTGTCACGGTACCAAGCAGAAGGAGCCTTTTTTGCAAGATGGAAAATTGTTTTTTTTTTTTTTAAACTAATGTCCTTTTATAAATCTGTCCAACTTAAACAAACTCCTTTATTGCGATGTGTGATATTATGGTAGTAATTTGGATTTAGCTTAACCGTGACAATGTCTCTTGCCAGGAAATTTCAAGCATTCAGCTTGCTCACACAATTAGCTCCTTGGCAGGCTGGAAAAGCTCCTGAAACATACGTGTGACGCTGCGTTTGAGGACAGAAATAGCATCATCTACTCATATTTGCACCAGTCCTTGGCAAAACCTCTCCATTGGAGCAAATTCAGCTGGACGACCTCCCAGACACTGTTAGCGTAGCATTAAAAAGCTAATCTAAGCTCAGATAAACAGTACACCAGTAGCACGAAGAGAGCTATCAGTTTTCTAAACCAGATATTATGTCATGTCAAGTGTGAAGTTATGTGATATATCACAGTTTTAAAAAAAGATGATTACGAGCAAGTGCTGATGGCCATAATTAGCCTGGTATGGCTTGTATATTGTCAGCCATTACAAACTTGTGTGTGTTTTAGTCGCGTAATTGCTTCTTCCTGCCTCACGGTATCAATCTCCAGCGTGACTTCTCCTGCAGACGAGCATTCTGACTGTGACAGACATGCGATGCCATGATTTCAGAGCTGTGCACAGTTCAACACACCAAAAAGAAATAATGAGAGTCCTGGAACTAATGTTCAGCTAATGTGCTAGCACTAAATAGCTGAGTCACTTAGCAGACAGTGCAGATTCCTGAAATGTTCCTGAGACCCGGAGGAAGGGCTTCACCCATGTGTGACGGGCACCAATGAGGCTCCTGCCGCAGCCTCGTCACTCAGCTGAACTTTCTGCTCGTGTTTGGGTGCTCATCATCTGTCACACGCCGCCGAAGAGGGCGATGCGTTCCCAGCTGCTTTGCCTCCGAAGCACGAGTCTCTCTCCGAGTATATTCTCTCTGCTCCTCTTTAAAAGCAGGAGCGGTGCAGTTGTCCTTATCTGCACCGCCTGGAAACTTTCTGTGCATGATAAGTGCCGCTCAGTCGTTAGCGGTGTGCGTTGCTGCTTTACATTCAGCGTGCGTGTCGGAGCACAGGCGGCCAGCGACAAGGACTGCCATTCAGGCACTTCACTGGGCTCATTTAGGATCTGCTCTCCACGTTGCCGGGCTAAGTGGTGACTTAGCGAGGCCTATATTTATCCCACCCCCACCCCCTCCGAATTTGGACCACAGGGCTCTCATTGACATGGACAACAGGGTTAAAAGGCAGTTTTCAGTCAGCCGCTGCAGGTCATAGTGATTAGCTGTTTCTCCCCCCCCCTTTTTCCCAGCACGGATAACTTGTTTTTTTAATTTTTGAAATTACAGCCTGGCAGTTCTGTGATGTGGGCTTCATAGCAACTGTTGCTACAGGGAGGGTTCTGCAGTAGTGTCGAGGGATCACCCAGCACTTATCTTTACATGGTGTCCAATTTTATCACCTCTCCACGTGTACAAACACAAGTGCCCGACACGACCAGGAAGGGCTTTAATCAGCCAAGTCCGACACCTCCGGAACACTTCAGATGCAGTGACGTGCACGGGTCTGTGCATGAGTCTGTGCATGAGTCCGTGCACCGGCTGATCCTCAGATGGTTTAATGTTCTGTCTCTAAATGGAATGAATGGAACAGATGGAGTTGGGATTTAAGGGGGGAAGTGAGTCTGCTGATCCCACCTGTGCTCCTGGTGCTCCTTGTGCTCCTCATGCTCCTCTGCTGAATGATATTGAATATTGAGAATATTGGCATAAATATATTTTTAGATTTTAGCTGCACCGACATAGTTTTAGTATACTAGTGGCTTCTTAAAATCTATTTAATCTCAGCTCTGGCTTCAACTGTGCTGAGTCCTGTCGGACTCCCAGGAGGTTCTGGATGCTGAAGTAATCCACCTGATTAATGCTGATGTCTCCATGAGCCTGAGACAGAACTCAGTCCTCTGTCTTTTGCTGGGCTCGGCTGTGTTTCAGAGGAAACCAGGAGCTCCTGGATGCCGGGGGCCCGGTCGCTGCCAGGGTTTAATGAAGCCCGCATTATGCCACAGCTGGCAGAGGCCTGCGTCCAGCACCGGTTCCTGGCTCAGGAAGGGCCCCAGACTCTGCTGGAGGCCAGTCCTCGTCTGCAGACTGGGGCATATATTCACCGTTAGCCTTTTGCTCCTGTAGCTGCATGATTTTTGAATTTGAATATCTCTTTGGAAGCTTTCTCAGAGCTCATGTCTTAGTTTGCTTAAACATTAAATTATATACGATATTATATCTTTCCATTCGCACTCCTCTGTTGACCCCAGGAGGGGGGAGTTTGAGGTAACACATGTGGAGAGTCAGCATCAAGATGTGCAGCGTGCTGTTCATTTCGTGTTCGACTCCAAAAACAGGCGTCCAAGCAGAAAAGTGGACAGAAGGAAAAAAAGAAAGAAAATACAGGCGTTTGCAGAACAGGCTGCAGGCACAATGCGGGACACGCTGAGGGCAAGGTGCTTTTAGTCCGGCTGCTTATTTCCTGGCTGTGCGTATTTAGACGGTGACCTGTTGCAGCTATGTAAAGGTGTGATGTCGCTCTTGCTGGATGTATCCCTGCAGGATGGGAGGCAATCACCACGCAGTGATCCTGCTCCCATTACTGGCTGCTGTATCAGCATGTTCTGCTGCTTATGTTCTGCTGTTTATCTAATATCTGCTGGTTAATGGACAATTTTATGTGCTGATCATTTCTGGGGCCGCTCAAACACGTAGGCGCGGCGGCGCTGTAACATAGCAGCTTTATCTGCAGCGCCGGGATTGGGGGCGTGCATGCATATTTAGAGAGGCCGACTTCAGGAATAATGGAAGGACTATCTTTGGCAGCATGTAAGATAAACCCGCCTAAAGTTAGCGTAGGGCGCCTCAACTGGAGCGACTCCAGTCCAGTTTTGCCTTGTTGCTGTGCAGTCAGGTTGTTTCAGGAAGGTGCAGCTCACCAGCCTGCGAAGGTGAAGCAGGTGAAAGGTCAACCTAAAGCGTGTTTGTCGTCACCCACATGGCTGGCGGTGGCGTCGTTACGTTACATCATTGTATCATACAGTTTCCCTGCCGAAGTTTTCCACTGGTGGCCCTGGTGACCCTGGTGACCCTGGAGGCCCTGGTGGCCCTGGTGACCCTGGAGGCCCTGGTGGCCCTGGTTGCTCTGGAGGCCCTGGTGGCCCTGGAGGCCCACAAGCAGAAGCTGTGCCTCAAAAGAAACAACATGTTCCACCACAGGTATTATGGTGCCTGTGTCCAATGTTGTGGTAACATCAGGAGGGAGCCCAACTGATCGCCATGACAACCGACCATGCCACAGTTGTTACCTGCAGGTGAAACACTTGAATTATGGGAAATGTGTATCTGAATGCAGAACTTCTCCAGAGCGCCATCTGAATGTTCTCTCACCTCCCAGCATGGACGGTTTAGTGTAGGTAGCAAAAAAAGGGAAGATGACAAAAAGATCTTTGTTCCTTCCTCAAATCTGCCAGCAATCACTGCAGGACACAATCTGCTGCCATGACAACTAGTTCAACTAATATAGACTGCTTTTGGTTGTAATAGTCTTGACGCTGTCTGTTTTAGGCAATAAAATGATGATGAAGATGCGAAGGATAGAAGCGATATAAAATGAGTTTTCCCTTTTATTTGGATGAAAAGTTTTGCTCAATTTCCGTCACTATAAATGAGACAAAGTTCCAAGCATGCATTATGAAATAATTCCACATATTTTCCACATATAACTTCAGAATGCTACCCAAAAGAGAGACGTATTTATTCATTACACTCCACAGAAGTGACGTTAGATTTATCTGGAAGCAGGTTATTTATTGGACAGTGTCGGTAGTTTTATGGCGCTGGCTGGTTTTGCTATCAAACCTCTGCTGATAACTCATGGTTCCCGCAGGACCGGTCCACTAAGAGGGGCTGTTGTGATTTAAGTGTTGGTCTGAGGTCGACTCCAGTGCTCAGCGGGGGAGGGTGCCTTTAAACTGAGCCTTGTCTGCTCGGTACCTCCAAACCACTGCGTGTGAAGCAGCGCAGTGTTAGATGTGGGACCTCCCACCCTCCCTCTCCTCCCCCCACCTACCTTTCCTCGGCCCATCATATTTTCCACTGTGGGTCGACGCGGCGGATCATCCGGGCTCAATAGAGCCTCCATTCATTCGCCGACCTGCGTGAGGGAGGCGGAGGCTGCGTAGAGTAACGGCCGCTGCGCCTGTAAAAAGGCTCCTCGTGGTCACGGCTCAGGAGGGACTGCTTATAATCCTCACCCGGGGGAGGATGTGTGGATTGAAACAGAAAGGTGGCATTGTTGCATGGAAGGATAGAGACCGGTCATTTTTAATGAGCTCCTTTGTTCACACACATGTGTTTACTGTAAACTCCGCCTGGAATGCTCTGATGCACACGGTGGAAGGGGGGAAAAAAAGGCAGTTGTGGTTAAAAATATCATTTTTCGGGAGTCACAAATTGCCTCGCACCCTCAGCTCGCCTCTCACTGCATGATTAATGTTTCAGGGAAGTGATGAATGCCTGCGTCCGACAGGGGAACAATTAATACCCCGCTCCGCCGCTTCTCTCTGCAGACGGAAGGAGACCGAGCCCCCACCGGAGCGCTCCCTGGCTGACAGAAAACCGCTGATACGGAGCCAGAAAACAAGAGAAATAATCCTATCATTAAACCTTTCTTTTTTGGGCTCCTTAAAATAAAAGTTAGATCAATGGTGCTTATTTAAGACTGTGGACAGGTGGCAGACGCTGATCAAGGAAAAAACTGGGCTTCAGAGATCCGATTGTGAAGCACTCTCCACCAGCCCCGAGAGGCTCGGGATCGTCTCTGCTCCATTTGGGTTTCTGCCACGGCCACCAAATGAACCATGAACTAAGTGTCCGTAGGATTTTCACGCGCCCAGAAACGCTGCACGCCTGCAGAAGATGCCTTTTTCTCCCGTTGTGAAGTCGGGCATTCTGCCTCCCTTCTACTCCTGCTATCCACATCTGATACTCAGCCAAAGGCTTCCAGGGGGAAGCAATATTTTACTTAAACAAATCCCTGCGCTGATTCAATCTCCTTAAATCTGATGGGAAATGAATTGGATTGCTGCGCGTGTTGCCAGAAAAGAGGCGGTCGGGGTGAGACGAACTGGCTGCTTGACTGCAGATTTTATGAAAGCGAGCCGATCTGGGAGTCTGTGCAGGAGGGAAAGCTCACCATGCTCCGCGCCCTGGTATCAGGGAGGCCACAAGGTTCTTATCACAGCAAAGATAGAGAAGGTTCAAGATCAGGAATTTGAACATATGCTTTCCTTTCTTGAACAGGGAAACAACGTTTGAACCCTTTGATCCTCTTTCATTGACCAAGACAGAACCAAGTTGAACAAGTGGTAGGTTTGGCCTTGAGTGCTGATTTTGAAAGCTGATTCAGAGAACTACATGGCCGCTGGGGAATGATTCATGGTTTCATCTGCAGGAGAACCTGCTCTCTGTAGGTGTGCTTCAAAAACTTGTTAACAGAGGTTGAAACACTCTCCGCGCCTCCTGACTTCAGTGTCTCTCATGTCTCCTGTTGGCTGCTCTTCAGCTCCTTTACATCAGAGATGGAGCCCGCTTTGGCCTCAGGCTGCAGCTTGTGTGTGGAACGTGTGAAACTCCGCCCACTGTGATGAAAGTCGTGGCAGTCCAGCCGTCTTTTGAACGCTGTGATGTGAAGACGTATGTTAGCACGTCTGCTAGCTGCCACGTACGTTCTGCTGTGCGGTTCACGCGGTCGACACACAGGAATAAATGTTTCCAGAGAGATTCCAGTCTTTGTGATGCTTTAATGATGAGCAGCACGGGTGCTCCTCTTGTTGAACTTGCTCGATCAATCTCTGCTTGAGCTGGTCTACTTAAGCAGCAGAACGCGGGCTGCACTTTAAACGAGCAGGAAGGTTTAATCGGAGCGCTCTGCAGTTCAGACCGCTATCATCCTCGATCTGGGTTCTTCTGTGCAGCTCAGATGATGCTAGTTGCTACATAATTTGTGACACAGCCTATATCTTATCTCTAATCTCACTAAGGTGCCACGTGGGCTTAATAATGAACACAAAATGCCAAGTGTTTCATCTCCCAGTCGCGATGGGTGCAGCATCGTAATCTTTTCACTGATGAGAACCGAAGAAAGCTCTGAAGTGATTTTCTCGCCTAGGGGATGCACATTTGGGATTGGTTTAGCTTTAATAGCTCCCAAATTTCCTGTCTGAGCGGGTTCTCTGAAGAGTTAAACACACGGTCTGAAGCTGAACCCGGAGTGCAAGTGGCCATCGGTAGAATCACGGTGAGTCTGCCTTTTAGGCGGTACGCAGAGCTGTTTTGGCATCGGATAAGTATTTAGATGAGTAAAACACTCGTCATCCCTCAACAGGGTATGCCCTTTAACCTCGGCTTTGTCAGTTATTTACAAATGCTAGCACACTAAAAAGCTAATCTTGGATGGAGTGACAATTGTGAGGCCAACATTGAACTTTGTCAATAAAGGAGGTGGGACATTTAATAATATAAGCTTTAAAATCCTCATAGCTCATTCAAATGAAGGATCCTTACTGCATTTTTATGGTGAGCTTATTGGTCCGAATGGCTTTTTAGAAAGCCAGGAACACTGTAGTCCCAGTCGGACCTACCCCCTGGCCTTTTCCTTCTTTTTGTGTTCCTCTGAGCTCGCGGCCTGAGCACGTCACATTGTTTCCAGAACAAAAGCCAAGACTGTCCAGGCTGAATGAAGTTCATATTTAAAAAGGTCGCTATTGTGCTCGTGTGAATAGCTGGCTCTCCCAGACTAGCTCAGGGGCCAGTCAGCCTCGTTCCCGATCTAGCATCATCACACATTTGGGCTGCTGCAACACAATTTCTGTCTGTTCGCGTTCCAGCTCCTCAACCCACTTCCAGCGATGGGAGAGGAGGGATTACCCTTTACTCTGTAAAGTTTTAAGGTGCCCGGGTTCTAAGAAGGAGCTGGCTTTATTGCAAACTGAGACAGCGGAGACAAAGTGCTTCCTGGCCCAAGTGCCAAAATCACAATCGGTAGAACCCAGTCTGGCCGACTGTCCCGCTCCAACTGGTCTCTGGAACATTGAGCCACTACTCATCCAGGTCAACAGGAGCTGGTTGAAGTGGTGCAGGCATCCAGTCGGAATGCCGGAGGGCCGTCTCCCTGGGGAGGTGTTAGCCAGGAGGAGACCCAGGACGTGCTGCAGGGATTCCATCTCCCATCCAGCATGGAATACCCTGTTATTCCCAGAGCAGCTGGGGAGGTAGCTGGGGAGAGGAACCGTCTCGGACTCCCCACAGAGAAATTAATTGAAATGGTGGTTGAAAGATTAATCAATCAGTGGTTACCGTGGTTACTGCAAGTCCATTTTCATTTCGGAGCTCCCTTCTCTGCTTTCATGTATCCCTGGAAAAGTGGTAAAAAAGTTCACTCACCCTGAACTTTTCTGACTTTTCCGTCTCATGTATTCACGCCTCGGGCTTACTTTCAGTTGGAATCATACTTAGATGAAATGTTTAGCCGTTGACGACATAAGAGTTTTATTAGTTTAAGTTAAAAAAAAAAAAAAGGCCACGTGTCCCGGGAAACAGAAGGATACAGGCATTTACGGATGTGCCTCGGAATATTAAATATAAATCATCTCCAGCTGTTCCTGGAGTGGCGCGCAGCAGAGTGTTCCAGTGAACCGGGCGAGGTTTACCACGCGGTAAATAACACCAACACCAGAGGAAGCCCGATGAAAGCTTTGCTTCCTTAAGTGGTTTTCCTGATGCAGATTTCCACAGCTCATGCGAAACTCTTTTGTTTCCTTTGTTAATCCAGGAAAAGCAGAAAGGAAGGAGGGAAATGTATGGGGATAACATCCAGTGGAGAGGAGAAGGGACTGGGATTCCATTGGGTGGATTGGAGAGGATTTGGTCCTTTAAATAGAAGCACCTGTTCATCTAGGATTAGTAGAAGGCAGAGCTCTATTTTAGTTGAGTGGGGATGTTTCCCATCATGCCCTGGGTCGAGTGGATGCCGAGTGTGAGATGGACATCGCATGGCATGGATTCTTGTACCAACTGATTAAAGTTCTTTCCTCCCTCAGTAGATGCCATCCAGACCATTGACTAAAACACTTGATCACTTGATATTAGAGCTGCTGCTGCTCAGATCTGAATCTTTTAATCATGCAAAATGGAAACAAATGCAGGTAAATTTAGGGTTAATGGTTGTGAGCCTCAAGAAAGGCCAGGTGGAGAAAGCAAAGGTTCTAGTTTATAGGAATCAGAGGTGGTGTTCATGCTAACAGATTATCTGGGTTGTGCTAAAGTGATCTCCCAGCTTCCAGACGTCACATGTTTCCTTACCTTATCTCACCAGTGGACCCTCCCCTCTCCAAAGGAAGGTTGTCTGGTTTCACTGTTGTTTGGAAAAGCTGAGTGGAAACTCAGAGCCCTGATAAAGGATCTGAAATGGAAACCTGTGCTCTCGGCTGTGGGCTGGCAGAGGGGGCGAGCTGTGTTTAAAGGTCCGACTGACTGATTAAACCGCAGCAGCGCCCGACACGGAATCATCCATAGAGCAACATGATAAAAGGGTTGTCATCTCCACACCCCCCCCCCCCCCCCCTCTCTTCTCCAGTGTCTCAAATCTAAATTCTGCAGGTCCTTTAAATATCCTTCTGGATGGTCCCACCCAACCTACTCAAGCTTTTTTCTTCTGGGCTTCAAACTCACAGACGACTCCTTTCCACCTATAATTGGATCAGCCTGTGTATTTATAGACAGATTCTGGCTTTTCAGATATATGAAGCACAAAGAAGGGTTCGTTGTACCAAAACAGATTGACGTGCACTTTAAGTAAACTCACAATTTTATCATTTCTGAGTCTGAAGTTGGTGAATAGGAGTAAACCTTTCATCTTTGTTTGCCTTTCTCCATTTCTCCAGGACGTTGTTCTTGTTGTAGTAACATTTATGGACTAAAATCTCTATTGTAGCACATCTCCAACCTTCTGCTTTAAGCCTTTTAGCAAAACAAACGCCTCCTGAATCAGGTAATGGGCCCATACTCAGACCTTAATGTGAACATGTTGGTGCACAAGACTCAGCAGCCAATTGACATAAGCATTTGTCCCTGCACAGGCTTCCAACGGGGCGCTCAGCAGCCTCCCGTAAGCGGATCAGGACGTACATACTGTATTGCTCCACAATTTCATTAAGGGTCACAATTTGCAGGGATGTCGGCGCCGTAATAAACTCCCAGTGTGCAGGCGCAGCAGATGGCACGACCGGAGCGCCGGGGGAGAAGGGTCCAGCGGAATCCCTTTAATGGGGGAAGTAGTCTGGCAGCAGGTGCTTTAAAAGATCATTCCAGGCACAACTCTGTGACATATGCCAAAAAAATAAGTTCTAGTTTGGGTTTTTCACAGGATGAGAAAGCCAATTTTAAAAAGTGTTTTTTCTTTAGATATAATTTATTTAAAAATATTTCACGGAACATGATGGATTATGAAATTTTGTCTTAATGCACTTTGGCTTCCACTTTGGGGTTCAAAGGAACACGTTGAAGCTCCTGGTTAAAAACCAGCGTTGCCCTTAGCATTAGCTTTGAATCTGCCCAGTCATGATTGCGCCATCGTAGCCGCCTGTGCGGTTAGCCGCTGTAGGCTAAAGCTGCAGAACTTGCACTGAGAGGTCAACCCAATTTATAGACCTCCTGTCTGTTCCTCTCTTTGTCCTCAGGTTCCCAGAGAACACTGCTGGGATTCTGCCCAGTGCTACCAGCTTCTCTTGACAAAAAGGAATCATTGTCTTGTCTGGCTGAGGCTCTGAAAATCAATGGGACACTTTGTTTGCTCGGCGGCATGTAGGACACGGAGCTGACGTGTCAGGAGGATCGTGGCCTCCTGAGCTGAGAATCAGAACACATTTGTACATCTTTTGTAGTTGGCTGAAATGTTGCTAAAGGAGCAGTTTACTGTGTTAAAAGTGGGGGCTACATGCTACGAGCTAAATAACAGGGGTGTCGCAAGCAAACTCTGTGATTGAGGGGAAAAAAGTGTGTTTGTGTGTGTGTGTGTGTGTGTGTGTGTGAGGCTTCCTCCTGCAATCCAGCTGATCTAAATCACTTCCTTTGATTCATCAAAAAAACCTCTGACAATATCCAATTAAAATTCTTGCGGAGGTAAAAGCTCTTCTGATGAGTTCCTTCAGCTGCTACAGGATGAGAGGGGAGGAAGAATAGAAGCGATAGCGCCTGCGTCAGCACCGGGGCTCTGACGGGCAGAGAGAAAGGACCGAGAAATGATGACCAAGGAGGCGGTTCATTTAGGCTTCATCCATCCAATTCAAGGAAAATTGTTTTATTCTTGCCGTTTGCTGTTGCACGTCAACAGAATATAGCCTGAGGATGGATTTTGATGCCACCTGTGCTGCATTTTCGACATGTTGGGAAAAGTTTTAAAATTATTTGAAGGACCACTTTGTCGAATCAGCTATTGACATTATTAGTCATTGATGTAGTTTATTAGTCATTTCTGTCAAAAGTGGGGTCATTTATTTAAAATAGAGGCTTCAGACGCAGGTATTTTCAGTTTTCAATGAAGAGCTGGAGGAAATGTGTTTACAGCGCCATCTATCTGGTCCAGCCTTTAACCAGCCTCTGTCTGTGTGTGTGTGTGTTTGTGCCTTTAAGTGAATGATGAATGCTTCGTTAAGCTGATGGGCTCTGCCAGGCGTTCACCAACACAAGTGGATTTAACACACACCCCAGGATTTGCTCTCGCCTGATTGCGGCTGTATCAGCCGTTTCGAGCCGCCCCGATGCGCAAACACGCCGCAGGTTTGTTTGCGTTGCAGCGGCCGTTGTTGAGAGGTTTCCTGGGTTACCTGCGTGGTTATGTGGATCAGCAGGAGGGAAGTGCAGCGAGAAGGACGCTGTTTCCACGTGTAATTTCACCTTTTTGAGGGAAAGTTGTAGTGTTGTAATGGCTGTAGTGGAAATACTGCACAAGAGGTCTGTCTTCATCTACAGGTATCGCCGCCTTCATAGTTGTATGGTGACCTACTGACCTCCGACCCCGCTGACCCACTCAACTCTAACGGCAGTTTTTTATAATTAATATAATTAATGTATTTCTATGTTCTACCTATTCTTTCCTCTACCTGTCCTCCCCCTTCTCCTCTCTCTCTACCCAGCCCCCCATCAGTAGGAGGGTCCCCCTATATGAGCCTGGTCCTGCTCAAGGTTTCTTCCTGTTAAAGGGGAGTTTTTCCTTGCCACTGTTGCTTGTCTGGGGGTCAGGCCCTGGGATTCTGGAAAGCACCTAGAACAATCTTGATTGTAACAGACGCGATATAAATAAAGATTGATTGATTGAGGCCTTTTCTGGTTCTCCATTAAAACAGTGTGTTCAGATTTAATGGCTACTCTGTCAGAAATTAAATCCCAAATCTTCTCCTGCGGTCTGTTGTTGTGTTTTCTCTCTGTGTGTGTGTGTCTGCAGCCTGGACTTCCTGCAGGAAGTGAGCAGAGAATTGGACTGGCCTCACTGGTGCGGACGGAGTTGGATTGTTTTAAAAAAGGGTTTGTGTCGGGGGGGAAAGGGTAGAAGGTCTGTGTGCCGTGAGAGCGTGCACGTTAGGGTCGACTCCTAGTCTCGTTTCATAAATCTCAGTGGAGGTTGTGTCTCTTTAATGTCGGGCCTTCGTCTCTGCCATCTGCTGCTTTTCTGAGGAGCCGCTCAGGTTTCACCTCCGTTCCTGCCTCTTGTCAGAGCTGCAGGCTCTGGAGCTGCTGACTGGATTTCACAGGTTTTATCTCTGGATTCAGCACCAGCAAATGTTGGAAAACTACAGATAAATCAAACGTTTAGCCGCCAGAATCCCGACGGTCTCAAATTAGGATTAGAATCCATCATCGTATGTTCCTGGCCCAGTTCCTGAACGCTGCCTCGGCCTAACCATACACTCGGGCTGCCGTGTTCAGGGATTTGGCCCCAAGTGTCCAAGAATGTGGCACAAGACGGGTCAGCTAATGCAGACATTGAAGTCCCTTCTGCACATTTGGCCCCGGCAACCAAGCAAGCGGAACAAAGCTCGGCTGAGCTCGCTCTCCTCATGGGCCAAGTGTTCAGATTGGGTTTCAGCGGTTTGCCCTGACAGACAGGCTGTTCGGGCTGCTGCGGTCTGAATACCCGCAGATATTTATTGCACTTGTCTCGTTAAGCCTCTGTGTTTTGGGCCCAATCTGCCCCATTTGCTCCGTTGCACCGTGGCGAATTCAGCTTTCCCACCGGGAGCCTGAGCGAGGGCCAGCACATGTGCCGTCGCCTCTCCGGGGAGATTACGTCGCTCGGCAACATGTTTGCGCCTGATGTACCACTTTATGGACGCAGGTCAGAGCAAAGTGGTGATGAGGAGATGACTTCCTGCCGCGTGCGTGCGTGCATGGCCTTTTGTAGATCCCTCACAGGCTAAACAGATGGATAGAATTTTTTTTCCACGCTGGACAGAAAGTGTGTAGGAGGATGAAGAGAAGATCTGCAACACTTCGCCCGCTCACAAATGCCTGGTCCGGTCCGAACCCGTGTGGGCATTTTATCATCAGAACCACTGTTGGGACATCAGACACCTTCATGGGCAGAAAAATGGGACCGGTTCCTGTGTTTTGGTGTGAAACAGGTCAGATCGGGCCGCCTTTCTTCTAACTGCATGTCTGTTATTGTGCCAATTTGGCTCTAGAGGTGTTGTAGAAGAGTTTCCTTCTCTCCCTTGATAACACCTTATGAATATGTAGATGACCAAAGGGCAGCGTTTCAGGAGCAAAGATGTTTCTTGCTTCTCAAACGGACCCCTCGTTCAGTCGCAGCGACGCAAATGCGTCTGAGCTTCGGGCCGAAAAGGCAGATGAAAATTCATGCTTCCCCGAGGCCGCCGCTGTGATATCCGATATCTGTGTTTAAACATTTCCGAATCTCAGACGGTTCCCCGGCAGCACGACCTCTGCGCTGACCCGCTGCTCTTCACGCTCCCAGCAAACATCGCGGCCGTCGGCACCCACGGCAGACCCACTGTTTGCCTGTCTGTTTGTGTATCGGTGGGTGTGCGGAATATTAAATGTTGCCTGTGTCCCCCGGGGATGCATTTGCATCAGATTGGCGGGACGCCCCCCCCCCACACGCACACATCCATGGGGAGTAAATCGTGCTGCTGCTTACAGATTCTGTGAACGATGGAGGGGAGTGGAAAACTGAAACATATCAAGTGGAGCATGTTTGGAGAAGGATAAAAGGTTAGACATGAAATCAGACGACTGCCATAGAAGTCCAGAGACAGACTGACTATCAAATGTTAACGCGGTTTATGCTAATCAACACGCGTTTTGATGTTTTTAATTGTGGAATGAGGGTTAAATTGGCCATTATTTCAGACACAGGGGATTTTTACCACAGCTAATAACCCTCTTCCACTGGATGGTTCCAGAATAGCTCATGATGGTTTTTCTTTTTGTCCTCATTATTTTTCAGAGAGGCTCATTAAAAATTGACTTGCTGGAAGCCGAAATCACTTTCGCTGTCCAGATTCTGGATTGCTGAGTCTCAGCAGAGCAGATATGATCCTAAATGGCAACTGGCTTCACCTTTTAATGAACTGATCTGTTTGTTTTGGCTTAAAAATGAGAGCGCTCCTTTATGACCAATGTGAGGGTGATTATTGATGATACTGTCAGACTGTTACAAGCTGATTTACTTCACACATGTGAGGAGGTGCCCCTTTTGCCCCGCGTACCTCTATAGCCAAACGCTGGATGTGTCTTCAGGGTTTGTTTTATTCTAAAGACGACGTCTCATCACGTCATCTTTGGGAACTCTAATCTTAAGCCTGATCAAACCGCTTGGTTTCAGGTACCTGGATGTAATGTTAGTTATGGGATCCTTTGTTTATATACTGGAACATAACAGATTACCGCATCAGGTCGCATCCGCTTCGGCGGCAGCCTGACCTGTGTGATCGAACAGTTTGAGGAAGTCGCAGCTATTATTTGAAATGTGGTTTTTCCCTCCCGTCCTCTTTCCCTTCCATTCCTCAGGGTGGATTCAGTCCAGCGTGCCAAAGCTGCATGGCTGTCGGACGCCCTCTTCATCACCCCTCCAGTTTGGTTTGCAGGCATTTTAATTACCTCAGAGTCCAGTCTTTTATTTATCTATTTATTTATTAGCTTGGCCAGCCTCCAGATTTTAGGAGGACCCAACCCGACTCATTTCATTAGTGTAGTTCAGGCAGCAAAAATCTCCATTTGTCTTTGTGAACTCAGTCCAAACTTTCCAATAAGCCCTTTCTGCCCCCGCTGCAGTGCAGGGGTGGGTGGTGTAAACAGGGTCAATAAGGGCTTTGGGGTGATTTGTTACTCCTACGCAATTAGCCAGTGTCTGTGGCCTTAATCAGCCTTTTTCTCAGTCCCATTTCCCTCCCACACAGTCTGCTCCCAGCCTCCTCTCCACTTATTTCCTACTCTTTTCTCACCAACCTGTTGACAAGCGAGTAAATTGGGATGTTGTAGGACGCTGGGTACCTTGCTCTGATCAATAATTAAGCAGTTGTACCCTGTCAACGACGCAGCATGCAGCTGCTCGCCAGACGCGTACAAATTTAACTCAAAGCTACTTTTGGTTTGTGCACCAGAATCAGCCTCTGCGGCTAAAAGGACAGAGCCAGGAGATTTGCAAAGTGTTCTTCAGACTCCAAGGCTGTTTCTTTTCTCTATCGTCATGAGTGAAACCTTTCAGAGCGTCCTCCCAGAGACCTTTGATGCTTTTGTGTTTTCATTGACTCACTGATGTAACCATGGGCTACATTTAAAGCCTCTGGCTGCAGGTTTCTGATTATTCTGTCTTCCACCCTGAACAAAAGGCTGGTGTCATAACGGGGTGTTGAGGAGATGTAATCTGTTAGATGAAACTCTGGGTTTATCTCCTCTCAGTGAGCTCCACCCACTATAATAAATCACCAAGATAGTGATCAAATGTGCTGTTCTTATCATTCAAGTAGGCCTCTAATGTGCAGATAACTGTGGTGCCCTCATCCCAATAGAGGTCCACTTAGGCCTCCTTTACTTTTAAAGTGGAGCGGAGTGGACCGGTTGAGCTAGACTGCCTCTTCCCTGTCTCACTGGTCACTCGGCGTCTGAATAATTCAACAAACCGAAAGAGCGGCTGCGAGGAGGAGTGGATTAAGTGTGATCACTGGACACCATTTCCAGGAACTGGGCTGTTTTTTTTTGCCATCAGAATAAGCCGCCTGGTTATTCAGTGTTCAGGTAAATCTGCTGCGATGCCTTCATATGCTGGTTGTGTCTTTATCACCAGCATCATCAAATGAATTTAGCCATTCCATCTGTTCATACGTACGATGGAACGCCAGGAAATGGAATAAAGCACCCGTGGGGTCAGCGGTCCCTTTTCTCAAAAGGATTTATCAGTTGAACTCATTGTAACAGATGATTGTGAAGCAACTCACAGCTGCCATGTTGGCTCGAGCTCTACCGTCCATCATTCAGCCTGTTGATGTCTCTGCAAACCTGATTCAGCTGCGTGTGCAGTTTTGAAGATGTGAGATGAGATGGTGGTTTAATCCTAATCCCAGTGTTGTGTGTCTGCAGGTGCCCCTGGTTATCAAAGGTCATCTCCCCCGCCGTGCCGCTCTACAATGGCCTGGTCTTCCTCTTCGTCTTGGCCAACTTCAGCATGGCCACCTTCATGGACCCTGGCGTTTACCCCAGAGGTGCGTGTGCATGTCATCACTATGCGTTCCTCCTGATGTTGGATCCACTCTGTTGAGCCTCAGCGCGCTCCTCCTGGACGAGGACGTTCTGCAGCTTCGCTCCGCATCTCTAAGCTGGGACGTACTGCGCAGACTTCTGCCGCAGGCTTCTTGTTCTTGCCTCTATCTGGGTTTGGTAATGATTCAGTCATGCTGATTGAACTCATCCCCGGGGATGTTTGTAATGCACTCGGAAACGATGCCAGGTTAGCTCGTCCCCCCGAGGTGGTAAAGGTTCACTGCTGGGTTGTATAGACAAACTGGAGGCTAGGTATTTGCTGTTTGGCTCATGGGCAGCAGATTCATGGGTAAGGTTTGGATTTAAGTGAATTAAAACTCTGTCGCGGCCACGGTAACATCTGCTCTGAAAATCAGGCTGCAAAAATGAGAATGAAAGAAATTTTCCATTCATGTCACTGATGTAACTCAAGGCCATTTATCATTTCCTGCTTTGGAGAGGCTGCTGAATGTGTGTTGGAGGGGTGTGATTGAGCTTTAAATGTTCAATTTTCTCCGATCAGACTTCTCTGTGTTCAGCAGTTTTGTGTTTTCCTGGCTGTTGGAGTCTAAATGACCACTTTTGACCACTTCTCTCTAAAGACGCTCTGGTAAACGCCGCACTTCCTGTGCAGGGTTGATTACAGACTCAGTTAGCGGCCAGGCAGAGGCAACAAAACAGTAAAAGGACATGTTGTTTTTTAAGTGGCGTCCAGGCCAACAGACACCTCTATCCAGTTTATTTTTGAAGAGACTGGCTGATATCAGATCGGCAAAATGTCCTCCACAATAGTTTCTGAAGACGGGGTCGATAAAGATAACGCTGCACCTCTGCAGCATCTGTTCCATCATCGACCGCCACAATCTCAGCAATTAAGGTTTCAGCCCCCAAGTGGCTGCATGATCATCCACTTTTGATCCACAGTCACAGGATTTAATCGAGGATACTGAGTAGGATGATGAGTAGATGGTTTAAAATGGATCGTTTCTTTGACAAAAACAGCCAAATGAATCAAGCCTTTGTAATCTGAAGTTGTCTGTGCTGATGCGGAGGGTTTCTTGCACCTGTTTTTGATTATTATTGCATTTTAGTTCCTCGGCACCATCGATCAAATATCGCTGAAGGTTTTCTCGTTAAAAACCCCCGAGTTTGAGTGATGGATGACAGTCGTCGCGCTGCTGTTCCTGCAGTAATGTGTTTATCTCAAAGCTGTGTTTAGACTGTGAATGGTCCAGTTCAGCAGCTGTGCCGCTCCGAAGCGAAAAGAAAGCGGCTCTCGGGATGTCTCATAAACACCCTGACACAGTGCAGAGTCACACTGAGAGCAATGAAAGCGTCAGCGGTGCTGTCAGGCTGTAGTTTACAGTGGCGGAGCACCACCTCTGCCAGGGTGTGGGCGTCAACGCTCCTTTTAACACGTTAATATCGACACATTAAAGCGCCGCCCTCACGCGATTCACAGCGGCGTCACTTCAGACCCATCACGGCTCCAAAGATGTTCATTCCTCTCTGGTTTGCTTTTAAGTCTCTGTTTTTTTTCCCCCCCGTTAGCGGATGAGGACGAGGACAAGGACGATGATTTCCGAGCGCCGCTCTACAAGAATGTGGAGGTCAAGGGCATTCAGGTCCGGATGAAGTGGTGCGCCACCTGTCACTTCTACAGGCCGCCGCGCTGCTCCCACTGCAGTGTCTGTGACAACTGCGTGGAGGTGTGTGTCGGCACCGAACGGAGACGCCACAAAACTGAAACGGCTGCTTTAATAGTTGCGTTGCGTTCTCCACCTTCAGGACTTTGACCACCACTGCCCCTGGGTCAACAACTGCATCGGCCGGAGGAACTACCGCTACTTCTTCCTCTTCCTGCTGTCCCTCACCATCCACATGATGGGAGTTTTCTCCTTCGGCCTCATCTTCGTCCTCCACCACCGAGAGAGACTGGGGGCGTTGCACACCACCGTCACGTATCATTTTATTGCCACAAAATGCGCTGAAATGTCTCTTCTGACATTTCAAAAGAATCAGTGGAACCTAAGTAAACCCGCACGTGTCCTTCACCATGTGTTGTTGTCAGCCTTGACCTTTTGTGTCCAGTCTGGTGGTGATGTGTATAGCAGGGTTGTTCTTCATTCCAGTCATGGGGCTAACTGGTTTCCACATGGTGCTGGTGGCGCGAGGTCGGACGACCAATGAACAGGTGAGGCTGCAGCAGGGCTGGAAATGGAAATGTACACGTACAGGAAACCGTTATTCCATCTTTTCCAAGCGCGCACACACACGAACACACACACAGGAACACACAAACACACGCGGATTGATTTTCTTTTGAGGCACAAACTAGTTTTAGAATGCAGTCAAGTGATTCATGCACAGAAATACATCAGCAGCAACAACTGAAGCAGCACAAAGACGTCATGAATGAATCCGCTGTATGAATGTACACGTGTCCACTTCGGCCTTGTGCTGCCCGCTCTGAAGATGACCTTGTGTTTTTCAGGTGACGGGCAAGTTTCGTGGAGGAGTAAATCCCTTCACGAAGGGTTGCTGTGGTAACGTGGAGTATGTCTTATGTAGCCCCCTGGCACCGCGGTAAGCTGGCTTGTGAATCTGTTCAGTGTTGTGTTGACTCGCATGTAATTGCATCTAAATAACTTTCCCCAGGGGTACCGAATATGTCATTTATTTTACAACTCCGTCGCTACTGTACTGCATCACTCCCTGACAGGTTTTAGTAAAAACAAAGCATCGCTAGCAGTTAGCAGTCATATTCTGATAAATCACTGCTGCTGGATGGCCTCTTTAACTGAATGGGTCTGGCATGAACTATTTCCCACACTGGTCTTTTGAACCATTTAAGTAAAAACCAAGAATCATGTGCAGCATACGATTAAATGGGTAGGTTCATCCTCGCGTCCTCTTTTCCTTCAGGTACATACTGGACCCCAAGAAAAAGCCCCGTGTTAAAATCCAACCCCCCTTTATGAGGCCTGACCTGTCGGACAGACAGATCACCATCAAAATCAGCGACAACGGCATCCACAGCACCATTATCAGGTCCAAGGTGAGCCGTGCAGTGTTACCGTGGTTCTGCTTCTATCTGCACATTTTTACTCCAAGCTGACACTAAAAGCAACCAGTAATGCACCTACATGGTACCATGAACTCATCTGCTGTTTCCACCCGTCCTGGTAGTCTAAATGCAGCGTGGACGGCCTGGATGAGAAAGAAAGCCAGCCGCCGCTGCCGCCCAAAGCGGATCGTTACAACCAGCTGAAAAACCAGCTGGCAAACCAGCTGACTTCCAGTGAAGGTAAGAATCAAATTTCCCCTAAAGCTACACACTCCACATGGCAGTGTAGGATTTGGTTTAGTGTGTCAAGTGGTCTCAGGTCAGTGTTTCACATTGGGCCGAAAAAACAGGCGTGTCCCGTTTGGTGAATCAGCTGCAGACTGGACGTAACTGGAGGAATTTCAGACCGAATCGGTGCCGCATGAGTCACCACCCTATTGGTGTTGTGTAGCAACAAACCTCAGAAGCTGAACAATAGTGATGAGTCGGAGATTGGTCTCGAATCAGCGCCGGGAAAGTGACGTTTTCCGGGTTTGAGGCAGATTCCGTGCTGGTTGTGGGTTTCCAGCCTGCAGTTGTGAGCCAAGGAAAACTGGGTTCATTATACTGTTGCTGTTGAACCTCCAGTGCAGGTTCTCCCCTGAGGATCTCCAGTGTCATGGTGCATTATGTCAGGGAGTAAACCTGCTCTCCACTTCTGTAGAGCACTATCGCCCCCTGGTGGGAAATACTCTGTACCGCAGCGTAGTTTGTCCTGGAGGATTAGGTGACCAGTAACGTTCAAATAAACCCTGTTACAGCTGCATAAACACCTTTTTTCCAGCATTGGTAACGCTGATCTTTCTCTGTATCACAGAAAACTCTATCTCCCGTAAGACCCACCCTTCGACACCGGCCATGTACAAATTCAGGCCGTCTTTTGGGACCATGCCCAAAGTCCACTACCACACTGCTGAAGACAAGGTGAGACAAGGTTTTCATTCAAGCACATTTTTCATGCCAATTTGATGCTTTAATTTGCGCTTTACTTTTCAGATCATCATGCAAGATGAACAGAAGACCTCGGCCATCGTGGAAGAGGGTGTCCGTGGCCACGACTACAGATCTGAACCGAACCTCGACTTGCCGGAGTACACCAACGCTCCCCTCCACCGGACTTTCCAGTCTTCGCCGCTCCAGCTGGATTCAGACCCCGTAGGCTCGCGCTCTCTCAGCCTGAAGCAGGGCCACCGCAGGCCGGAGAAGGGCCACCTGCCGGCCCTGCAGCCACCGACGGTGACCTCCACCCCGTACAAGAGTGTCTTCTCCCCCAACACGCTCTCCAATCGGAACGGCAGTCTGTCTTATGACAGCCTGCTCCACCCCAGCATTTCCTCTGCCACTGCCAGTGAGTGCATGACCCACCGGGGAATGCCCTCCACGGGCTTCCACTCGCCCTACCTGCCCACCAAAATGTGCCACATCCGGGAACCTGACATCCAGCGGCATCAGGTCGCCCCCACCTACAGCCCAGTGATGCCAGCCAGGGGAATAGGAAGGCAGTCCCCTCACCTGAGGGAGAGGGACCCATCCCCCGTGCGCTACGATAACCTGTCCCAGACCATCATGGCATCTATTCAGGAGCGGAAGGAGATGGAGGAGAGGGAG
The DNA here is from genome assembly GCF_901000725.2 of Takifugu rubripes. Classification (NCBI taxonomy): domain Eukaryota; kingdom Metazoa; phylum Chordata; class Actinopteri; order Tetraodontiformes; family Tetraodontidae; genus Takifugu; species Takifugu rubripes. The sequence continues at coordinate 8,581,720 of NC_042305.1, forward strand.
AAGCGCCACGTTCTGCACGGGCGCTCCCAGACCCATATCTATGCCCAGGACTCAGGCATGTTTGATGGGGGCTATGGGCCACCCGCCAGTGCCTGTTACCCAGATGGGTATTGTGCGCCCGGCTCTAGAGGCCCCACACCCCCAACCTGTGGCGGTTCCAGGGACAACCTGATGGGGGTCGGGCTGGTCAGCTACGGGCAGCGAACCCCTGTGTTGCGCCACGCCGGCTCCACGTTGGGCCGTGCCCCCAGGACTTCATCCACGTCCCTGCACACAGACCACAGTAGCTCCAACAGTAGCCACAGTCGGGTCGCCACCTCCGATGGGCCTTACCGCTCCCCAACGCACCAGCCACGCTCCCCTGCTTTACCCCGATCCCCCTCTTATTCCCACCAGAAACTTTCTTACATCAGTGCCCATGAGAGGACAGACAGGTATGAACCCTAACGTTGTTTCCGTGGGACTGCATGCTTCCCGACATTCCGTTCAGGACTACTGGGCTACTTCGCCTTGGGATTGACGTAAATAAAGATGGGCAACATGTGACCTAATTTCCAGTAAGGATTGGGGGGGAAGGGGGGTTAGTACTAGCATTAAACTGCTACCGACTTTGAAAGGCAAGGAGCATTAGTGTCTGATTCTGTTTGACTCTGTTCTTTTTTAAATACCGGTTTGCTTTATGCAGTTTGTACAATTTACCACCAGGGGGCTCCCATGATGTCCGTCTTCATTTAGTCTTTGGTTCTAACAGAGGAAAAATTAAATATTGGTGTAAAGTTTGTGCTTGTTGTATGATGTCTAACCTGAACTTCACCAATTCACTCTGTATATGTCCTTGTCTGGTAAAATAGCCATTCTAAAAAAACTTCCTCAAACATGAGCTGAACAAACTTGCACGACTCTATTTCTTTCTTTTGTTTCTGCATGCTTTTTTTTCCCACATCACCTAACGTCTTCCTTTTTCCTTCCCTGCACTCACAACTGCATGAACCCGTGTCCGACCTGTACTCCTCATTGGTTTTGTTGTCTGTGTTGAGATGTTTTCTCTGTCCTCCTCTTCCCTCACAGAGAAGCCGTGAAGGTTAACGGGCAGATGGACTGCCACCCCAGCTCCCACGGTGGCAGCCTCAGTCCGAGTCGCCACGGTAACGTCAAAAAGGTGACGGGCGTAGGAGGCACCACGTACGAGATATCCGTGTGAGCAGGGACTGCTGCGTTTTACGGCATCGGCCAGGATGCTGCAGAGAGATTCGCTTCTGGCTGTTGCCTAGGATACAGCCGGTCAGAAGCGCTTCCTGTTTTGGAGTCAGAGGATGCGTCTGCTCTCATGTGGGTCCGGCTGCCCGTGTGCATCCTTTCCGGAAGCTTCGATTGATACCGTGACAGACTTTTGTGTTTGAGGAGTGTCTTGTCTTTAACGTTTTGTGATGTCAGCCGCCATCGGGTCCTCGCCGTGATTCGACGTGCGCGTTGTTCCGGTCGGCTCAGGAGGAGGCGCTCAAACCCCAAAAGCTGAAGGTGACCGCTGTGAGAAAACATCCTCTCCCAGTCAGAGTTCCACATTCGTGTCCTCTCCAGGATATTTAAGGAGGTTTTGGAAAGCGACGGCGGACGGTTCTGGTAGATTAGTGCCGGATGCGTCCGCGCGTAATAGTTAAAACCATGTTTGGCGGTTGCTTTCAGAAATTCCTCCAATAAAATCCTCCCAAAATTTTCCATTTCGCTCCACAAACCTTCTCAGGAACGAACCTGATCCGCACAGACGCCAGTCCGAATACGCGTGCTCCCGCTAATGTGGCTCATCCGGGCGCCGACTGCAGGTTCGGCTCACATGACACCACGAGCATCTCAGCATTTCAGTGACATCAGACGTAGGCGAACATTCTAAAAGGTCATCAGACGACTTCCAAAAGTCCAGTCGTCCACGCCCATAACTACTATAACCATAATAACCTGAACTGTTTAGTGTGTGAGCTGAATGAAAGAAGCCATTGTTTTGTCTTTACATTGTCAAAAAGTGGGTGATAACATTTTTATACAGACCGGTAAGTTTTGTTTAAGGATTAAGAATGTGATCGGGTTAAATCGGTGAGGGGACAGCGGTCACAGCTTTATAGTGCTAAAATTGGGCCCTATTCTTTCAAAATAAAAGCTCGGCAGCTGTCTGGTACAGCTTCAGTATTACGTGTTTCCCTTGTTACGTTTCTTAGTTGATATATTTTTTTGTATGCTCTAGTTTACGTGTCAGGAATGTGATTCAAATACACGAAACCATCGTTGCCTTGAGAGGAAGAGCTCAGTGAAGGGATGAAAGCTTCAGGGGGGCCGTTGTGTATTAAAGTCGTGGAAGGGGCAAATAGCGAAGGTCGTGTTTTTCCTCCTAAATTCCGAAGCATCGGTGCAAAGGCCGGCGCGGCAGCCGTCTCCTTCAACGCCTGCTGCTTGTGCGGCCTCTCACCCGGCTGCCTTAACAGCTGAACAACAGGGCTGCAACACTGGATTTTCACAAACCAACGTTGAGACACTTTAAGTTTGGGGATTTGAATCTGCCCCTTTGGGCAGCGGGAGTGACTGGGAATCAGTCTCAGCTGCTGCGGCTCCTAAACGGGCAGACGTTCCCGGGATGAACGGGCTTGTCTTCTTATTTTACAGATGTTCATTCTATTTTAAAGCACGTTAGTTTCATTACTTTCAAGTGTCTTTCCCGTCACAACTACCCACGGTGACCATCCCAAAGTCATTTTCGTAAATAGAGTTGAGGTGCGAGTCGAGTCCAGACCTTTGAAACCTGATGGGAGTCAGTGGAAGAGCTAACTGGAGCATTTTGTGAGCTCGTTAGCTTCAAGCTGCCTGAAAATACCCCCAGCTAATCACAGACTTCCAGACCACGATCGATGTCATTCCTCCTAATGACTGCCATAAATCCAGCGCTCTCTCCTGGGATGGGCATGGCTGCGGGTCAGGGAACGCTCCTGACACTCAGCCATGAGTGTGTCCCATCAGCCCAGAGCTGAGCCCAGTCTTGAAATATAGAATATTCTATAAATGTACATGAGTTACTATTTTTGTGAAGAGGAAATATTTCCCAAATGACCTGAACGTAGAGAATAAAAGTTTCCAACGCTGCGTGAGACTGTTCATTTTTCCCAGAACTCCGAGGAACCAAACTGCGACGTCGTCTTTGACAGCTTTTATTGGAAGGTGGAGGAAACATTTCGAATCTGAGTGCAAATGAAAAGCAACATTTCATCCATACATGTATTTACAGATGCACTGATGCTTCAATGCGCCCCCTGGAGGTTAAGAACTGTTAGTGGAGGAGAGGGGTGAGCACAACGTTTCTGACTATCTGGGAATGTTACAATTAAAATAGACAAATGTGTGAGGGGCTCGAGTGAAAGCAGCGCTGAACTCTGAAAAGCTGAAAATGCTCCATGCTAAGTGCACCTAATCATTGATCCCTGGCCTATCGATGGACCATCAGTATAGTATTCTAGTGCCCCTACAGTGGCTTGTCCAGCAGGACTTGTAACAGATCAAAAGGAAAACTCAAAGGGATTCAACAGGGAGGATTTGACTTTACTTGTCATTATAACTGTGGCAACAGGTACAGTGTCCGAGGAGGCGCGTCGCGGGATTTCAGGGTTATCAAATATGCCTGGGCTGTGCTAACAAGCAGGCTGGGTTATTTTCTTCCTACAACCAAAATTTACTCAAGAATAACAAAAGAAAAAGCCCAATGTGGGAATTATCACTACCACAAGCCTCTTTTCACAGTTTGTACCGTTGACCTGCAGATGAAGTGTTTTAGAGCGTGGCGTTCCATGGCACGGGGCGGGGGGGAGGGCTTCTTTTTCTCATTTATCTATGTTATCGTTTTTCCCACTGTGGCGTCAAGGACTTGTGATCTTGAGGCAAAACAGATTAAAAAAAAAAAATACTACTAATATGCAAGTGTTTAAGTTCAGTTCATTTACAGTCTATTGTAGAAAAAGAGGAAATTTTCATAAGCTGAGGATCAGCAAAGCAAGATGGTTCTCAATTCTTCTCCTCTGCCTTCACCTCCTCCTTGTTCTCATCTTTTTTTTGCTCAGTCTCCTTTTTATCCCCCTTTTCTTCTGACGCTTTGTCTTTTACCGTCAGCTCCTCCAGCTTCTCTGCGACTGTGTCCGCACTCTTGGTGTCATCTGTAGTCAAAGACAGAACGGTTCCCATTTTAAACGGCACCCTGAACTCTGAAACGGACCATTTGTTAAATCTTCGCTATTAATCTCGTCGTCAACAAGAGGAGGAGATTCCTTTAAGTTTTAAGGTGGTGTCCTTTCAATTATCACCCCCACACTGCCACCTACAGGCACGGAGTGTTAACAGAATAAATGCAGTCATCAAAAAGATGTAGAAATTAAACTGTTTCCTACAAAACTCAACACAAATCTTTTATCATTTAGGTTTTTAACGCAACCAGTTATATCTAGCACCTACAATCCCTCAGAAATGTGGCAGAACATAATAATACCAGCTTATTTGCAAAGCCAGTAAGAAAAGTTACATTCTGCGTGTTCATATAGCAGGCGAAAAAAGTTCCAGGCTGGAGTGAGCAGCAAGGAACAGAGTGGGCCCGCACCAGTAAAGGCTGTGGATTGCCATTAAAGATTAGTGTAGCGATTCAGGATTTAGACAAGAACCCAGCGAGACGTACTCTCGCGTCTAAGCTCACCCACCTTTTTTCTCTTGGATATTTTTGACTTCCTCTTTGCACTCCTCAAACTTTGCCTTAAACTTCTGAGCATCTGCAAAGACAAGAAAGGAAATCAACACCATCGAACCACTCAAGGTTTATTATTCTTGCTGCATGCTTCCTTAAATAACGGGGCGATGGGGGTGATGCACAAATACTTACTTTCTGCATTTAAAAAGCGTATTGCGAGGAATTCAGCCTTGGGGCACTCATCAGCGTAATCTGCTAGTGTGTTCCACACCCAGGCTCTGTCACTGCCAGCATTGGGTTTCAGCTCCATTGCAGGTGTAACTGAAGGTCACAAGACAGGCACCAACATTAACATATGTTCCCTTTACCCTGATGCAAGCGCCACATCTCTACATCTATCCGACAATAACTCGATCCTGGCTATTATCTAGAACACAGTCACTGTCAGGACTTTTGGGTGACAGGCAGAGGGAACAAAGATGCGGATTAACTCTTTTTCACCTCACAGCAACGATCACCTGACACTGTTTTCTCAGCCCCCACCAGTCTCTAACCTAATGGTTGATGGATATCAATTTTTAACTGTAGTAATTGAAAGACACTGGTGACTCACTGTGATGATTGGCACAGATCTTCAGGGTTTTGTCTCTCCTCATCAGGACTCGGATCGTTCCCTTCTCTTTGTGTTTTAACAACTTCACGTCCCCGGTGCCTCGCTCCTTCCACTCCGGGGGGTCGTTCTCAGACGCAAAACGATATAGCTTCGCTCGCCTGCATGTCAGGGACAGAGGAGACGGTGACGAGGTGAGCAAACAGCCCCGAGCCTGGCAGCGAATTCAAGCAACTTACATTTTAAAAAGTTCCTCCTCATCCTCTTCTAATGTTTTAACGTCCTGCTCGGGCAGAGACACGATGGGTTCGTAGTGGGGATCATGATTAGCATCCTCAACAGTGGAGTCGTGGTCGTCCTGTTCCTGCTCCTGCGTGCATGCAAACACACCCGAAGAAAGGCCGACTATTTTAGAGAATCAGACTCAGATATGCACAATCTTTCAGAATGACTCACTGGAAAACATTCATTTTACAGCCAAAGAGCAGGTCAGAGGAGCATCAATGGGGGGGATTTAGAGGGTCATTGGTCAAGTTTGGCTTTTGTTGGGGAAACTGGGAAGGCTTTATGTAAAGTTCAGCTGCTGAGCAAAGCATCTTTAATGCCATTTTAGGCTGCATTCTCTCCGGTAGACTTTTTAAACCAAGCACACAATAGCGAGGACAAAAAAAACACAGAAAAGTGGCTCAAATCAACACTACAATTTGAGGCGAGCTGCAGTTTATTGTCATCGTCTAACAAGTGCATAATTTATTGGATGTAAATCGGAGCTGTGGCCAATCTTCCGTGTACATGGTGCTAACCACGGACTAAACAATTACTTTATTGGTTAGCAAACCTGGCTGTATCACAAGGCAAACATTTGCGCCAGATTTGAAAGCAAGTCATACGAGCGATGCTTGTATTCATCATTTATCAACAGTCCAGTAAATTTAATGTGAAATAAAACGACTGGAAGGGTATGACACGCACCGTTTCATTTTCTTTTCAGTTAATATTTACCTCTTCCACTTTGTTAGTAAATCGACAACTTAGGAAAATGCTCCTATATCGGGGCCCGTTAGCAGCAGGCTAGCGGAGAGATCCCTTGTTTGGTTTGAGCATCACGACCAGTCACAAATAAACAGTTGCTACTTGGGGAAGCCGGTAATCTATAGAAATGTTGAAACCAATTTGATGACTGTTTAAACTAAGAATTTAGACCCAGAGCCGAGCAGCTCAAGCTAATATTAGCAGTTAGCAAATGTAACCACCATTAGAAAATAAAATAAAAATATATATATATATACTTAAACTACAATTAACCAATTCATACAATCCGGTTTGCAGGTATGTCAACCTAACTGTCGGCATCACTTTTCCCTCCCTGTTGCTTTATTAGTTATTTATGTCTTGGTTTCCTTTGCCAAGCAGCTAACGGTTGACGTAAAGGGCTACTGCTAACATGCTGACTTGCTTCACACTGGAATCTCGTTGACTTGGTTAACGGTTACAAAGAATATTTAAACTAATTGTAGCTTTTGTTTCTACACAAAATGCTCGCCTCCCATGAGAATGCCCTAAACGTGCGACTGCAGCAAATAGCATTAAAAACACACATTCGCATCGCAAAGGACTTCGTTGTCGGCATTTGTAGTTCGCAGTTCCATTTTCAAACTTTGAGTAATTGTGACGCATAAAATAAAATATCCGGCATACTAAATCTGATGTCGGGTGGGAAAATGCACTAGATTATCAAAAATGTATCATCTCACCTTCGGGTCTGCCATACTAAAGTAGATGCTTGTAGATTGTAGGAATAGTTTGAGAGAATCAGATCATACACCAGGGCGCCGTTACCCTCCACTTCCTGCTACAGCTTTCGCGCGCCGAATTTCCTACGTGCGCTCGCGCGACAGAAGGCTCGCTCGAGATAAGGCCGGGCCTGCGCATACAGATAGCGCACGCGCAAACTGTGCCCCCAATGCATGCCGGATATATTTTCATCTTATATGAAATGAGCTACATCTAATATTTGTATATATTTTATATCGTGCTGCAATGGCCTAACTATTACCGTAACGATTTTTTTTACATTTAAAAAGACATTTTCACTGATTTTAAAATGAAATTCTTGTTTATTTGGCATGACGTCCTCGATTGTTATATCGGAAAATGATTTATTTTATTTTTTTTAGTCCCCTCCCCCCGATAATTCGCGATAATATATCACCTTTATGGTACTAGCACGGATCTCCATTCTCTGGACGTTCCTTAGATAGAAGACTGGCGCTTTAAGGGCAGCTCGTGGCTCCACGTGGTAAGAAACAATATGGCGGCGCCCTGCGCGCAGTAATAAGGAGTGGGATCGAAAGTAAACGGTGAGAAACAAACATTTCGTTTCATGGGAGCTTTTTGGAGCTTTTTAGACCGAATGAAGGAACAATATGACTGTTGTACTATAACATTGACGGGAAACGACCAAAATAAATCTGCTAGTCTCGTTTAAAAGCTCCCTCTCTCCATCAAATGTGGTCGTTAAACACATTTCTTTTTTCAATTAAATCATCTAATATTTAAACAAATTCTGCTAAATCATTAATGCAGATAATCAAGCGAATGTCTTTCTACATTTGTCAGGGCAGGCAGAGCAGATGGCAGATGCAAGTGACATCCTAATGGAGGATTCAGCAGCCTCAAAGGAGGAGAAGCAGGATGACCTCCCCCAGGACTCCATCAGTGAAGACCCAAAATCCAAACCAGAAGGGCAGAGCGAGGTCACCGAGTCCAATGTGTACCGCTACATCAAAGAGGACCTCTTCACTTCAGAGATCTACAAAGTTGAAATCAGAAATCTGCCCAAGTTTGTTGGCTTTAATGATTTGAAGAAGTTCTTGGCTAAGCATGGCCTCAACCCACACAAAATCAAGCTGTTTGGCAAGCAGACCTTCGCCTTTGTCACTTTTAAGAACGAGGATGAACGCGACAAGGCTATGAAGATGGTCCATGGTATGCAATGGAAGGGTCAGGTGCTTGCTGTCAGGCTGGCCAAACCTAAAGCAGACCCCATCCTGAGGAAGAGGAAGCAGCAGGGTGAGGGCGAAGGAGCAGGACAGCCCTCAGCCAAGCGTCCAGAGGCTGGTGATAAAGAGGAGCCGCTCAGTGTCCAGATAGCCAACGTAGTGACCCCACTGTGGAACGTGCCCTACGAGGAGCAGCTGAAACGGAAGGAGGAAGAGGTGGTGGCCGTTTTGCAGAGGCTGGCCAAGTGAGTTTCATCATACGTTTACAGGTTCTACAAAACAACTCTGCTGAAAATATTGTTTATAGTGTCCAGTTATTTGACTGAATATTCTACTTTTGTCAGAGAAATTGGCAACACCAACAAAGCCATGTTGCCATGGCTATTTGCACAGAAAGGGAAATACAACAAAATGTGTTGTCCTCTAGAACCCATTCGACCATCTCCGGCACAGGTGTATTTACATAAAAACACTCTTATTTCAGACACTTTTCTTCCTAAAAGTCACTGCTGTTTATGCACTCTGTATTGACCAATAATGGAAATTATCTCTGCTTGTTTCATGACAGACAGCATACAGGAACAAGTGTGAATTTCTCATCTCCATGGGTGCAAATGGTGAAGATAAGACCATCGGCTTCCGCCTGGGAAAATACAAAGGTGGATCCTGCGCTGTTGTCGGGCCCGATGACACGTGCCACGTCTCACTGGAGGCCAAAAGGGTGGTGTGCGAGTTTCAGAAGTTCATCAGGTATTAGTATATGACTGTCCAAAAGCAGAACTACTGTCAATAGTTGGGTAACTTTTAAGCTGATGACTACTGATGTGAAAATGGCACTGGTAAATCAAAGCCTCTCCTTCACCCACACAACTAAAACAGGGTTTTTGACTGTATTTTATGACTGATTTACCGCTTCATTGTTCCCCTTGCAGAACAACACCCTACTCTGTGTACAGTCCTGAAACTTATGAAGGACACTGGAAGCAGCTGACTGTGCGAACAACAAGGACTAAAGAAGCCATGGCTATAGTGTTCTTCCACCCACAGGTGAGGGAAGGTTTGAAATGACTCTGTGGTCATCAAGTCATGTATTCTCTGAATTTGTCTTTTTATTCTGTCTTAGAAACTTGATGAAGAGGAAGTGAAGGCATTGAAGGACTCCACAAGGAAGCACTTTACAGAAGGAGAAGGGAGAGACAGTGGAGTGACATCGCTGTACTTTGTCAGAGAGGGTCAACGGTAAGAACAGATGACCAGAGCGGTCATTACAAAAATATAAATGCAGCACTGATTGGGTGTTTCTGACCCTCTAGGACGTCTCCTAACATCGAGGACCTGCCCTGCGAGCTGGTGGCCGGAGAAGGCTGCATTCACGAAGAGCTCCTGGGTCTCAAGTTCAGAATATCCCCTCATTCTTTCTTCCAGGTACCACAAAGCACCAGTCACTTTGGTCTCAGTAATTTCACCCAGTCTCCCAGCTACTTGGCCTTGACACAAACTGTGAAAACAGGTGAACACAGGAGCTGCTGAGGTGCTGTACTCTGCTGTGGGGGAGTGGGCTCAGCTGGACCAGGACAGCACCGTCCTGGATGTGTGCTGTGGCACAGGCACCATCGGGATATCTCTGGCAAAGGTGACGGGACTTCTCTGGATCATCATTTTGTACTGCTCTTATTGGCCATTTTTACTGAGAAACTTTTATTGATTACTTTTTGTCTTTTTAGAGAGTGAAGAGGGTGATTGGAATCGAGCTGTGCCAGGAGGCAGTGGAGGACGCCAAAGTCAACGCAAAACTTAACGGTAAGTGGGTAGAAAATATGAAAATGCTACGTTCTTATAAAGGCGTTAATTCAGCATGTGTTGGTATTGAAGGCCTGACCAATGTTGAGTTTCACTGTGGAAAAGCCGAAGACATATTCCCAAACATCCTCAGTTCCATTGTGTCGTCTAACGTCACCGCCATCGTGGATCCGCCGAGAGCAGGCTTACGTGAGTGAAACACCGCCAAAACGGAGACTTGTTTGGCTCTGAAATGACATTAAGTTGATTGCAGATTCCAAGGTCATCCTTGCAATCAGGAGGGCTGAGCATCTGAAGAGACTGGTGTATGTGGCCTGCAACGCCAAGGCAGCCATGAACAACTTTATCGAGTGAGTCCCAAACAGCTTGTTATAGATGCTGTTTAAGAGATTAGGTCTCCTAAAGTGTATACATTCATCTCCAGTCTATGCAGAGCACCATCCAACAGAGTCCGCGGCACTCCTTTCCGTCCGGTGCGAGCCATGGCCGTGGATCTGTTTCCTCAGACCATGCACATGGAGATGCTGCTCCTCCTGGAGAGAGTGGACTACAACTCCCAGGAGCAGCAGCCCAGCAGCACTCATGAAGAGACCTTGGCAACACAGCCTGCACAGTAATGGGTAGCAATATTCCTCCGCACCAGACGTGCACGTGTGTGTCTCATCTACCCGTTCAATCCCACAGGGTCTTTTGTTTCATTTTAAAATATTCACAAGGATGTGACTTAATACAAAGTCACCAAGAACTGATTTTCCTGAAATGTCGTCATGCGCAGCGTTGCTCCGTAGAGAATAAATCATCTGTCATTTCAATGTGTTTGTTGCTATTTCATCATCCCACGCCTGAAAGAAGGCCATGCCAGAGTCAGTCAACATTTTATTTTGCATAACAAATATTGAAGATGTGGAGTTCAGCTTACAAATACACTTTCTAAGCAGCAATGTCAAACAACCCATAAGTACATCTCATTAACACAAAAGCATTTGTTTTTCCATCTTAAACATGTGGCAAAGGTGACAAACGCACATAATTAAAAGCACATTCTTTCAAGCAATTTACAGAGTCTGTGACACATCCTTGACGGACCCAATATTTCACAAAGCTCAGCAGTTTTTGTTTTTTTTTTAAAATTCCAGCACAAAGTGAGTCCATGTTTAAATGACACATCTGCAGCAACATTACTCTAGAAAATGCATAAGGTTGTATCTAAGCTTTGGTATACGGAGCCGTCAACTTGTGGACTAAATGACTGGGTCATACTTTGCATGTCAGTGTAGCAACTACAATTTGGATGGCTGCCTTTAGAAATATTCTACTTTATGGCAAACAAACACACACAAAAAGCACAATCTGTTAAGACGAGGCTTAAATCTGCACATGCTGTGTTTTCTTCGTATCTCGTACTCCGTTTAAAATACTGACTAAATGCTTTATCAAGTAAAGAAAAGTTGGTCTTTCTGCCTCTGCTCAAAGGGCATCTTTAGGTCCAATGTATGTACTCTGAGCCCTTGGTCTTTTTTTGTAACTAAGGCAACATGTAGCCAACAAGATCTGTTAAGGGCACCAAAATTGAGAAGCTACTTGAATGTACCAGTAGTTGTGTCGTGTGCATGGTGTTAGTACTTCAATAAAACAGCCGCAACCATCTAAGAGCATAAAGAAACAATCATTTACCTTTGAAACATACAATAGTGCTCTGTGCTCAGGTTTACTGCAGGCCATCAGTGTCTTGAATTCCCAAAGCAAACAACATAAAGGCAAAGAGTCCCTCCAAACAATCCTAAAGTGTGCTCCTGAACCCAGATGAGCAGTCAACAGGACACAGGTGCATAACGATAGGTACGATAGTGATCACTTCACAACGCATGTTTTCATCATGCAAAGACCAGGACAGCTGCTCTGCTCCAAGCAAATTAACATTCATCATCCGAAAAATAACAGGAACCAATAAACAAGTAACTGGCTGCCAATTAAATACACCAACACTAGCAGTCCCTTTCAAATACTGAAAAGCACAAAACCAAACCAATAGATGCTGAAAAATGACACTTCAAAACAAAACAAAGGTTGTGCAGTGTTTTTCTTGTGGCTAAAGAAGCATGCATTGTGTTGACGTGGTGCAACTCATGAAATCGGGCCGACTCGTCTGCCTGCAGCCTCCAGGGGTTGCCATAGTGAGGATGTATCTGGGGAGGTAGATGGCATCTGCTCTACTGCCCGTTAGTGTGGTTATGGTCTGCTCTGACATCTACCAGCTCAAACTGGGGCCACGGAAGCGGAACTGGTCTGCCTGCCTGGTTCAGGTCGATATCATATTGCCGTTAGATGTAGTAAGTTTGGGACGTCCCGACAGTGACTGGGCTTCAGTGCTGTGGCGCTTCAGTGATTCAGACACTTAAACATCGACCGTGCACAGTGGTTCACTTCCTGGCTGGGCCGACTCCATTATGGTCATCTTGGGTTTCTTCCTCGTTTCCTCCTGGTTTCAAATAAAAAGAATGAAAAAAATAAATATAAATATATATAAATTGTCTCTTTGTCTAAAGCATTTTGTGGGTACAACGCTCACCCTCTGGCTTGCTAATTTCTTCATTTCTTCTTGCAGTTTGTTCAAGATATGAAGGTTTGGCTTGTTCTTTTTGGCATACTGCTGGAGCTCGATCACACTCTTGTCAGAGTTCTCCTGCAAAAGATGGACAGCAACTCAATATTTAAATGTTTTGTTTGTTTTTAATTTAGGGAAAACAAATAAAAATCAAAACCAGTCCAGTAAGTCTGCTGTCAAGGTTACAGTGAACAGACAATGGTGGAAATTGAGCATTTGAAGCTTCTCACCTTCTTGACCATTTTGTTGTTCTCTCTTCCATACATACGGAGCAGAGAGCCCCAGTTCTTGACGTGAGGATGAAGCATCTGCAGTATCTTCTGAGATGCGAGTTGCTTGCCAACCCTCTTGTTCTTGCCTAGCGTCAGACAAACAACCCGTCAGGCCCAGCAACAGCCTCAGTACCTGCAGACGGTCACGGTCTACTTACACCAACCGCGTACAGTGTGCTTCCCACATGTCATCACGTACTCGCTCTTCTGATTTTTGCCGGGGATCACCTCAAATTTAATGCTGGTGTCTCCCATTCCGTGGTTTCTAGAAGAGATTTCAAATGAGCATAAACACATGGACCACAGATCAACACAGATGAGAAAAATAACACGCCAGATGATACGTGACAATGCTGAGAACCTCCTACCTTTTAAGGCACTCATGAAGAATCTGATATGGCGAAAGTAGTCCTGCTTTGTTGGTCAGCTCATACACTCTTGAGTCTTCTATACTGATATGATTAAAATACTGAAAAGGAGGATATGTGAAATGGATTTTTGTGTTCTTCTAAATTGCATAGACAATATTTACATTTTTAAGTAGAAAGATGTGGTTGTTGTGGCCAATGATACTAACTGGCTAAATGTGTTTATTTCTAATAGAAGCCATCAACCATGTCTGTCTGAACAAAAAGACACGAAACAAAAAGAGCTGCACGTCACACCAATCGAAAGGTGTACCTCCAGTTCATCACCCTCGACAGGCTTCTCCTCCGCTGTCTGCTTCACAAAGTCAGGGATGAGGATTTCCAGTGTGGCTCGAGCTGAATTTTAAATGGAAAAATTACAACTGAGGGTGTGACCACAGATGATGGACAGCCATAAACAAACTCAACCGGGAGTGAAAAACTTTACCAGCTTTATTCTTGGCAAGTTTTTTACTGCTTGCAGTTCCTGTGCCATAAGTAACTCCATCAATAATGACTGATGCTCCAAAGGGTTCACTTGGGTTCTCTGGACACAGATGATACAGGATTTATTATCTAAAACAATGACAGTATTCATTAATAGCAAAACAGAATCCAAGTCCATTAAAAACTTACCACATTCAAAAAAGTTGTAAACAGGTCGGACCTTCAGGACACGCTGCATGTATTCATGCAAAATACAAACTTCAGACTTTCCATTAGGGTTGATGACAAATTCTGTTAAAAAGAAACATCGAAATCTTCAGCAAATGGCACATCCAAAAGATGGTGACCTCGCTTACCGTGGTGGAGCTACATCACTGTCTCACTGTTGCTACGGTGACCTTGTTAACCTTAATCCAGAGACCTGCTCAGTTCTTACCTTTCTTGGTGGGAGCATCTTGGACCGACAGTGTAATAAGTTTCTGGTTGGCGGGCAGGATCGGTCTTTCCGATTCTGCCTGCTTCCTCTTCATGTCCCTGTTGAACTGCCTCCTCTCGGCCCACGTGCGAAACTTCTTCACAGTGACTTGTTCAAAGTCGAAGCATTTTTCGAGGTATGAGCGAAAGTCTTCAAGCTCTGTGAGAAGCATTTATTAGGTTAGTTTAGGAACGCAGCAGCTCCTCAATGATGAGCCCTCGCTCACAGTCTTTACCTATGGACTCATCCTTGCACACCTCCACCTTGGCCTTGACCTGCCCCAAGGCTCCCTGGGCGGTATCGCAAGGCTGGGACCCTTTACCCCGCAGGCTGTTATTAGCGGCGCTCTCTCCATTGGGACCATCGTCAGTCGGACCAGAGGGCGAGACCCCTTCCCCAGTGGTAGCACCTAATCTGCTTGCTTCCATATCGCCATTCGTCTGCTCATCAGACTTGTCCTGAACCTCCTCTGTATTATGTGCCACCTCCCCATTCAGTTCCCTTTCCTCGTGATCCTTCATTTTCTTGTAGTGCAGGCAAGGGATGCTGCTGGTGGGGGGGTCGTGTTTCTGCAGCAAAGACAAAGGACCAGCACTTAAACAGGATTTTTGTCTTACATTCAACGAACAGTTATTTATATTTAAAAGCACAACCTCTTTAAACTCAAACCTGGTAACAAGAGCAAAAAAAGCTGCAGTAGATATTTGCATTACCCTAATACTGCCGGTCCCAAGGAAGTAGGGCCGTGACCACGTAACCACCCTGGTCTCTCTGTGCAGGTAAACTGGAATGCCGGAATTATGGAATGTCATGATCCAACCATCAGGGAGAGGCTCAGTGGGAGGACGTCCCCGACCTAGCACCACGGAAGATTTATAAGTCTAAAACTACTCACTTCAAACATGCACACATTTTAATTTGAGGCATATGCACCCCACACTGAACAAACTCTCCATCACTCACTCTTGAGGACAGTCTTGATTTTGGTCATCATAGGCTGAATGCCTTCTTCACCGTCCGACTGGTGGTCACTTTCCCCACCTGATTTGTCCTCTGTGGTGCGCATCTTTTTGGGTACCGGCATGCCTTCTTCAAGCAGAGCATCAACATCATTGTCAAACTCCTCCTGGAAGAGTCAACGGCCAGGAGACAAAGTTGGGTCAACGGTCAAATGAAGACCTTTCGTTTTTTATAGAAATGTATGAATTGCACAAGATCTTATGATATGGGGTGGAAAAAAGTAACAGATTCAAAAAAATAAATCGTAACAAAGATAAAGTCAATCAATAAACTGTTACTCGTTATTTTCCTGAAAGTCCATGACCATTTTTATCAACACAAAAATATATTGTCAAGATTAGAATTGTTTTTTAATTATCAGGTAATGTAGGAACAAATGGACTTTTTAATGAACAAACAGGTTTTATATTTGCCACTCGCTGAATCGCTACAGTAGCTTTAATGAAATCCTGAGGGGATGGGTTTAATGAACTGCCAATAAAAGGAGAACTTCCATTCATTAAAGTAGCACCAATAATAGACGTACCTCGTAGGAGTAAACCACAGCTTCATCATCTGGATGCTCCTGCTGCACTATGCTCTCAGATTTAAAACCACCGTGTTCCCCATCTTCGTGATCCAGGAAGTCACAGAAGTCCTCCAACTCATCCAAGACAGCAAATTCTACCTTGTTTTCTTGGTCACCTTCAGCCTCCTCTGACGATCTGGTTGCTATGTTTCCCTCTCCGGAGCTACCCTCAGCTAATTCCTGCTCAGTCCAGGCATGCAACCCACCATTCAGGCTGTCTAAAGTGTCTTCCCTTCCTCCCTGCTGCCCTTCACCTGTGTACAAAACCTTCCTGTCTTTGCTACTGGTGTTGCTTTCAGTGAAGCTCACACGGATTTTGACATCTCTTAGCAGCTTGAGATCTGGCAAGAACTTTGTTACCGGGGGAGCATGGCGGGCCGTTCTGGGGCACGATGGATTTGGACTGGCCTCGTTTGAGAGGTCGCTACAAAAAGTTAGTGAGCCCAGGCTGAGTGGGTGCTGTGGAGGGGGTTCCCCGTCCCCTGGGGTGTATGTGTATCCATCACCACCAGAGCTAACGTCCATTACCTCTGCGTCACTGGACGTTTGCAGGGGAGGTGGTGGAGGTGCTCTGTCATCACTTGGATCAAAATTATTAGGAGGCTCCAAAGGGAGAGGGGGTAGGACGTCATCTATCTCCATATTAACTAATTGTAAACCAATTCTACAGACTTATATAACTTATTGATGATTAAAAACTGTCCTATGTAGACGCTATCTTTACTCTAAACTCAGAATGCATGCAGAAGCACATCCCTGTTTAGACCACGTACCAGAGGCGAAAACGCTAAGCTGACTACATTGTTCTTTTCATTAATGTAGACAGCTTTTAGAATCACTGTCTCAATTATTGGAAATCACAATGCATTCAGCTACATACGGGACAGGCGCTGATCATCTTCCTTTCATATCTTTTGGAAGCTAGGAAAAAGGCAGCAGCGAGAAAAGACATTAGGCAGTGCAACACCATGACACATCTATATAGATCTATTCAGGAAGAAGCCGCGAAATGTAACGGCTTCCTCATTGCTACCACATTAAAAGCAGTTAGAATTAAAACTTAAAAGCTCTATGCACCTCATCGAAAGAGAAAACTGAGGGGGAAAAGAACTCTGGCACATCTGTTCGGCTACATAGCAGGCCCTGGCACATAAATGCTAACTTGCTAGCACATAAATGCTAACTTGCTAGCACTAACATCCGTTTGCATAGCCTCGTCTTCCCAAATAAGCCTGAAAATGTTTTCGCTATTTAAATACTCACAGAGATATATTGCACAGTAGCCTCGTTGTGGCACCAAACGGCGAAATCTAAATTACTTTAATACTGGACATGCCACCGTACAGGCTGAACTGTCTCCGCCATCTTGAGGAAAACCACAGCGGGAAGAAAAGCGAACTCCCGCCTCCGAGTACCGGCTTCACTGACAGCTCACTGGGCCAATCACGTACTTGGACTTTTAACCCATTAACTTGAACGTCGGAACACCTGCAGAATGAGCTGGCGTGCACATATTAAATTGTGGACGTGACAGTATCAGAGATATTACGTGTTTGACTACTACAAATCGCAGCGTTTTCGGTTTTCCCTTGTCAAAGCACTGGCATCTCTGCCACAATAAATGGGTTACATCACTGAAAATCAATCAACACAAAATCAAAATCAATATGCTACGAATAACACTTGATGCATCAAACCCCGCTTCTATTTCTGGGATTGTTAATTTGTCTAGACGTCACCAAGCTTTTCAGATAAATTGATTTATACTTGGTACCGTACCTTTACGATATCTTATTACGCCACTTGGGGTCGCTGTTACTCAAGAGCTGCTGCTCAGTGGCAAAAGTACAACTGAGAACATTACCGTCAGGTTCAAAAGATTACAGTGTGTTGTTTTTGTAAAGTGCACTCTGCAAATGTCAGACGAATTTGGGATTCATTTGTGGTGTAATGACAGTTCTCGAATGAAAAGCTGTAAAAGATATTCAACCATAAAATAAGATCTGAAATTTCTGTTTTGAAAAAATATATATTGATGATTTGCACCAAGTACAGGTCATCAGCTCATACCAACCCAGATAAGATATTGTATACAAAAATGAAGTATTCTGTTACATTTTATTGTGGATGAAAATTCAGCATTTCACATTAAATTGTGTGATCGTGTGATGTAACTAAATGCAATTCATAAATGTATATGAGGATGCCAATTCATACTGAGGTGTAGAAAGTGTGTAGAATACATTCTTTTTGTATGAATGTAAAGGTAAAATGTGACAACATAAAGCATTAATTAGATTGTTTTAAAAAAACAAACTGCATTGCTGTATAAACCCGAATGTCAAAAGTAACCAAATACTGTTATTTTACGATATACAGTCAAAATATTTTAATATTTCATTTACCGGTATATCATTTCAAAATAGCATTTTCATTCAAATCAAGAAAAGTTATACATATTAACTGTAAGTTATGAGGAAGCTAGTACTAACTAGCTTATAAAATTGATGAGTCCTCAGGTTCACAGAGCTGATGTGCAGCTGGCGGTGAAGATGGAGTTGATGAAGAAAGGCACAGAGTTGGTGTCACCGTCACTTGCTCACGCATCCAGTTTAAAATTGAATGAACTGGTGCGCCAATTGCTTGTGTCACGGTCGCGCATGGTACGCTCTGTGAAGGTCACGTTGCCTTCTGCATCTATGAGGATAACTGTATTGGTCCTAAAATGAGAGAAAATGTATCATTACGCATTAAAACAATTTAGAACATAGACTGAGAGACGGGACTTAAGCAGAGGACAACCTGTATGAAGAATGAACAGACAGTATCAAAAGACTTTGACCTTTCGGTTAAAAGGGGCTCTCTGTATCTGCAAATCCACCATGCAGATTATTCCCTTTCCTTTCCTCTGTGTGAGGGATTGATTCCACCGGGGAGTTCTGTGTACCATCAGTTCTGTCTATGATCACACACCAACTAGTCACCTCAGGCTGAAAATAGCAGTGGGGGGAACCAGGCACTCGGGGTGGAAGAAGAGATACTGACCTTGTGCCATAATCAGGGGAGCGGACACACACTGCTGACAGAGCCTGGAGCATGGGCTTGGAGTAACCATCACCGTGGCTCTCCTGAGCCGGATCAGGACTGTTCCTGTTAAACCAAGCCATGACAGAAACTGTCAACATCTTTTCATATTTGCCTTTGCAACTGCTGCAGATAATAGCTCCATCGTGTCAAACAAGGGACCAAATCCATGAAGTTTACTGGGAGTGTGCTGGCGCTAATTTGATTAAAGCTAAAGCCGCACTTAGAACCTGAAGCTGAAAGTCTGACATAGTAACCACAGAATTTCTGAGAACATTCATAGAAAAGGGGAGTGTGGAACCAAAATCATGAGACCAGCAAGGGCTGTTGCTCATGAAGATTTTAGAGATACAGAATTAGTGTTAGGGGCCTCGGAGACTAAAGTGTGCTTTCAACGTCACGTGGACTCACAGTTCTTCGTTGTTCAGCACACCCAGCAGCTCCTGCACCAGTCCGTCGCAGGACAAGGTCTGGTCATCCACGACGCTGCTGAAGTGCCGCTTGCCTCGCAACAGCTTCTTCCATGGAGTATCCAGCAATGAATTACTCAACCCATAGATTCCTGCTAGCCAGAATTGAAAAAAAGAGACTAGTAAGCTGGGTTTGTGACCTTCTAGTTCAATGCTCCAATAAACAGACAAGTAGTGAGCACATCAAAACAGAAATGTCAGGCTAACGTGGAGGGCCAAAGGCTGCGAAGAGAGGAAAATGCGAACTGAAAGGTTTCTACAGCAACCGTAACAAAAAAAACACAGACCTGCTTTTAGATGGATAGGTTCGGGGCTGCCTCTGTTTCCATAGTAACACACCACATCTTGTTTGGCTCTGCATGGGACACACAGTGATTGGAAATTAGACAATTTGGTGACCATCAAACCGCAAACGTTTGTTTTAGGGAGCCGTAATGTTGCGATATTCCCAAAATGAATCTGAATAAAGTCAGCTTCACAGAATCACCGCGGGGGGGGGGGGGCTAAACAGCGAAAATAAGTGCAGAGGGCATAAGAGAATATCAACAGAGCTATATAATGAGTGATTTTTATTGCAGCCCTGCAAAATTGGAATTAAGACTCTTGTTTTTGTTTTTTTTTGTAGAGGGAATTAAAACAAGAAAAGCACTCAATACCTTAGTTAATTGAAGCAACCCTAAAGGAACAACTGAGTGAAATTAAAAACCAAATTAGAGCTAACAAAACCTCTGACAACCACCAAAGGCCTCAGCAACAATGTTAGATCTCTTTGCAGAATCCTCAGTTTGATGGAATTTATTCAGCTTGAAAACTCTGACATCAAGGGCATTTGTGACAGCTTTGGAACAGGACAGCGAATAATAAATTACCAGAAAATCCTTTGAACCGGCAGGGGAATGACTTTTTTCATGTCAGTTTTATGACAGCCATCAGTGGCATCAATCAATCAGGAAGGTGGTGCAATGCTGCTTCGCTTGGAGAGTTTGCCAGTGGGGACTTGTTGAGGAGGGAACTGAACGTGCTGCCGGGCCTGCAGCTCTGACACACTTTATTGGATTGTTCTTAAGAGCAGCAACACAAGTCAACCTTTAGGTCTGTGGTATAAATCAACATAAGCTAAAAGAGAGTTAAACATTGTGGCCGTCCACTCTATAGACAGAGGAGCTTTATCAGCGATCTAATATCAGCTCTCATTGATAAAGTGTTTTGGCTCATGAAGACAAATCAAGATCGATATATTTAAAAATGTCCATATCAACACAATTAATTATCGTCGCCTTTTGAACTGGATTCATTTAGCTTCCAGAATTCTGTTTATACTCCTCTTAAATGGGCCCACTCATTCTTCACTCCCTGCTGAAGGACTTTCTGGAGCAGAAAATCCAAAATGTGCATCCAGGCAGCTGTGAGGGAATCCTCACGGCCACTGACACTATAGGCCGACTCTATAGACACTTGTGTGTCCCTGACAACACATATGGTGTCCAGGCTGCCTCTAGACCCAGATGAATGGGCCGAACAAAAAGGCTTTTGGTTCCATTTCTATGGATACTACAAGCAGAGCGGTGTTGGACGATATTGACCCGGGTGCCAGTGCTCGCGCCGCGTAAATGTGTGCAGCGGCAACCCAGAAGCCCCCAAACCCGACAAGAACTGGAGGAATCTGATGAGCTTTGATGAGAAGGGATGTTGAAGCTCATCTGATGAGCCAAAAATTAACAATCTGACATAGTGTCTACAAACAAGATAAATGTAATATGACATGCAGACTTTTGCTGTTGTTTACAGACATTAGCTGTCACAAACAAGGCACTCTTTAGTCTTCTTCGTGTGCCATGTGATGACCTCGCCACAACTCTGGTGCCTCTTCTGACCATATTTCTTAAAAAAAACAAAAAACAATGCGTGACAACCACATTAGAGGATAAAAACACGGGACTCCACTCTGACGAAGGTTGGAACGCTCATATTTGGCAACTAATTGAAACAGCCTTTAAATCAAGCCCCAAATGAAAACAAGAGCTAACTGCTCAGATGTTTGATGTAGAAGAACTTTTTGATAAACTAACTGTGCACCAGATATATTCAGTGAACACAACACATGAAGGCACTGGCGTATCTCTGCACCCTCTGCATGCCTCTAATTAAAAGCAGTGGTGGCGGCAGGTGGAAGATTCGCAGAGATACAGCTCTATTTCTGCTGTTTGCCAAACCCATCAGGTGTGCAGTGGGCTGATGCGGCCTGAGATGAGGAGCAGCGGGAGGCGAAGGCCAGTTGGGCAGAGAGAGAACAAGAAGGGAAGTGTCAAAAACAGGCTTTTTCTGATCTCAGTCGGAGGAGTAATCAGTATGCTGGTTGGGAGATGATCTACTGAACAGTCCTCTGTACTGAGGCAGCAGAGCAGGTTCCTCATCACCAGCTGTGCTGGAGTTACCCTGGAGATAGTTGGCTGCGCTTTTAACATTGCCAGTTCAGATATGAGATGGGAAGCTATTGGGGAGTGGGGCGAAAAAAAGTATACATGTATGTATATGTGTGTGTGTGCATGTCCATGTGTGTGTGTGCATATGTAGACATTATGGGTGTGTGGGGGTTGGGGGAGAAACACATGAGGATCTTCTGCTCTGTTATCACACACAGCACAGCACATGGGCTGCTCTTAAAGCTGTCCATGCTAATGTAAGTGAAATATTTAACGTGTCAACATCTTAGTATAAGATGTTAATTAGCACGTGGGTGTTTTGATCTTCTGCTAACAGACGACCCATGGTTAAGTGCTCATTAGCAAAGCCAACTTCTTACAATCCCAAACATTATATCTCCTTAACATATTGACATTGATTGTGATGTTGTTAGCATGCTTAACTGCAGAGTAATAGAGCCGCTAGCACGGCTGTGAGACATTAGTTAGAGAAAAACTGTTTTTTAAAAAAGAACCGGACCACAGCTGACTGGGTAAATGATGACCACCGATTCAAAAACATTACGCTAAAGAAAAAAAATCAATGCTGCTTAGAGTCTGTTGGTATTGAAGAAAATTCAACTTCAAACTGAATTATTTAATCTATTTAAAAACTCTGTTTTTATATCTCTGCATAGGAGAGCATCCACACACTTGTACCTCTTTATTCAGTTCTTCCCCCTGATACTCTGTCTCCAGAATGTACATCTGCTGCACCATTGTTTTTACTTTTGAGCTCAAACAAGAGTCTGCCAAGAATTACAGCACATGGTTGGAGGCTATAAGAGTGAACCACTTTCTGACATTGTTTTCATAAAACCGTCGCTGCTCGCCTGAAAAGCATCAAGTCAAGCAGGCGAAGATCAGACAAGATGTTCATTAAAACAGATCATCTCTGGGCCGGGCATAAAGTGGGATCAAACAGCTATAGAGTAAGTCAGATGAAAAGTTCTGAAGCCTTGAACGCATCAAACAGACACTCAGATCAGAATTTAAATATATATGATGGCAAATCCACCAAGGGACGGCTCAGTGTGATGTTCTGGGAAAATTCACTGACCAAAATCACTCATGGGCAGATGATTACTCCAGGCAATATTATCTTAACATGCACCGATATTTGAGAAGAAGTGCTTGATAAAAATGATGCCCCACTGGGGTTTACGTCATTTCATCACATCATCAAACACATTGTCGAGCTCGACAAAGACAAAAAACTCTTAAAATGTTAGCGCCCCCCCCCCGTTGCCATTATGTTAACAGCTATTCGGTAGCTAGAGATGATTGAAAAACCCTCAAATTGTGGCAAAATTCCAACCTTGAAAGTGGGCTGCTGCATGGACACACACGCTGTTAGCAAACAAATACGGCAGCTGACGTCCCGTCTCTGGAGGTAACGTTAAACCGGTAAGATTGGGCGAATAAAAAGGGCACATTGTGCACATTCACAGAGCGTGAACGCTCAGCAGAGGACAGCAGGTTATTAACAGAGCAAAATGAAAAATTCCTCTGCTGCGCTCTCACGTGGAATGTGATGAACAGGTTTTCATGAAGCCGTCCTGTGAACGTGGGGTTGCACCCTAATCTCTGGGTGCACAGGAACGCCAGTGGGGCAGCACAAATGCAACTGCAGGCTGCAGCTTTTAACGAGAATATTTGCATATCTTCACGGCTTGCACCTGTCGCAGAAACAACAGTCGAGCTCTCTGGTCGCAGTTTATTCTGATTCCGACATTGAGAAAAGGATTCAGAGTCTGAATACTAATATTCCTGATCTGAGGCTGCAAATCCATTACATTATGTGCTGATGATAATCTATGTAGGCCATTATCTTTTTTTTTGTAATTGGAAAGTTGCTTCTTAATTGAATTTTAGCTGGAGCCCTATCTCCTGACAGTGGTAGTCCAAGACCAGCTGAGTAACCCCGCAGGTCTGTAAAGCTTCGGATTTTTCCACATGAATATATGTATGACCTAAGGTGTTACTTGTATGGAGGGTGCTGTTAAAAACAGGAAGATTGGTTAACTGTGCAGGGCAGAGTAATGTGGTCAGACTAATGTAGCCAGCAACATGTTTCTCTTCCTGCCAGAAAAGACGTTTAGCGTATACAAATGAGAACCCGGCAGCAAACAAATTTAGCCTGTTAGCAATGCTGATGAGGAGGCCAAAAGGTTCTACAGACATGGGAAAAGAGAGCAGATCTTCCTACAGGCGATGTTTCTAGCATACAGGGATCATGACGTCGAAGTCCACTCTGCTTTTTTTTTTTGCACCCCAGGAGGGATTCAGTCTGGCAGCAAAGCACATGTGAGCTGAACCTGCAACTCCTGGCTCGCAGAAATAGAGCCTCATTTCCATGCCAGTTGTGCAAAGTTCGGACAGAAACATCTATATTAATGCGCACAAATTCCACTTTAATTTTCCTCCTTCAACTGATAAATTCAAAATCATCCCTTATTTAAAACACTATCATAAGTGCAGTATTCAGTTTCTCAAACCCTTGAAAGCAACTGAAAGAGAAGCGGGGATTTTCCCAGTGGAATGTCTCTCCCCAGATTGCCTCACCTGAACTCGGCTGTGATGAGATTGAAGCCATTGTACAGATGGCCTTCTAAAGATACCTTCTTCAGGTAAGAGTAGCTGTCCTGATCTTTGTCTGTAAGGTAGTTCGACACCAGAAATCCTAAAGATGCGTGAAAACAATAAGAAAGTAATCTTAGATAATCCTGGATGACAGTTAAATAGAAAAGGAATGAACTGAACCAATATTTCTAACATGGATGTCGCCACAAAAGGACGGTGATTTGCTCACCTCTCCCCTGAGCGTCAGGGTTGGAATGGCTTTCCAGGTAGTTGGTGATTCCAGCCAGTTTTCCCCTCTTGTTGATCCCCAGCCAGGATCCTCCTTCCTTCCCATATTCCAGGTCCAGTCCTGCTCAACAAGGACCATTGGAGCAAAAGCTTTGGCTAAATTATGACAAGAGGATTTCCAGCTCCAATCTAAAGAGTGCTTTTATCGATAACGCAGGTGCTCCAAACGAGCGGTGATCAATACTGACGCATCAGCTTTCACTGAGAGTGACTGAGAGAGCAGAATGGACGCACTCCTTGGGGAGGCTGGATGGAAAGGTAGCCCGAGCCCACTGGGATGTATAGCTCACTACCCCCCTCATTACGCCTCGTCTCCTTCAGGGCCCTGCCTTCACCCCCCCCCCCCCCCCACCCACCCCGAGCCCTGCAGATAAGGCACAGCCATTTACTTCTGTCACATCACATAAAAGCAACCATCAATTAAGGCCCCACCGCTGGAGTCCTGACCCCTCTATTACAGGGGGATGCAGGAGACAGATGAACAACAGGGCTATCGCCGGGATTCCTCATTCAGCAGGGGGAAAGAACCCATGATGGATTTTCCTCGACTCCAGCCTAATGTTTGTGAGACATCAGTCAATTAAATCTAGTTCACCGGAGGGGTGGGGGGGGGGGGGGGGGGGGTTGGGGCTTTTGACTGGCAGAGAAAACGTTTTTTATCTGTAAAAGTGAAAACAGTTTAGCTTTGGGTCAGGTTTATTTCATTAACTTGGGTTTCTTATGTCTATATAAAGAGCAACAAGCCTGGTGTTTTTTTTGTGTTTTTGCTGGACATTTAAAACAAGTTAACAACTGACTGAGACAAAATAGGAAGTAAAACGACCAACAGTGCAAATTTAGAAAAGCTGTCACTATGACTTAAATTTAAAAAAGGGCATTCTGACTGTAATTACTGAACGTTTTCAAGGACCTCTTTTAAGCTCCTTGTCTTTTTAACTTGCAGCTGTGATTTAAAAGGCGCTCACCGCTGAGAATCTCATTGTTGGTCCCCCAGAAATCTGCAGCTTTGGACGGCCGGTTGTAGAACTCATCTCTGTTTGCTGCCAAAATCAGCCTGTAAACACGAAGGAAGAGAAATACAGTAACTTGATGTGCTTTAAAACATAACCATCAACGGCAGTACTTTCTATTCAAAGGATACATAAAGCAACAATAAAACACCACCAAGGAGTTTAATTAGCTCCAAGTTGTGGAGCGACTGTTGGCAGAAACCATCACTGATCTTACACACAGAGCCCTCATTCATCATCGTGACAGAGCAGCTCAGAGGTTAATGAGCTGTCAGGCTCTCTGTTGGCTACAACCTCTGGATAACAGCTGCCACCATTTGTCACTGAAGTGACTAGACAATCAAGATTGAAGAGAAAAAACTTACCCAAACTTATTTTCACGCATTTTATTTAAACTTGTGCTTCAAACGGACACCGTTTACTTTTCACCTACATAGTTTTGACATTACTATGCAAGAGTTGCTGCAGCATAAAGCCCGTCATGTCCTGAGAGTGAACGAGCAAAGAAGCATCAGCAAACTCTGAAGGTGACCTTCAGAGAGGCTCAGGGCTGATCTACACACTCAGGTTTAAGGACAAGAGTGTGCAGCTGGGTGCAGCAACAGTGATGGACTCAATACAAAAGGTAAAAAGAAAGCAGCTCGTATTTAATAATGAAGGAGGTGTCCAAGGACTTAAGAGGATCTTCTTTGCTACATTTTATTCCTCATTCATCGACTTTAACTGTCCGGGAAGAGGAATCTACTGAAGTGAAAAAAGCAATTCTTTTTCACTGACGTTTCCAGCAATGTGACTAAGCTGTCCTGCAACCCGACTTTACCTCCTCCAACAACTCAACTTGTTCTCCATGACTTTATAAAGGTCTCGGATGCAGTCTGGAATACAGGGGCAGCGCTAAATACAAACAAATGGAGCTAGCTGTAGAAGAAAAAGTCTCTGGAAAAGGCCACAGAAATGCCGATCAATAGGAAATGTGACATGAGCTCAGGTCACGAGCTCAGTGTTGGAGTTACATAAAAATCCCACTCAGTGCAGAATAAAAGAAAAGGAACATGAGGTAAAATTCAAGATGGTTTGGAACAGAAAAGAAAGAAAAACAAAGACAGACTGAAAAATAGTTTTTTTTTTGTGAAAAATCGGTCTATGTCTCTCTGAAAATCTCTCTGAAATATCTGATAATAATGATATCTAATCTAACCCCGTGCCACTCTCTGCTCATGTATCAGTAACCTTTGCAAATATTAATCTCTTTATACTGCCAAAGCACAGCTAAGAGGGAACGGCCTTGGTGACCCAATTTAAACCATAATCACACTCCATGAGTCTGTGGCGCAGCCTGGCTGTCAGTTAAACAGCCTCCTCTGATCGGCATTTATATTCAGGCAGTCAGCGACAGCCCATTAACAGCCAGAAACTCCACTCTCACCTGTCTCCAGCAACAAGAGCCATTAGCTCCAGAACAGCTACCATCAGTGTTGTTAAAACGCAGGCGGTACCATTCAGCTATTACAAAATAATTATGCTGCTCAGAGTTCTCACCCTTTCATATTTCCATAAACCAGGAACTGACATATGGCATATGTGTGTGTGAGTGTATGTGTTACCATGTAGCATGAATTTAAACACCGCAGAGACAAACTCATTCATATAATTAAAGTCATAAAAGCTCAAAAAAAAAAGGCCAGTGAGATTTATTGCCCTCCATAATTCCTGCTGAGGTGTACCCTGCTAATCTTTAAGGATTAGATTTTGGACCTTGTTAAGAGCAAAAATATAAACTAAACTGCCACAAAAGGGGTCAAACTGTGGTTCAAGGGCCAAAGATAGCGTGTTCCTATGACAGGCCACACGCTGTGGCGGCTAAAGCAGAAACTTGTGATGCTTAATATACCGCTAGCCACAAATATTACAGCTCTTCATGAATAATGAATGACTGAAGTCAATGCACACATGACTTCATGGACATGACTGGAGCTGTGGAACTGTACGTGATGGAAATTGCATCTGTTCCGCTCTTAAATAACTGACAGCCGTGGTCACGTTGTTTCGAAGCAGGTGAAGAATTGATTATATGTGAATATTAGACAACTGGGTAAAGACAAGAAACACGGAAACCTTATCACTTAACTTCTGACGTGAAATCTGTATTTTCTGCTCCGCGTGATCATTTCTAACGGACAAGTAAATAGCTTTCGGCAGTCGGTCAAATGCAACAAATCAAAGAGCAACACGGCAAATAGCAGAATTTGATTGGATTTTTGATTCTTTCGGTGAAATCTTGCTCCATCTAGAATGAAACGCTACCGACATACTCCCATTACAAAGGTGAAATTCAATAAATAATGTTTGTTGCTAGGTTGTTGGATGAATCCAATAAGAGGATACATTTAAAAATAGGAAATAAAAAAGCATTACAAAACTGAATTGCACAATACACACATCAGCATTTGTGTAATTGCTGAGTCACTTGTGCTCAACAGGAAAACTCAGCGGATATGTTCTTGTCATCTTTTGCTATCGAAGCGCAATATTTTTCCCAGTGTATCAATGTCGCAGCGCACCAATGTCGTTTAGAGCAAAGTAAACCATGTGCAGCTGCTGGAGTATATACTGATGTAACAACGTTAGGGCACAGAAGGTTTCACCTTTCCCCAGGTTCTGCTCCGAATCAGGACTGATGCTGCACCTCTGCTCTGATATCCTTCAGCAGGGTCAGGCTCCTGCAGGGAAGGACAACGGTGGACTGTGGCCAGCAGCAGCTCACTCTCGAGCTCAGGAGAATCACAACGTGCTGGATTCAAATACCACCCCACTACTCACACTGCACCGGCCTGTTCTGACCACTAAAAAAGCTCGAGTGTACTGCTGACTGGGTCAAAACCACATCCTTTATTTGAAAAGGTTTCATATAACAAAGGCTGTATGAGCAGAACTCTACTTCCATTCTTGCCTTGGTTACTAAGCTGCCGTTAATGTGTACTAAGAAAAAATAACCTTGGAGAAAAATGAATCAGCAGAGATTTATTAATTGAAAGTGTTCCCAGAATTAAAAAAAATAAATCTTTATACTGTTGCTGGAGGCTTAAAACATATGACTCAAACAGACACAAATATTTAATCCAAGCAATGGAGGAGGGTCTTTTTTTTAAAGACCTTCTTCAAAAAATATCAGGAATAATTTGGAAACCACCACATAAATGTATGTCCAGCCTGACATAATGAGGATCTTTAAAAACAGGGAAAAAAACTGTCAGTTTAAAACATACAGTGAGGAAGTTTGGGATTTAGGAGACTCATTATTTGATTTCAGTTAGTGCTGTAGAGGTGAAAGTGCTGTAGATTAGAAGTATAGAAGCCCGGTTGAACGGAATTTTGCCATCGAACTGTGGAGAATCGGATCTGGGGATCAGTGAGTCGTTGCACATGTTGCGGATATGGTAACTATGGTGATTAGAGTTGAATTCAACTTCTGTTTGGGAACATTTTATGTATTTAGTATTTTCTAAATTTTTGGAGGCATGTTGCATTTCATAATTTTGACATTTGTGTGGAAGTTTGGCCCTTTGAGCTAGGCCAAACTAGCTGTAATGTTTTCTTCAGTGGGGTATCAAATGGAGTAATCAAGCGCTTACCTGTAGGCATTTTTGGAAGCAGGTCGAGGGTCAAACTTGAAGAAAATTATACACATGGATGTTCTCAATGGATTGGACTCAAAGTTCCTTTAGATCTTGGTCACTTATGAGATGAGAAGAAGAGAAAATGAAATGTCATAAGCTTCAATTCAAGTTGGACTGGGTGGAGAGATAATTGTGTCGTGTGGTAGCAAAACACTTACATTGTGTGTTTAGTTGAAAGGCAAACAGGCGTAAAATCCAAAATTCATTCTTTTTCTGAGGAACCTGTCTAGCATGAGCAAATTATAAAGATAGTTAGATAGATTTCTAAACTATTCCTTAAATGTACACCTTGTACTGTTATACATACAGTCGTTGTTTTGTATTGTCTCTTGTCACAACCTTAATCACTTATATAATCTGCCACAAACTACAGCACTTATCATGGTGACATTCGACAAAGGATGCAATCATTACAATGAGTATAAGTACTCAATAACTGCATGACAAATACTATGTTTCACAAATATGTTAGATCACTTTGAGCTAAACAATCAGCAACGTTAAACCACTGTTAATTCCACATCTGGGTGGAAATAAGAATACATATAGTTTAAACTGTCGTTAAGGAAGACTACTGATAACAGAAAACAGGCTAAGATTCTGGATATATTTACACAACTTGACTCTAAACTAAAGATCGCCAGCATCGTTACAGTTAAAAAAGCAAACTCAGAGGAACTCCCAACATTACCTGTGACATAGACACTCTTGAATAATCTCGTGTTGACTGTTTGTATGGCTATTAGCAACTAACAGGAAGCGTTCGTGTTGAATGACATCGATTTGTGGATGTCGTCGTCCCATAAGTCTCCAGAGCGGGTGGGAAGTTACTGTGTGCGGGGTTTTTCCGCCTCCCGCCCATGCCGCCATTGCGATGAATTAAACAATTGCACCCATATCAAGTCTCCAAATTGCGCTTCCGGAAGAGTATCTTCAAAATAAATGAATATGTAATGGCTATAACGATTTGGAATTTACCTTTCTGGATCGCAGATAAATATTGTTTTTGTCATTTGTAAAAATAGTAAAAGAAATTTAATACATACATACTTAATCAAAATATTGTTAGACAATTTAACCATGGGAATTTGATTAATCCAAAAACGGATTAAAGTGTACCAGTCACTTGATAAACCTTTGCTCTAGTTTAAAAGAGCAAAGCAACATTCCAAAGCCTAGAACCAACAATTGAATGAAAACTACATGGACCTAAAAATCACGAGCAGTTTCATTTCATTGGAAACCTTTATTGTGAAAACATGTTTTACAGTCGGTGATGAGAATTTTATTGACTGGACGCAGCAAAAATAAATTACAATATTAAAAAAAACCAACCGAAAACGCATTCCAGTCACATTTAATTTAAAATTGATGAATAATAAACTGTGGTACATAAAGAACTACCTGTTTCTTTACGTAGATGGCGTAACTAGTTTGCTTATCTATTTTTTTTCCACAATAAATTGCTACTCAAAATGATCAAATGTAAAAATAAATACATGCATTTCATCAATTGAACTACAACAATAGTAATGTTCACACACATTGTTCCTCCGATACTACGGTGAGCAGTGATGGGGCGGAGACAAACGGTGCTGGATGCACCGTTTGGGGACGGGAGGGATAACGGTCCACTCTGCTTTCTGTATCACACAGCTCCGCGCTTGGCCTGTTAATTGGTAACAATTTTCCCCGCAATGAGTGAAAACTTTGAAATCATTCACGATACTTTCATTCTGTGACCAAGAAGGAGAGACTCTCGCGTGCATCAGCTGGACAATTTCATTTGAGATCTGCAAGGTTGTCACATGCTCCAGCAGCAGCCAAGTTTTATTCAGAATATTGTCATTCAGCCAAAACTCGGACTACTCTGCATCTCACTGGAGAGTCTCGTTGGCTTCTACGAGAAGGAGAAACAGAAGGAAAGCGAGGTAATTCCACCGCGGCTCTTTGCTTTTCTCTCGCAAATCCATGTGGTGATTATCCTCCAACACCAAGTTTTAGCCTGTGCCATTACAACTCAGTGGGAGGAGGGTGTGACAATAATGCAATGATGACAAATACGCGCGTGAACGTAAATCACCTGGGATGTTTTACACGGTTTATTTACGACGCTTTTGTTAAACAGGCGGTGAGTGAGACGACAATGGACCAGCCGTGTTGCAAATATCTGCATAAATGTGTGTTTGAATGTTGTAATCTTATCCAGAGGATGCGGGTTTAACGAGCCGCATCGAGCTGTCAATCATCTCATTGCATTGTGCCCCCCGCATCGAGAGTGAGTTACCCGGGGGGTGTCTTCCGGTTTTCCACCTGTAATAGCCTTATTTGGGAGCGAAGGGGGCGTGTCCGGCGGTGTTGTTGGGTAAATAGTGATGCGTTCAGGTCCCACCATGTGAGCCCCGGCCAGTGTGGCCGGGCTGCTTCATAACAACGAGCAGGACTCGAAGTCTGTCAGTTAGGTTTGTTACAGCCCGCTGATTTTAATGGCCTCAGGCTGCAGTAAGATGCAATTATAGTTATTTACGGTGAGAATGTTCAATTGCCTTTTTTTATTTTACTGATGGTTGAATGCACCCACACTTGAGAGAATAATTGGATTTTAAAGCTTTCTGAGTAACTTTGCGTCACAAAAATCACTCTTTTTTGTGCTATATTGACACATATAGTGATTTATTTTTTACTAAATTACAGCAGTTTCTTGTGATTCGTGGGATATTTAAAAAAAATATGTTGTAATGTATGGCCCTCATATACATGCTATATTTGCTCATTGGCACAGTAATAAATTGTGTGTGTTTGTGCAGATGATGTCACGGCTGAATTAAAAGCTAAGCAGAAGGAAATGGGATGCAGGTGCAGGACAGCAGACAATGATAATGAGGCTTTGTGCTTCAGCCACTCACACCTCGACCCTCACACACACCCTATAGACATGATCTAATGCGCTACCTTGTTTGGTTTTGACCTTCATGGTGTACTAATGCCAATCATATTTGTAAAGGTGCGAGTTCTCACCCCACCGAAGAGGTTTTGGGGCTCATTGATAATCAGGACAGAGCTGATTTAGAGCTCCAAGAAATATTTGCAACTCAAACACATAGCAGTCTCTGGGCAGAATCGGGCATTTCACAGCAGCACCGGCTGTATGAAACCCTTTATGAAAAACCCTCCATAAACAAAGATTTTTTTCTGAAAGCTAATGCTATAAAACCCCATTATCACAGTCTGTCCTTCACACTGACCTAATATAGTTGCTCATCTCTCTTAGATTATACATTGCGTTTTTCCTGAGGCAAAAACAACAGTTGTCAATAACAGTAAATCACAAGCCAACAAGCTAGTTATCGAAAACAAAACTGTTATATATCTTACTTTTAAACCCAGCTAACACAAGTTGGGGTAAATGCCTCTTTTAATGAGAACCCATCCATCCATTCTTTATTCTTAAAGGTTAAGATCTGATGTTTGTAATGGCCTTGACAACGGCTAAGGTCAGCTTTTAACTCACGAGATGTTCAAGCTGGAAGGCGCTAATTTATGAGGACGCGTGATGCCAGAAGAAGGCGTCGTGCTCCAGTCTGTTGCTGCTGCAGCACAGTGGCAGTTTGGGTACAAAAGTAAAAGCTGGTTGCTGTCAGAACGTGTTTTATTCATAATTACTCTGAATGGGCTAATATGCGACATAATGGGCTAATGCTCCTTTTACATCATCTATCTGTTTTAATTGCCCATCTCTCCAATTTAACCCCAAATCACATTATATGTGTTTTTGCCATTATTACAGAACTACAGAGGAGAAAATGTCTTATTTTATTGTTCTAAGAAGTTTCCTAGCCCTACAAAATGTCACAACACTTCCTAGAATCTCGAAAAAATGTGAATTTTCATGTTTGTTATGGGTTGTTGTTTTTTAAAACAAAATACAGTATTGCTAATTAAATGTGGATGTACTTAAGGGGTGGTAAACAGAGGAATACTAAGCCTCCATGCATTAATTGGCTTTGCAACATACAGCAACTACAGTTGCAATACAATTGCGTTAGACCACCACTATTTTTAAACAAAGACATCCACTGAGATTTTGTGCATGCAGACAGCGAACATTATCTACAGGCATCAATAAATACACATCAGATACACATTATACACTAAATATTGAAGTAATTTATACAATATTGTTTAAAGAACTTATATTGGACATGTTGCTGTTATTTAAAAAAAGATTCTTTCTGTTTAATTACAGAATACAACAGCAAACCATGCTGCTATCTGACACTGCTTGTGTATAAGAAACTTGCAGTGTTTGTGAGACCATGATGGTTTGAAGTAGTCAGCTGTTATGTCTGTAAAATCTGACCAGCAGAGGTCCAGTGTTATGTTAATTATATTAGCCAAGCCCATTATCGTTTCACAGTCAGTGTAGCATTTCATTTGTGCCCGTATGTAAAATTATAGAGCCGTGATATTATGACACGAAAACAGCATTATGCATTCCCCAGTTATAGGGACATGCATATCTTTAATAATTCCTACACGTGTGCGGTATTTTGGACCCGAGTTACACAGAAGGCATGTTATAATTATAATAAAGGCCATTACAGAGACTATTAATTATTTAATTTGAATATCACGTTTGTATTCATGTTGAGATG
This sequence comes from Takifugu rubripes, assembly GCF_901000725.2. Taxonomy (NCBI): domain Eukaryota; kingdom Metazoa; phylum Chordata; class Actinopteri; order Tetraodontiformes; family Tetraodontidae; genus Takifugu; species Takifugu rubripes. The sequence goes on from NC_042305.1 coordinate 8,615,863, forward strand.
ACTGAAATTATTGGAATTCCATTCCTCTGCTGTGTTAGAGCAGCCTCTTTCCCCTGCAGACTGAAGCGTTTTGTGATGGCCGGCGGTCTCAGGAAAGCTCGCCCAGAGCCAAAGTCAATGGTCCTTTGTCGGACAGACACCTGCAGAGCCAGGCCTCCTGCTCCTGAAGTGATTAACATGCACCTCCAACCTCCCCGGCCTTCACACTGCCCGCTCCCTCGTCCACGCGTCCTGGCACCGCTCTCTCCTCTTGGCACCTGTTATTCATCAACCGTCCTGCGAGGGCTCTAACTCCTGGCTTTGTTTCTGCTGGGGAGGCACAGCCAGACTGTAGCAGAAGGGTAGCAGATTTTGAGATCTGTTTAATAAAGATCTTATAGACCTGCTTTCATTTATTCATCTCCCCCATGCATCAGTTCTGCGTTTATGTTTAGTATATTTTCTAGTAATGACACAGGCTCAACTCTACAACCTCCATTATCGATTACAGAGCTGACATTTATATTTAAGGTGCCGGAATTGATGCTAAAGGCTAACGCAAACCAGCTACATATCATCTGAGAGTCCTGTTCTAAACTTACTTCAAAGCCGGCACTCTGGGATATTGTGTGACTTCTTATCATCTTTATTCTGTAACTTTTTAATTATTCAACATGAAACCTCAAATATTAATTTTCTTACTTCACAACTTTGGGCTCATCTGGGAGATTCATCGTAATAATATTGATGTCAGAGTTCATTTACATTCACCTTAATTGTCGAAGAATGTTGCTCTTAATCTTATTTTATTAATTGATTGTAAGCATAATTTTTACTAAAGCATAAATAATTTCTAAAAAAAACCCTGCCATATAGTCTTCATTCTTTACTTAAAGGCAACAAACGTAAAGATCATCTGTTCTGGAGCATATAAACAATTGTTCCTATCACAAATTTATTTATAACATGACCCTTTTTACTGTCAAATTTCCTGTTCTCTCATGCTTTTGTGTTTTCCGGCTGCAGCCTTAAATGCTGCAGTGTCACTCGTGTCAAAATTGGTTTTAAATGAGAGTTTCCTGCTCTCATCCCTTCCAGACCTCAGGTGTCCTTGTTATTGGAGCACCAGTTGGCCTGTGCTGTGAAACACGCTGACTCATGGATAATCCTCCACCTCATTATGCCCCCCTTTGTGTATCATGACTGTGTATTAACATAGAAAGCTGATTTGAATTTCTTTCCCGAATGTTCCTGGACTCCACACCCCTCCCCCTCTCTTGTTAGGTTACTATGTGCTGAATATAGCATGTAAAGTATATGATAATCTATTCAGTCTGACGGCCTCCACGTGACCAGCTCACCCAGCTCCTCCTTTCATTGTTAGGATTAGCCCCGCCCACCAAGTGCTGGCTTGTTTTGATTATGGATAATGGCAGTTTTAATGGATGGGACATAACGTGTATGTTAGATGGTCACGTAGAAACATGGAAACTATGGAACTACCTATATGGCCATTGCGCCTATTCATTTTCTTGCAGCTGTTGTCACCATAAACTCATAACTTTGTTCCCTTTTTTTATGTTTAAAAGTCTGAAATGAACTTGACCACATTTTGTCCTTTTTTCTGAGTAATTGCCTCACAGGTAAAGGCTGGGTGACCCCGTTGAGAGCCTTGTTAAGTGCAATATTCTATGGAGTTTGAGGTCTTCGCTTCCTCGCATCAGTTGGCAAATTGTGCCTTAAATCCCTGTACTTCATGTGAAACACGACTGGGGTTCCACACTGTGGCCCCTCTTCCCTTTTTCTATGCAAAATGATCCGTTTGGTTACAAATTTGCTTTTCTGCTTCCTGGTGTCTCTCTTCAAGCCCGATAAGTGGCAGAGGTGAGTCATGTTTAGATGTGGAGTGGGAAAACTGTCCTCCTGAACTGCTGACTTGATGGGAACTCTTAAGGAAAACTGTCATGATAAAGACAACTAAGGTCGCCCTTCCGTCATTTACATTCATCCAACCTGGGGTCTAATCTCAGGTGACCTGTCCCTGGGGTACTATAACATCAGAGCCTGCCCCTTTAATTAGCTTTACAGTCTGAATCATCAGTAAAATGGTGCCACTTGCAAAAGCACGTCCTAGCATAAAGAAATAAAATGTTGGACACTTCAAAAGAACCTATAGTCATTACTGTGTGCGTCTGCTGATGTGTGTGAACCTCATTAGAGTCCAAAAAGTCGTTGTTTCTTCTGAATGCGCTAATGTTTGATCTCACGTTGTGCCGAGCAAAACTGGGTTTTCCTGAGATTTGAAAGGAGGCAAAGCTGATGTTTGAAAGGTAACATCAATGGACGTGTGGCATTTAAGTATGTGGAAAGTAATACAGCACTCAGCAAGACAGAGCAATTACAGTCTGTATGATGGAAATTCTAGCGAATGATGTAATGAGAGCAATGCCTCATTTCGATTATTTTTAAGCTTCAAAAGCAGCAATAAATAAAGAATCTCCGCTATCACAACCCCAACACCAGTTCCCTAAGACAGAAATTCTTCTTTATGACAGTCATTTACAACAATCATTTTAAAGAATTTGAATTTATATTCCATCCATCCATCCATCCATCCATCCATCCATCCATCCATCCATCCATCCATCCATCCATCCATCCATCCATCCATCCATCCATCCATCCTCTACCACTTATCTGGGGTCGGGTCGCGGGGGCAGCAGCCTAAGGAGAGAAGACCAGACTTCCCTCTCCCCAGCTACCTCCTCCAGCTCATCCGGAGGGATCTCCAGGCGTTCTCAGGCCAGTCGAGAGACATAGTCTCTCCAACGTGTCCTGGGTCTTCCCGGGGGTCTCCTACCGGAGGGACATGCCCTGAACACCTCACCAGGGAGGCGTCCAGGGGGCATCCTAACTAGATGCCCAAGCCACCTCATCTGGCTCCTCTCAACACGGAGGAGCAGCTCCGAGTTCCTCCCGGATGGCAGAGCTTCTCACCCTATGTCTAAGGGAGAGCCCAGCCACCCTACGGAGGAAGCTCATTTCGGCTGCTTGTACCCGTGATCTTGTTCTTTCGGTCATTACCCAAAGCTCATGACCATAGGCGAGGGTAGGAAGGAAGATCGACCGGTAAATTGAGAGCTTTGCCTTTCCGCTCAGCTGTCTCTTCACCACTACGGACCGGTGAAGACTCCGCATTATATTCTGAATTTATATTCCTCTCACTCAATCATATTGTTCTCAACTAAAGAGACTGATTTGAGCGTATGGCAGGGAGTGACGTGTTCTGGCAGAAGAACGAAGAGAGTCTTCAGGTGAGGTCACATCCACGGTGACGGAGAAGCAACACTGAAGCACAGGAGGACGTCATTACAGGAACGGGAAGGCACATCATCGCAGAGGAGCTGCGGCGGGATCAGGGTTTTATGGCTGCAGCATGCAGAGATTGCTAAGCGATCATGCTCATCACATTCATGCCAGATCAGGACGGGTTTATGAAGTTCAGCCACAGAGCACCTAATATTTGCATTTGTGTTGTTTGTGTTTGTCCCCCCCCCCCTTTTCCCCATCTCCCCTTCTCCTCTTCCTTCACTCAGCCCACCATCAGCGGGAGACATCTTTTTGATTGCATTAATGCTGTTTTAATGCACACACTACACATTTGCATCCATTTCCTATTTGTCTCTCTGGCCGAGCAGTGTGAGCTAATTAAGTAGCGGTCGTGTGTGCTGGCCCCACGCAGAGGCTGTCAAATAAAGACAGGAAAATGTTTCTCTCCCCTATTGAGGATCTGGCAGCAGATATAAAGAGACACTGTGGAAAACATGAATGCGGCTGAGGAGATGCCAGCGTGCTCATCAATGCTGGGCTTTATGTGTAGGAAGGTTTTTGATGTGCAGGGTTTGTGCTGTGCTCGTTTTCTGTGGAGGTGAGAAGCCAGGAGCTCTGCCCAGCTGGGACTGAACCGCCATGGATCCAAACTGCTTTTCCTGCCTCCTACAGAGTAAAGATAGTAAGAGAGGAATGAAGTTATAGTGCGGAAAGTATCAGTATCTCCCCGACGGTACCACACTTATTTACTTTGTCTGGAAATGCTGACAAAGGGACCTGCACGAGTGCTCTTCCATATGTTGGCCAATTACTAAATCCTGCTTGTGCTATTGTTGTTGCCATGGTTTCCTCACTAATTTTTTTGTTATTGGAGTGAAATACTTTAATCCATTTATTCCATGGCCATGGGCCTCCCAGTGTTTCCATTATCAGTATTACTCCCCACCAGGTTCACAGAGGGCTTCCTGCAGCAGCAACACCAAGGTGCATCATGGGACGCTCCCCCCACATGGCATTAAATGACGTGGCTCCATCTGTGCAAGTCAAAAGTGCAGCTCCATCTTTGAACCGCTCCCACAGGCGGCTTCTCCTTCTATTCCAGCAAAGCCTTTTGAACGTTCTGCCAACCCGCAGGAGGATGGGTGACGACTCCACAACTTCGAGTCAGCGGCACAGTCTCAACGGATTGCCTCAAAGGTTCACGTTGAAGCAAGTTGTGAGGGGAGAAGAAACTAGGGAGTAATGAAGCAGAAGTGGAGGAAAAAGGAGAGCACTCTGCGGCGCTGGAGCTTGAATTGATTGAATCATTCAGACTATTCCTTCTCATTGTTCGGCATGTGTAAATGTGGAGGTGTTGGCTCTGGAGAAAACCAAGTCCGCCGATGACAAGACGGCAGATGCTGCCTCCATGGAAATGGAAGTCATACATCCACGGGTGCGACCTGTGCGCTCTGTGCTTAACAGAACAGCAACAATAGGAGCTAAATCTACGCCCGCTCCGAGAGAACACCACAGCGCCACCATTACCATTGCTTCTTGCCTCCTTCATCACTGAATCACGTCAAATAGATGCTGGCACTGTGAATGACAGTGCACGAAGAAAGAGGTGGAGGCACAAGGGCTGGGAATGAGAGTGTGTGTGTGGGGGGGGGGGGTGTACTCAGAGGCTGATGAGATTAAATGGTAACTGATCCCTTGGTGTTGCTGGTGTGGCATTGCAAAGGACGAAGCCACTTACCCCCTCCCGAGCCAGCTAGCTCACAACATTTGTCATGGTGAATGATGTAATGAGCTTTGTTAGAGAATTGTTTGTGTGTGTTGATGTATTTGTGTGTGTGAGCTTGGCCGTAGCAAATCTCATCACTGTGTGCTGGTTCTGCCTGAATTCAATTCAATTTCAGTATTTTTACCGTCCCCTCGGCTTCATATTGCTTATCGCATCAACTGCAAGTCAGATTTACTATTGTCATATATGTGCTTTGAACAATCTGTGTGAGGGCGAAACGTGTTCACAGTGACAGTGAATTATCCATCACCGTGACTGACTGTGCTGCGTGTAAAGATTAAATGTCACTGTGTGGAAATTTTCCTCCTCCTATTCGAGCCATTGTCTGGTTTGAGGGCTGCGTTTGAAGCAGGCAGATGTTTGTGATGCATCATCACAACGGTGAAGTTACGCTTCACTGTTGTTTTCACCTCACATTAATCAACCCTTGAGGGGATGCGGACATATTTAACAATGCCAGCGTACTGCTGGGAAGAGATGTCAGAGATGACACTTTTACAAGCTGTAATGCTAATGTTTAGCTAAACAGCAGATGCTAAGTAAGACGCTACTGTGTTTTACACTCGTTCATTGTCTGAATGAATGGAGGTGTTTGCCCTTATGTCGTAGCATCAAGCATCTCATCAGTTTCTCTGTCACGTTATTGAGTTTTACTTCACTTATCTTGGCACTATAAGAACATAATTAGTGCTGTTTTTGCTTGTTTTAACAAAAGATCTGATCTGTTTCAGTTTGCTGCTGCAGAATCTTATAATCAGTTTAACTTTTTAGCAATGCGAAGCCATGAACCTACTCAAGGTTCACAATTATGGTGTTTATCTAATCAGCCAGTCGGATGATGTATCGTTTCAGTATCTCATTGCTTTTGAACCCATCCTGACTGCTCAGAGGTTGTTTTTTCCTCACATAAATCCTGACATGAATGGCGTAGATGGGCTTGCACAGCGGGTGATTATTGTGAACACCATTATCATGAACAAAAATAACATCTTTAGTCAATAAAAACCCTTCAACACTTCCGCACTTAACTGTTGATGTTGGAGGTTCTGTTAGTAATAACACTGAGGCATTGTGTTTGTTGGATGTGCAATGAATGATTCACAAACCTGATCTGCTCATTCGACAAGCACCAGCATTCTAATTCTGGCACCCGATGTCTGCTGTCGCTGCCGTGATTTAAAGCTATAATAAGGTCCCACTTTTTCCTTTTTAATAACTGCTTAAGGAGCGTTTCCTGAAATCAAGTTGTCTTCTTTCCCCTCTGTAGTGATTTTAAAACCCCTACCTGTCAGAATGAGGCAACATTCTTGCGATCTCACACACGTGCACTTTCACACAAGCTGTCAAAAGTTATCGCTCGCAAAGTTCTTCAGAAATGTTGTTGATTTGAAAAGACAAGTAAACTCGAGTTTTCCCCCTTCAGAGTGAGCAAAAATACCTGCAGAGCCTATCAATGAAGTACAAGTGTTGTTTTCTTCTGAAGTGGAACTCATTATTTCCATTATGCCTTGGATATGCTTGGCAGCCTCAAGTGACAACGTTACAAAAAAAAGAAAATGCTCACATTTGCGAGATTTGGCTCTTTTTAGTCCCGTTGAAGAGCTTTTAAAAACTTTTCAAACAGCAGTTGAGATTTTTATAAAAATGTTACAAATGTGCGACCGGCTTTGTCTCAAACCAAACACCTCCTCGGCCCCGTTCTACCCCCCAAGATGTTCTCCTTGATGGCACAGTTTAATATGCAGAAAGGATCTGAAAAATAATTGTGTTCTACATCAAGCAATATAACCCCAATTACCTCCTGTGGTAAGTGTAGCAGCCGGGTGGACAGGAGGATTTTGGCACGGCAAATATCTGACCTTTATGAAAATAAAGCCATGACTCCCCCATCAGGATTACGCAGTCAGGCGCACAGATCATAACAGAAATAATGCAATTCTGCTCTGAAGTGCTGCTGTGCGGTTTGCTATTCTTTACTACCCCCGAGACATTTTTACAATCATACAGAAGGTGTAGCTTGAGCTAATTCTTAGAAATTTCCAGTTTCCAGCTGCAGAGTAATCCTTTCGACCATGTTGATGTAAAATGCTTCAGGCCAGAATAGTTAGCTTGAAATGGCCTCAAATAATGCAATGTCTCATTATAATGTTGCTCCCCCATCCTTATTTACTGCATCAGCAAATAAGTTCCAGCGGTTCCTCCCTGGGGATTTCCAACATGTGTATTCCAACCCAGCGAATCAATTGGCTGACTGGGGGCAACAGAGATATCTGAGTGCAGTTTGACACCAATTCTAAATGCCATGCCACCCTCTTGTGTCTCTCTCCCCTTTTTTTTGAAAGCCCTCCCCCCGGCTTTGCAATTTGCATTCAGCTGTTCGCGACAGGGTATGAATATTCCGAGCCCTTCTTCTGGGCGCAGAGTAAAGCAAATCTAATCAAGGCGTCGGGGAGAAGAGGCAGGCGGACCAGCAGTTGTCGCAGAGCTCGCTGCCTCACACACATGTTCCACCCAGGGATGAATGACTGACAAGTATTAGCGCTGTGACATGCAGGCCTTTTCCGTGTTCCATATTTGTGATGGAAAAATAGTCCCCGTTGTCCTCCTCCACCTCCCCCACCCCATTTCATCCTCCGTCTTCTTCCAACCTAATCTGCTCTTATGGGTCTCAGCCCATGGCATCTTAAGCCCCCTCCGTCTCCAACAGCTGCTGAGGACAGTGAGGTATAGAGAGATTAAATGAGTCTCTGCAGCACCCTGAAGGAATCCCACATGCCTCTCTGCCTCCAGTTCCTGCTGCGGTCTTTGATCCACTTTGTTTTGCTACCCAGCTGAGTCCCACCGGGTACAACCGGGTTCCTGCACATGCCAACCGATATACGGAGTGTTTCAAACTTCATGACTGCTGAGCTCATTAATGTAGAAAGTGTCATGCTTCCAAATGGCT